>NC_088845.1:14155896-14745896 GCF_904066995.2 Poecilia reticulata
ACTCAAGCCGTTACTTTGTGCTTCGGATCCAAGATGACAACGGTGAGTAAACTGTTTATTGCGAGTCTATAAATATTTGAGCCGTCTTATAATAATATGATTCTCCAGAGTTTGGATGCAGTTCTCTGCAAACAAGAAGTGCAGCAAAACAAGGGAAAAATCCTGGCATTAACACAGCTGTTCCCCCTTTCTCAGCAAAACGCTGAACTTTGTATGTGAAACTGTTGCTCGTGCGCCAGGACTCACAAAGCGTCCCTTTTTTTTTCTTTTTGCACACTTGCTGCGCTGATACCATGAACCTAAACAGCTCAATAGGTCGAGTAGCAGTAAAATACATGGAGTGCGTTTTTTTTTTTTTTTTAAGTGGATTTTAAAGTGAAGCATTCATGTAAAGGTTTTTGTGACTTAAGAAACAATACTGGCAAATTGGTCAAAAAGTGCTTTACTTTTAATGAACAGAAATACAAACAGATCTGTTTTTTGGGGGGGAAATGTAAAAGAAAAAAAGGGTGCACATTTTCAAACAAATTCTTTGTTAAAGGACTTTTTGATTTATATTTCGCATTCGATCTCCTTCTTTAGGAGTCCGTTAGTTATTTCACATCTTTGCTTGGTAGTATTTGTCCACGCCACATTGTCTGAATTCTCCAGCTGTGTCAGATTCGGAGACTATTCCAGAATTGATTTTTCTTCTGCCGAAATAATTTTCTTTGTCAATCTGGATGCATGGTTGGACTGGATGACACTGAAAAATAAAACCCCTCTCCTTCTTCAGCTTCTTAGTATGTTCCTAAAAGTTTCCGGCCAACACTGACAGAGTAACCCCCGTTCATCTAAAGAAAAGTAACTCCAGGACATGACGCTGCCACCACTGTTTCCCTGTCGTTACGGTGTGGTTTTGCTGATGTTTGATGTTTTTTTTCTTCATTTTGTAGCAAACATACCTTTTAGAATTATAGCACAAATGTTAAAATTTGATACTTTTAAGACCAAAATTTTTAACTCATTCTCCAAAAAAAGCTGTTGGCAGATTTCAGCTGGT
Organism: Poecilia reticulata; assembly: GCF_904066995.2. Classification (NCBI taxonomy): domain Eukaryota; kingdom Metazoa; phylum Chordata; class Actinopteri; order Cyprinodontiformes; family Poeciliidae; genus Poecilia; species Poecilia reticulata. The sequence goes on from NC_088845.1 coordinate 14,156,939, forward strand.
CCGGGATGTTTTCTCCAGAAGAAAACGATTGTGTCTCGTAGCCGTACTCCTTCATCCAGACATATGGACAACACAAGAGATTGTTGTCACATGTAGAACCCAACCAGAACGCACTTCCTTCAGTTTCCTTTCAGTCTTACTGTCGGTCTTGTCTGTTTGTTAATTTTACTAAAATATCCAGTTTTTGTAAAGACATCGTTATCCCATATATACACTCCAGTCACTAATGACTCTTTACTGCACCATACAAGTATTATGTTACGCTCTGGAAGTATTTTGGACCCTTCTCCTAACTGGTACCCTGACTTTTGTTTGATCTTTTAAAGCCTCACCGCATTCTGTAGCTTTGAAGCATGCAAACATAGCAAAGTTGCCGAAAAACCTGCTAGGGCAGCTGGACTTTGCTTCACGTAATCATATTCTCTGTAATTAACTACATGTTTGAACGCAAGATGTCTGAACCGAAAGATGCTGCAGGAATGTATTTGTGTCATATTAACAAGAAACTGATGAACTCAGTGAGAATAATAATTTAGTGCTTTAATTTACACAAAATATGAAGGGCGATGTTGAGTAGAGGCAGCACCTGCTAGTTAACTTCCTTTTTCATGCTTGCTGAAGCGTTGTGACTTCAACAAAGTCCTCCACACTCATCATGTCTGTGTTTCATGAAATACTTGCGTTACAGTTGCCATGGCTACCATCTCTTCCAACTAAATGATGCATTACAAATCAGAAGTTACAAAACACTCATTGAAAGTTTAGTTCAAAAAGTTTGTAGTAACTTTTAGGTCAGATCAGATACCGTAAAAAAAAAAAAAAAAAAAAAAAACTCTCTTGAACTTAAAAAACACAAAAAGTTTATGTATGAATTCACATTTTTGTAAGCAGCGAGTTTGACCTATCACCCTCTGTCTTTTTGCGTGAAATATTCCTCTGAATTTTTTTTATCCATGTTTTTGTTCTGGAAGGCCGCAGCGCGTTCATCGGCATCGGCTTTGGAGACCGAGGTGACGCGTTCGATTTCAACGTGGCTCTTCAGGACCATTTCAAGTAATCAGCAGCTTTAACTATGTGAACTGTCGCCACTTGAGTTGCGATCGATGCTTTTACTTATGTTTTGTATTTTCATCTTTCCGTCTCCTTTTCCTGGCCTCCCCTTAGGTGGGTAAAACAAGAGAACGAGTTTAAAAAACAGGCTCAGGCTCCAGACTCTACTCCTAAACTCGATCTGGGCTTCAAAGAGGGACAAACCATCACTCTAAACATTGGGGTATCTTTATTTTTTTGTGATTTCCAGTTAAGTTTGACATGTCAAAACTGTGTTTACGGTGGTATTTAGTTTTTTGGTTTTCTTCAAAAATAAAAGGGGAGGCGGGGGATGCTTTAGAAATGTTTTCCTCTGAAACTCAAATGGGTTTCAGATAAACAGATAAACACTGGATGTTGTTTATCTGTCGAGGCTTTTGAAAGTTGCGCTGCTTTCAATCTAACACCATCCGTGGGTCCTGTCGTTATCTAGCAATCGAAGAAAAAGGACAGGTCTCGTCCGCAGAGTTCGGGAGGCCTCGGTTTCCTTCCGCCTCCACCTGGAGGCAAGCTGGCACCTCCACCTTCATCCAGAGCTACCAATCTTAACACACAGCCACCAGCAGGGGGAGCCGACACCGGTGAGTATTTATACTCCTAACCAGTGACGTGCGGTGAGGTTCACAGACCCCTGCATGTTATTGTTTACATAAGGAAATTTTGCGCATGCGTACAATGCTGGAGGGTAAAAAGACTGTGATGCTTAGCCGCGCCGCCGCTGCAGAATAATTCCGTTATCTCAGTCAAACTTTGACATGTAGATATTATTAATTTCGTCCTGTGCTTAACAGCAAAGGGAGAAACCGTTAAAGTACAACTCAAAACCATGTCTTTCTCGCTCTCTGTATAAGAGCAGCTACAGTATGCCTACCTCGTTACTGTCTTTTACTCTGCAGTTGTGTAGTCACAATGTCTGGGTTCATGAGCGCCCCCCAGCGATGAGGCACGAGAACTGCCTGCCTCACCTCAAATCTGTTCTCTGCCGTTTCTGGTCGCTCCTTAGCACACGAAACACGTTACACACACAGTTGGTGACAATAAAAACACAGTGCATTAAATACATAAGCTAAATTATGGAAAATCAATTCATACATTAACTGTTTTTAGCCATTTTATTGGCGACGTACAGACAGGAGGAGCATGCTCTCATAGAATAGCAGCCAGTGCAGTTAGCGAGAAGTTACGCAATCAGAGGTGAGGCTCAGCTCACTGCTGCCTCACTGGCTTCGAATGGGAATGGGAAAATGTGAAAATTCAGCGATTTTGAAGAAAATAAACATCAGATTTGGTTAAATGAAAAATAGGTACTTTATAGTAAAAACCACAGGGTGAAAATATCTTGATAATTGATTTTAATATTATATATTATTTTTCCATGATGACAGGTGAGGCTCTGCCTCACCTGCCTCCCCTGACCGCACGTCACTGCTCCTAACGCATGACAACTTGGAGAAGTAATCCACCTAAATTGTTGTTTTAGCCATCATCAATTAAACTGACAGCAATCTCTGTATGCTTACTTGTGATTTTGTTAACTAAACATTTAAGCAGTTGAAAAAAAGGTTAATCTTTATAAGTTGTTGCACTTAACCCTTCTCAAAATCCTTAGCATGAATTTATCTTTTTATACCAGTTGTAAAATCTTGCAGTGAAAAAGGGGCTAATCCAGTGTTGGTAAAATAATTTTTTTTAACAAAGTCAAGTGCAACACCCAACAATCAGCTACTGCAAAATCAATTGAGCGTTTTAACATTTTTATTTTCTATCGTATCTATTTTACTTCTATGCACAATTCGAGTGTATTATGTAGTAAACAATGACTACTGGCGTATTCTTAACAGTCAGAAAACATTTTACTAAGGTTGCCAAAAAGAGTGGGGTGTGTTGTATGAAGCTAAAAATATAGGCAAAAAATTAGATTCTAATCTGAGGTGTTCAGTCTTCACATTTACTGCATGTTTGGCTGAGCCCTTGTAAAAGTGATGGTAAATTTTACTCATAAATGGTAAAAAAAAAAAAAAAAAAAAAGGTAAACATTACCCGATTTTCTTGCAGTGATTTTACAGCTTGCTGCTCTGTTTCCACAGTTCGCAGCAGAGGTGTGTGGTATCGATTATTTAAATGGGCATAACTCTTCAAATTACAACAGTGTACTACTTTGGCTCATTTCCAGTGGAGCACTTGTACCTGCGACCTTTACTGTTTCCATAGTGACTAGCTGATGTGCTGACCCACAGGAGCACCTACCCAAAAGACTAATAAATCGACTGTAAAATGTTCGAATGTGAATGTAATAAGCGGCGCTGGATGTCGCATGTGTTCTGGGCTTTTGAGGCACAGCTGCATCGGTACCAAAACCACAGTTTCCAGTCGACGCTATATTCTCTGGTTTGATGTGCCAAGATTAAAAGATGCCTCTCCTTAGAGATTTCTGCAGCCATCTGAATATAATTAAAGTGAATGGAATTTTGGTTTTGGTGCTGAAAACATTTGAAAAATTCAACAGAACCCCGAGGAACTTTTTCCCTATCAAAGATGGTGTGCCTAAGAAAACAGCTTATAATATGGCGTGTGTGGGTTTTTTTTTTTTTTTTTTTTCCAGAATAAAGTGGAAAACTTTGCAAGTGCAAGGGAGTCATTGCTGCTGCATTTCAAAGTTGGGTTTATCTTTGTTGTGTTTGGGTGGTGGCTAAACGTTTCAGGATCTTAAAAGCTCAGCACATTAAACTGAGGCCATTTACAGAGCAGAAACCACTGAGGTAAGCGGTTAAATACAGAGAAAATATTCATACACACTGAACTTTTTCATATTCTGTCCTGTTAAAACCACTTTAATGTAGTACACCGCAAAGTGCCTTCGGGCTTGTCTCTGCCAGCCAGCTTTGGACATGTAAAGAATAGGTTTTTTCTTTTTTTTTTTTGGTCAATTCCTCTTTGAAAGTCAGGACTTTGACTTGGCCATTCGAACTCATGAACATGCTTTGAACTAAGCTGTTCTTTAGTAGATCTGTATGCTTAGGATAGTTGAAGGAGAACCTCCAAGCCAGTTTGAAGTCTTTTGCAGCCTCAAATGGGTTTTTATACAGTCTAACTTTGACACAGCACGATTAAATATCAGTCACCCTTAATATCTTTCACGTTTTCGTCCCAAGAAACCAGATGTTCCTGTTGTCATTTTTACAAAGTCTTGATCAATATTTCTCTAATCTTTCTTGAGGAAGTTAAGTTTTCTCTAACTTTTGCTGCTCTTTCACTCATTTGCCCTCCAGTCCTTCACCTTGACATTTTCTGAAACTAGTAAGGACAGAAAATGATCTTATGCTTGAAGCTAACATCTGTTATTTTCTTTCAAACCATCAGGTTGCTTGCTAGATCTTGACTCCAGCAATTCCAACTCGGTGGCTCCATCCAACCCGACGTCCACAGCCAACAACGACCTGTGGGGAGACTTTGACTCTGTGGCCCAGAAGTGAGGAGATATGTGATCTGTGTTTTTTTTTACCCTTTTTTTTTTTTTACAATACAATTATGCAGCGTTTTTGCTAATTAATTTCCCCCAGTCTGGGGTCCCGTATCTCTCCCTGCCGAGCAGGGTAACCCTCTCTCCTTTGCTTTGGTCTTGGATTTCTGGCTGCGGTCTTAACCGGGTCGTTTTTGGCAGATTCCCGGGTCGATTATTCCCGCTTTTCCTCCTCTTCCTTCCAATAGTTTCTTTACATATTGACAGAGTAAACATTAATAGGCATATCAACATCTAATTAACTGAATTAACCTTCTGTACAGAGACGTTTTGCTTTAAATGTTACAGTGTCTGTAGTTGTTATTGGTGGTTTCGCCTTTAATGTACTCTAGCTTCGTTTTCTTTCCAGGCCTCCAGCTGGGAGACCGAATATATGCACTGACAGACAGCTTGACTCTCTGTGTAGGTATTAATTCATAAAGTGTGCGATCTTCTGATGTCGGATTGAGATTATTGTGAAGTCGACCGCAGAATGAGTTCATTTGAGAGGGCTCTGTCAGTCCGCCGCTGATTTACGAAGTGGTCGGGCTCTTTGGCGCTTTCTGTTCCGCTCTTGCGGCCGCGCAGCTGTTTAGCACTTACTCCAGTGGGGATGTGTTGTTTTAACTATAAATCAGGACACATGGAAGTGCTGGATGGGAGAGGGTGTTAGAAGGACGGAAAAGAGGCAAATACTTTTATCTTGGCCTCAAGGGGAAAGAGAGATTATTTTTTAATGTTATGTCATTTCCTCTCAGCACAGCTGCTTAAGCTGTGAATTGTGAGTCGTATGGGTCATGACCTCTCCGAAGCTCAGTGAACAGGTCTGATTCTGCTCTGTTCGTTCAGTCGGAGGAAGGATTTATCTACAATGTGTTAATTCAGTTTGGAAATGCGAAGGAGCGAGGAACCAAGCTAATACGCGTCCGTTAGTGTGTTCGGTTGTGAAATTACGTATCAAGAGCTGGACTACGTTTCACCGATATCGTGTGTTGTGTCTGACGTGCGCTGACAAGTGGCGTGGTGACGGGTGTTGACCGGAGGACACCATAAATGTTTATCGTCTTAATTTATATGTATTTATCCTAAATGTTACCTGTTTAAGCTGTAAAGTGTATAAAAATATGCAAATGGGAACAATGACAATGGAAACAGAAAATATAACCGACCATGCCATTCTTTTCTTAAATGAACAAATAAACCTATAAATGAAATACTCGGATTCAAGTTTTGTTGTATTTTATTGCTTAAGCTGGTGAGCACAAAACTGGACTGTCAGTAAGTACGTTTGCAGTGAAGTTTTACTTTTTGTTTCTAACATAAAACAACTCGTTACAGTACCTTAAATGGATCATAAACCACGGAAGTCCCAAAACTCTCGTGAGCGGAGCATTACATCAGTATTCACAGACAATAAAAAGGTTGATACATGAATAAAGACATAACTGAAAAGGAGGAGATCTGCTCCTGCTGAGTATTGGCTTTATGGTTCTGCTGCTCCAGGCCTGATGATGTTCCCCCCTGATGCACCATCCTCACTGATGGAGGAAATCTGGGCCGCATCAGGCCTGGTTTGCCCAGGTCTTGGGCTTGTTGCGACGGCTGCGGCAACGCTTCCCAGAAGAAGACCTCGCAATACGTCTGGGCCACCCAGACAACTCTCTGCACAGTTCAGCTGTCAGAAAGGAAGCAGACATGTTTTTATGTTCTGGACTTGAACAGGGTTTCTGAAAAGTCTTGACAAGTTGAATTTGTTGGAATTTGTTTTCCAGCTCTGGACTGGTATGAAATTCCAGTCCAGAATTTCTTTTGTCAATTGTTGTTCTTTTTATGTCCTTTTTTTCCTTTTTTGTATTCCTACTTGTGTCCCTGCCTCACTTTTTCTTCTTTGTTACCGTACTAATTCTTTCTTGCTTGGCTTCCTTCCATATGTCCTTCTTTCTGTCTTTTATTTTTAATTAGATTGTGTTCTTCCTTCTTTGTTTCCTTCCTTTTTTCCTTGTATCCTCATTCCCTCCCTCATCTTCAACCTTCTTTGATTTACTGTTTTGTGACTTTGCTTCCTCCTTGTCTTCCCTACCCTCCTTTTCCCTTCCATTCTTGTATCCTCCCTTCAGCCCTCCTTTCTTCTGCCCATCATTTCTTGTATCCTTTCTGTTTTTCTTCTTCATGACCTTATTGACTTTATTGTTCTTCTTTGTGGTGTCCTTCCTTTCTTTTTCAACCCCTCCTTTCCATCCTTGTATTTCCTTTCTTAATTACTCCTAATATCTTTCCTTCCATCATTTTTTGTGTCCTTCTCTGTCCATTTTCTTCCTTCTTTAATGTCTTCCTGTCTTCTTCTACGTATTATTTTCCTAACTCACTTCCTTTTTCAAATAAACATAAATGACAGAAGTCTGGATAACTATGCACTTTTTTTTTTTTTAAGTGTTTTTCAACAAAGATTTTCTCACCTTTCAGATATTCGTCCTGCTGGCACACCGTCCGAACGCAGATCTCGTTGTTGATCACATAAACGCGTGGAAGGCTGTTTCAGCAGCAAAAGAAAACATAAACACACGGCTTTGTGTCAGAATAGTGTTTAATAAAGCTTTGCAAGTAGCAGGGCATTTCATAATTAATTTTAAAATATTACTAGTATAATAGGGAACCTTTAGAAAAAATTTACAACCTTATAATTCAATTCAATCTTTATTGTTTTTCTTAGATCTGTCTGAAAAGTGTCTTGATGAAAGACTCCTAGTTGTCTTTCACTGGTCCATCTCTTGAGATTAGAACCTTTTTTTGTGTGAATGTCGAATTCAAGAACACTTTAGTAATCCCAGAGGGAATTTAATTGTTGTTCCAACTTGTACAACTCTCTTCAAAGAGTTGTTGCAGATGCTGATGGCTGTGGGCTTTATAAACTTCAAATAAATATTAATAGGGCAGAAAATACAAAGGCAACACTCATCTAAAATAAATTTGTGATGACTAAAGCAACATCAAGAACTTCTTGAAATGAAGCTGCTACCAAAGAGCCCAAATTAAAAGTCCATGAAGGTTTCAGGTCACCTGTAGAGACAAAGTCTGCCGAGACACGTCTTGATGGGTCTGTGAACTGAGTACATCCTGGTGCAAGGATACATCTCCTCCCTGCAGTCTGAGCATGCAACAGTAAGACAGTAAATTAGAAATGAATAGAACCATCTAAGCACCACATAAAAAGCTGTAAATGCAACTTTAAAACAAACAGGAAACAGTAAAACGATGCAACGATATCTTGGCTTCACTAAGCTGCTGCAAACAATCATGTTCTAGTCTTGATTTAAAGAAGCAGGACTAATTTTCCAGCACATCTCTGGTCTGAAGGTCATAGAAATTAATGTTGCCTCCCTTTGTTTATTTTTGATCTCGTGAAATAAAGAGTGAAAAGGTATCTGTATATCTGAGGATCATGTATGTGTTTTATACCTGACCACATGCCCTAAGATATATGTGGGTCCAGTGAGACTCAGTGCCTTAATGACCAATAAGAATACTGAACATTGATCTTCTTACAGAGACTCAATGCAGTGATATAAAAATATACATCTAATGAAAGGGACCATAAATATTTAATAAGTGTCCCAAGAATAAAGCCTTGATCTTGAGGCGTTCTGCATTATATTTTTTTCCTCATTCCTAATGACAGTTAGCGCAGTACGACGCACCAACTCACTATATGTGTCGGTAGGATTCTTCTAATTCTGTATTTAGTCGACGTGGTGGGTATATTTATCAGTGTCAGGAAACTGAAACATTCTAGTCCCTGTAAACGGGCGACTGAATTAAAATTTTGAGGTAAAAGACTCAGAACAAACAAACCTTAGGAGATCTGAACCGATGTGGTGAAGTGTCTGATCACGCATGACGACTTTTTTTGGCAATTGGCAAGAGGAGAGTTAAAAAAACAAGTTTCAAAAATGGACTCCAGATGCCTTAGCAGACATACGACCGCCGTGACCTGAACATGCCTATATCAGGGAGACAGGCATCTGATAATGTAAGCTTTGGGGAGAGACCATGTTGGCCAGAACCCTGTAAACGGGGTGCTGTCCAGCGATCGGGATTTCACTGTGATGGGGCAGAGAGTTCTTCGCAATTCGGTCGTGCTGACATAATAAGCTGCAGCATTGTTATAAAGCTTTGCTGTTCAACCAAAATCTGTAGCGTGTAGAATCTTTTTCCTGCAACATCCCCACGCCAGCGTCAAGAGGAGACTGACAGCAGCATTTCGTCAAGTCTGTCAGTCAGTATGTTCTCATGTCTCAAACTCAGTAAGCTACAGAGTTTTTGGATGTATCTTTAAAAACCTTTACCACTGCAATCTCTGCTGCGGTCTTTGCAACAAATTTGTTACTGGCTCAGAGTGACTTATTGTTAAAGCATTCCAGACTTGGCTCCTCTAAGAGAGAGACACTTACCAGATGGCAATGGGATATCTCCAGGTGGCACTGGAAATAAGGAAAGAAAACAGGATTAGACTGGGACAACATCCTTCTACTGAGAGATTTCGCTTGTCCCGATCAAGAGTGCGACTTAGGAGGAAAAGGTCGTTACCGGTCTCCTGGGCTTGGACTACAGCTGTGAGCGCTGTGGAACAGAAACCAGAGGAGGGGAATGTTTCGCAGGATGCAAAAACAAATCAACTCGGTCGTAATTAAACAGGATGATTTGTGTGTTCGTTTTGGCAGCGGTTACCGTGGAAAACGCAGAGGAGCAGGACCGCTGGGAAGCTGCCCATTCCTTCAAACTTGTGAGAGGTGAGCTTTACAAGCTGGAGGAAGAGGAAAAGAGTCAGGATGATTTCATACGGTGGAACTACTCAATATCCTCACTATGCTGTTTATGTTTCCTCCAATCCCAGGCTTGTGTGAATGCTCCCCACATTCTGAGCCACAGTAATGTTTTCCTTGAAAGTTTTCCTTTGGCAAGAAAACACAGATGTGCAGCGGAGAGCCATGTTTTGGGAAGTTATCGTAGCTGTAAAAGTGCCTGATGTAATTTTCCAACATTTATTTAATCTGGTATTTATTGGAGGCTTGTAAACAGCTTGATAAAGTAGCAGTGGAGCAGCGAAGGAAAACACCTCACCTCCGTAAATGTGTTTTTCCTTCTCCGCCTGACTCCTTGATCTCTTGTCCTCCCTTCCTTCTCTCCCGCCTAGCATCATTCCATGTGCAATGTGTCAGAGCAACTTTAGAGTCCAAAATGTGAGTCCTCACAAAAGAATGTGATTTTTTTTTTAATTCTTTTGTGTGCCCTGTTTGAGCGCCCCTCAACCCCTCCTCTCCTACACTCTCACATTCTTTCCCAGCTTTCTTTTTTTTCAGAAAACATGTTACTGCTTCCAAACTTTACAAAACGTTACTGGCCAATCTGAACTCGAATTTTTTGTCGTACACTCGTTTCTCCGCATAGGTTTGGTTGTCAAGGACCGATGTTTTTTTTTTTTGTTTTCTCTTGACATTAACGTTGCAATTAATCATAAATTGCACAACTTACATGTCTGTAACAAATGTAACAAGACAAGCTCCTAGACAGATGGATAATTCCTACAGTCAGTGTTTTTTGGAAGCCTGCGCATGTTCCTGAACGTGTACTTACGACATAATGTGTAAAAATTTGTTTGAGAAAGTAATGAACTCATACTCACAACTTTTGCTGTCCTCCACAACTGCTTTCTGTTTTTATGGATCTTTTGTCTTCTCTTCTTTCCCCTCCTTCCATCCCCTGCACCCTCCTCCTCTTCACTTTTTTCCTCCTCCTCTTTCCCATCACAGAAACCATGTTTTCATCATTTTTCCACCACAATCTCAAATTTAAAGCTTTGCATCCTTTCACCTTCTTTTGGCTTTGACCATTTTTAAAGTTAAAGTTAAACATGTGAGCAGTTTGTTTATTTTAGGTGCAAGGTGTAGATTAAACTTTTATTTTTTTTAAAAGGGAACCTTCCCATTCAGATAATAAACATTTGTTTTACTTTCTCAAAAAAAACTCAAATAAATAATTTCAAAATGTATTTACATTGCATGAAAAGACCTATAGCCTTTCTATTTTCTGCTTCTAGAAAACGTAAGTCAGAGAATAAGGGAAGTTTATTATTCTGATATTCGAATAAAGGGACCCAAAACATTGAGTCAAATGTTTTGGGTGTACCTTAAGCTTCTCACAGTAGTTTGCTGGAAACTTGGCTCATTCCTCCAGACAGAACTGGTGCAATTGAGTCGGGTTTGTAGGCCAACTTGCTCACATGTCTTTTTATGTTGCTGCTTTGGAGAAATGGCTTCTTTCTCTGAGTTCAGTGTGACATGATCTACAATATGTCGACTTATATTCATCAAGTAGCTGAAGTTTTTTTTTCAGCTGTCAGGATTGCACAATGTGTTTGTGTAAAAATAAAGACAAAAACATTGGTATATTTCCTATCCTGTGATTTACGTGGGGATTGAAAACCCCAAATACTTGTGGGTGGATGTTGCCTGTTTTTGTGATACTTTGCACAGACAGTAGGTGGAGCAATGCACATATAAAATATATCTTGCTTTAAGGACTAGTCCATTCATGTTCAGTAGTCTTGCAACTTCCACATTTACTGCATCTTTGAAAGGAAAAACAAGAAATGAAAAAGGTTTCACATGCATGCTCACACCATGATCATTTCAGTTTTCAAACTCAGTTCACGTCTGATTTGGCAAGTAGAGAAATCTCACAAACCTGACATGTGTGCCTTGGTTTCTGCTGAAGTTGAAATTGTTAATTTTTTTGTGCTTCTCTTTGAGTGAGTTTTAGCTCATGATTAAGGATGTTCCATAAATTAGATTTGAACAGAATACCTGTGTACTACTGATTGACCCAGTCAAGAAAATGCGCCAACAGATAACCTGTTTTGTTTTGTGTTGTTGAATTTAGCTATCTGAAATATCCCACAGCCTCTGTGACACCATCTTCAGTCTTGCTACTTGCTTAGAAATGAAGTCCTGTCATATAAATGAACCACTTGCGTTGCTTGTGATGGACGCCTGCTGTATATTGTACATGTGAATTAGGACCAAGGGTGAAAATTTCAGCACTCTGAATGTGATACAATACTTTTGCCATGATGTCACCATCTTAATGTTTTTTTCATACTTCCAATCGACACCTGAACATCTGGGAATTAAATTCTTTATGCACAGTGTGTGAGGGACGTCAGGGGGTTAAATTATTAGCTGAATTAATAAACAAAATAATAATAAAAAATGGATGGACCAGCAGTCATTTGGAGCCTCTCCAAGCATCGGGAATGCAGAGTTGTATTAAATCCTCATCAGCGCAGATTAAGTGCCTGCATAGTTTAGCATGACAGTAAGGCACAACACTGCTAGCCTGCCACAACATTAAAGTAGCACAATGTTGCAGCAGAACTCTGTCATTAACATGTTAAATAAACTCTAAGTAAGTCAAATTTATTTATTTCTCATTAATCACAGACAGTAAAATCACAAAATGCTCCACAAAGACAAAATAAAATCAAGAATATATGAGAATATTGTGGCAGCTTGTAGGAGCAGAAGGTCAAATTACCAGGACAGGCTATTTTCTTAAAACTTTTATAAAATATATGTTTTTATACGTGTTAAAACTGTCACTATGTGGTGACAGTGTGGTATAAGAGGAAAAAAATCGATCTTCTCCGTCTTCTCCCAATGCTCCCAGTGCTGATTTCAGGAATACACAGCTTAATCAGGAACAACCAAGCAGGAGGAGGGTGTTAGCGTTGTCAATCCTCCTTGTGTACAAGCTGCTCACCCTTTCCTTTGCTGCGCTACAGCTAGTTCACCATAACAGAGCCTGCCGTGAATGCTCAGGCTAGTTAGCGTACGCATCGATGTTGGCGAATAAACAGTTTTTCTGTAACGGTAAGTTGTTTCTCCACTAGTGGAGCCGAGCTACGAGACTGATTGATAACACTAAGACCTTTCCTCACTCTGATTGGTTCTTTTTGACCAGGAGCTCCTCCTAGCAATTGCAGCACCAGGAAGAGGTGGAGAAGTTAGATTTGTTTTCACTGATTATCTGTCTCATTTTGTACTGCCGTGACACAGTGACAGCTTTTACAACTATGCAAAAATCATATGTTTTGTAAAAGTTACATGGCTGTAAAATACTGCTTGAAAGCCATGTATCTCTGTAGTATTTAACAACTATGCTGTTTTAATGTGAGGCACACAAGTGTGACTGAGGTCTAAACATTTGGATAACCGCCCATCTCCTTTTCCTGTAAGAAGCATTTAAAGAAAATCAACATAAACAGTTGAGTTTGGACTGAAACTTTTAATTGTGCTAGTTACGTAACAGTGTGATAACCAGGCTTTCAATCAGTCCAGTGACATGTGAAGAGAACCATAGCTGAAGCACAGACACAACTGTCACAGGAACATGTTCTCCTCCTCTTGATCTGTGCAGGATGTATTTTCATGTTTATGCAAGTCAAGCCAAGAATTTCAAACAGCAAAGCTCATATTTGTTCACTTATTCCAATTACAATTCAGTTATATAATTTTTATCGGCCTTGCTTATTTGTGTTGGTAGGCTTGGCATGTTGTTTTTTTAAAACACTGGTGGAAATGACACCGTGCTTATACTGCATTTCTAGATGGTTCCTGATCCATCATAAGCCGTGATAAGTTCCTCTGTCACTAGCTGGAGCCTCCTGGAACGTCCTCTTCTTGAGTGGACAAGTAACCTCGGTGTGATGACGCGCAAAAGGCATCCGTAGAGCAGCGGCAGTGGTGGGGACACGTTGGTTTTATCTGCAGAACGTGGTGAAAACATTCATACCATTTGAAATATTTCGCATTTTGTCACGTAACATCCACAGGCTTGAATATATTTTATGAGGGTCTTATGTCATAGATCAACAGAGAATAGCTCGGAACTGTGAGTGAAAGGAAAAGTGTGGTGTTCGTTTTTTATTTGCCTGTCTGCATCAACAATTTGTGGAAACTACTTTTGCTGCAGTTACCTGTGCAAGTCTGTTAGAATAACTACCAGATTTTCAGATCCAGAAGGCAGATTTTTATTTTTTTTGTGTGCATTCTTCTTTCCCAAATAGCTCAAGCTCCGTTAGACTGGATAAAGGTCTATTTTTAAATCTTAATTTTGATCATTGTGACTTACAAATACGCTTTGATGTAAACCATCTGTTTATATCAGACTGAATTTTTAGTGGTATTCTCGTACAGGAAGGTGAACCTCTGGCCCAGACTCATGTTGTTTGCAGTCTCTTTCAAGTTTTTCTTCAGGCTTTCTTCCAGGATTGGCATCTATTTAGTTTTTCCAGTGTAAAGCTAGTTTGCTTGGCCACCATGTCATCATTGGTGGAAATGCTAACTAGCCTTAACATTCATTTCAGGCTCCTTTCTCGTGAACCAGCCGTAGCGTAGCAGAGAGCAAGGGGAGGATGTGAGTAGAGTCTACACAAGTGTGATTGACAGCGCAAAGACTCTCCTCCTGGTTCTGAGTGGTTGATGTATTTTTTGTCTCATGCTTCCATATGAGGGCATATTGGCAGTTTTAGTAACCATGTTTAAAACATTTTGTTCATAAAAGTTGCACTCTGCAGCTTTAACAAGAGAAAACTCACAATGATTGCAGGTGAAACAGGACATAAAAGCTCTGGAACGGCCAGAGCAATGGACATAACGAGGAAAATGAAGTAAGGAACCAGTGGAGGACAATGAGAACCAAGAGACTCATAAATGATGGAGAGGTGGACCTGAAAAAGCAACTAGACGGATCAGTCAGAGGAAAATGAAAACAACTGGATGAGAGTGTGTGCAGAGAGGAATCAGAAGATAGAGGACGGGAGTGAAAGGGAGGAAACAGCAGACTGAGCTGAGGGAAGGTGAATAATAAGTACAAAGAGCTGAACTGGGACTAGAAAAGGTAAAAATAAAAGGGGGAAAAATAACACTGTTCAAAGAGAAAATAAATCCAAAAGGCCAAAAAACAAAACTAATAATGTGAGACAGTTCATTGTTGCAAGGCACTGTATTAATATTGTTCTATTATTTTTTCTAACAAAGTGCTTAAACCACCATACATGTAAAATTAGCTGTTCTTTAAGCTTTTCAGGCGTCAATTCACACGATGATGAAAGCGAGTGTAAGGCCACAGTTTCTGACCTTTTGCCTGAGAAACCCGGGTACAGCTGCTGCGGGACGGAAACCTGATCCGATTGGCTTCTGTGGACTCGACCAATATAAATATTGCCACACATACCCCTGAAGTTTGGGACGACTTCGCTAGCACTGGCTTCTGCTCTGGCTGCTTGGCTCAAGGGGAACACACTCATCATCCCCTTGACATATTGGGGCTACGCTGAATCTGGGGACAGCCAGTGGGGGGGCTCTAACAAGGTCGACCGGCTGACGCCGATGACAGCTTGACAGATGGGGGCAGACTAAGCAAAAGGAAGGTTGAGCAGAGGCAGGTGGGGTGAATCGGATCAACGTGCCGGCCCGCTCAAGGCGCTTCCACGTGAGAAACAAAAGGAGCCGAGACGGGTCGAAGAGAGAGACGAGTAAATGAGGCAGGTGGGGCAGCTAGGATGGATCAAACACGCATACCAGATTGTAAACAGCAGATAATTTCCCTACTTGTTTATTAGTCTAAAGGCATGTCGGGATGCACGCCAGCGCCGCATGCATCTCAACCTGAACCATTCTCACCCTGACACACGCCTTAACTTCCTCCTCTCTTCTGTAGTCCTGACATTTAGTTTAATGAGGTGCAGGAGTTCTGGTAAACAAAACCAGAAATTATCCATAGCTGTTAACCTCTGCATTTGACTAATAACTGAGTAGTTTTCCAGTTGCATTTCTCGTTTTGCGTCACAAGCAGGTGGGTGACAAAGAAGCTTCCTGACATTTTTCCTACATCTACTGAAATCCCGTTTTGCTGCTCTCTGAGTGTCATTTTCACGAGAGGTCCATATGAGATTCTTTTTGCCAAAATAAGTTTCGTTTTTGACAATTGTTTGGCTATTTTTATTTGCATCCATTCTACTGTTCATCTAAAACAAGCAAAGCATGCTTAAATTATTTACATAAATTCATTAAAAGCCAAAGAGCCTAAAAAGCACGAACTTTTACGATTAAGTGTTCCTCACACCAGCACCATGAGATCAGAGTCCTGTTGACATTACAAAAATAAATGCGAGTGTCTTTGGTGTCCTGTTAAGATTGTGTGTCCCTCATATTTGCGGACCTGGAAGAACATCCAAAAGTAAACCAAGCCACCGCTGCCCAGCATGGGCTTTTTGTTAGAGCTCCAGCAGTCCGAGTGACCCTGTAGCTGACCCTGTTTCTCCTGTTTTCCTAATCCCAGGCACTGTCTGTCCTGCTGGCATTCCAGCAGATTTGCACCTCGATCAGCATCTTTGCGTTGGCTCTCTGTGGCCCCTGCGGCTGACAGCATGTGTTTCCACTCGTCAGGCCGTGCTCCTCCTTTTACTCCACAACTCGGTGTCACACGAGCCTTGTTCCTTCTCGTTTTTCTCAGAAAACAGAGTATCTGTTACGGTGACCGTCGATTTGGGAGGTGCATAGCACCGCAAGCGTACACCCAACTGTTAACTGGGTCACGTTTTGTTATGTAAACAGATTTTTTTTTTTTCCCCAATAATTTGTGGAATTTTATGAGATACAAAGTTGTGTATATTTTATTCCAGTTTTGGACTGGAATAAAAATGGTTTTATTACAAAAACAACTAAAAGTGTGGCATGCTTTCTGTATTCAACTCCTTTATTCTAATAACACAAACTTATTTCTAACCTTCAGAAATAAATTAGTAAACAAAGTCAGTCGACCTGTGAAAATTGATCTCATTATGAATCCAGCTGTTCTGTGAAAGACTCAGAGGTTTGTTAACATCATTAAGACCAAAGAACATGAAGAGAGAGGTTAGAAAGAGAAAGTTGTGGAAAGACTTAAAACTGTATTTTTTGTCCATCTTCCAGATTCTCAGGAGGGAAAATCTGACTGGACAAACATTAGTTGTGTAAAATGAAAGAAACTAAAGACATAACATGTGGAAGAAGATGCTATGATCAGATCACTATAGCATCAGACATGCTATGTGCCACACAAAACTAACTGAAGAAACCATCCCCAGCATAAAATATGGTGGTGGTGGCAGCATCATGCTCAGGTGAAACATCTCTTCAGCAGGGAGCAGGACAGCTGGTCAGAGCTGATAGAAAGTTGATGGAGTTAAATACTGGAGAATCCTGGGAGAAAACATGGCAGAGGTTGTAAAAGAATTGAGATTGAGGCACATTTTCACTTTTGCACATGAAGTAGGAGCTACAATAGAATAGGGTAGAGCAGAGCTCTGTAGATTCTCAACTAAATCCAGTTGAGAATCTACAGGAAAACCTGAAAATTGATGCTCACAGACACTTCATATCCAAACTTACTGAAGCTATTTTGCACATCAGAACGGACAAAGATGCCAAATGTGCAAGTCTTCATGAATCATGTTCCAGTTGACCTGCAGCTGTAGGTGAATGTTGTTTTTCAGATTTACCTCAGGCGTGGTAAAATGCACGCCAGAGCTGTCAGTTTATGATTTCTAATAGAATAGAGTAGAATCTGTTATTGTCTTACGGTGGGGAAAGGAAGGTGTAACAGGATCAAAGTGACATAAGCAGTAGATTCATAAAAGTTCACACAAAGGTAAAAGTACAGGTCCTTCTCAAAAAATTAGCATATTGTGATAAAGTTCATTATTTTCCATAATGTAATGATAAAAACTAAACTGTCATATATTTTAGATTCATTGCACACCAACTGAAATATTTCAGGTCTTTTATTGTTTTAATACTGATGATTTTGGCATACAGCTCATGGAAACCCAAAATCCCCGTCTCAAAAAATTTGCATATTTCATCCGGCCAATAAAAGAAATGTGTTTTAATACCAAAAAAGTCAACCTTCAAATAATTATGTTCAGTTATGCACTCAATACTTGGTCAGGAATCCTTTTGCAGCCTTCAGTGCGGCGTGACATGGAGGCAATCAGCCTGTGGCTCTGCTGAGGTGTTATGGAGCCCAGGATGCTTCGATAGCCTTAAGCTCATCCAGAGTGTTGGGTCTTGCATCTTTCAACTTTCTCTTCAAAATATCCCACAGATTTTCTATGGGGTTCAGGTCAGGAGAGTTGGCAGGCCAATTGAGCACAGTAACACCGTGGTCAGTAATACCAGTGGTTTTGGCTCTGTGAGCAGGTGCCAGGTTGTGCTGAAAAATGAAATCTTCATCTTCATAAAGCTTTTCAGCAGATGGAAGCATGAAGTGCTCCAAAACCTCCTGATAGCTGCTGCATTGACCCTGCCCTTGATGAAACACAGTGGACCAACACCAGCAGCTGACATGGCTCCCCAGACCATCACTGACTGTGGCTACTTGACACTGGACTTCTGGCCTTTTGGCATTTCCTTCTCCCCAGTCTTCCTCCAGACTCTGGCACCTTGATTTCAGAATGACATGCAAAATTTGCTTTCATCTGAAAAAAGTACTTTGGACCACTGAGCAACAGTCCAGTGCTGCTTCTCTGTAGCCCAGGTCAGGCGCTTCAGCCGCTGTTTCTGGTTCAAAAGTGTCTTGACTTTGACCTGGGGAATGCAGCACTTGTAGCCCATTTCCTGCACACGCCTGTGCACGGTGGCTCTGGATGTTTCTACTCCAGACTCAGTCTACTGCTTCCCCCAAGGTCTGGAATCAGCCCTTCTCCACAATCTTCCTCAGGGTCCGGTCACCTCTTCTGGTTGTGCAGCGTTTTCTGCCACACTTTTCCTTCCCACAGAGGTGCCTTGATACAGCACTCTGGGAACAGCCTATTGGTTCAGAAATGTCTTTCTGTGTCTTACCCTCTTGCTTGAGGGTGTCAATGATGGCCTTCTGGACAGCAGTCAGGTCAGCAGTCTGACCCATGATTGCGGTTTTGAGTAATGAACCAGGCTGGGAGTTTTTAAAAGCCTCAGGAATCTTTTGCAGGTGTTTAGAGTTACTTTGTTGATTCAGATAATTAGGTTAACTGCTCGTTCAGAGACCCTTTTCATGATATGCAAATTTTTTGAGACAGGAATTTTGGGTTTTCATGAGCTGTATGCCAAAATCATCAGTATTAAAACAATAAAAGTCCTGAAATATTTCAGTTGGTGTGCAATGAATCTAAAATATATGACAGTTTAATTTTTATTATTACATTATGGAAAATAATGAACTTTATCACAATATGCTAATTTTTTGAGAAGGACCTGTACATAAAACTATGAAAAACAAAATTATGAATAATATAGTGCACAGTACTGAGCAGTTATCAGAAATGTCATACTCTGATACAAGGAATGAGAAGAATAATTTTAAAAAAATTACAAAAATCTGCAGGTGGATTTGTGCATTTAAAGAAACAGACTGTTTACAATTTGTGAAACTAAAACTGTGCAAACACCAGCAAGGATGAAGGCACTTATTGAGTTTGTTGGGAGCGGTGATGGCCATAGAGCCTGACAGATGCTGGGAGGAAGGATATCTGCTGTCACTCCTTTTTGCACTTAGGATTTGTCACGCAATTTGTCACGGAAGGAGCTCATTTAAAATCATTTTAATTCCACTTCTCAAATATGCACCTCTTTGTGTCTATCATTTGAAGTACAATACACTGACATCTTTACACAAAATGTGTAAAGATCAGCTAACACACTGTTTTCAATGTTCACTCTGCACTTTAAAGACAGACCTGCAGAGGTTGAAGGTTTGAGAGGAAGACAACACACAGAAAGAAGGTCAGAGGCAAAATGTGAGAAACATCAAATATCTGTGTCAGAAAGAAAAGAAAATCTGCATAAGATCTGGAAGTTACAGCATAACAGAGGTCAAGGGAAGGGTGACGATTTGAGTATTCTACCAGATTGTGTTGCTGCAAGCTTCTGGACACCGAGAAGGCCTCGCTTCTGCATTCGCAGGCCTGCAGTGTGCAGATAGTCAGAGAAGTGATGATGTGCACACCGTGTGAAGAGACGGGCCTGAGATCTATTTATAAATCCATCTGGAGTGGCCCTTAGCAGGAGTTAGCAGACCTCATTGGCACACACACACACTGCACATTAACAGTTCCTACTAGCAGGGAACCACTCCAAACTGAAATGGTGATATTATTCACGTTGCTTAATGGAATGTAAGGCTAAATTTAATTCAGTTCCTTCTAAAGCAGTTAATCGTTTATTGTGTTTAGTGCCAAAATAATGTGGATTTGCAGCTAATATTCAAGCATGGCGAATGTGGGGTTTGCAAGAGTTCAAGTCATTCAATTTCTGTGTCTCTAAATGTTAGGATTTCAGCCAGCCTGTCTGTATTTATCACTCATTTTTTAAATCAAAATATCAAAAAGTGAAGTTTAACACAGGGGACTTTAAGCTTTGAAATGGATTGAAATAAGTATCTTGGCTGTTTGTTTACAGCTAGCTATGAATCACATTAGCAGCACACAGATTTGGACGAAACGCAAGATGGTAATAATATCATGCTGTATTGTTCACTCCAATTTTAGATGTGCCTTTGCTGTTGAGCTGCACCTGTTGCTCCATCAAATCCAAGATTTCACCAGCCTCCACCGATGTGCAGTTTGTAAGAAACTAGACTTTATGTTTTATCCATATACAGTATGTGCAAATATATATTTGATTCATTTATTGACCTGAAGATTAAATGTTAACACTGCTGTAGAAATGCTGAATTGTAGCAAAATGGTCCAGGGTTCGAATCCCAATCAAGGCTTTTCCGTGGGGTGCTTGCATGTTTTATTTCTGCAGAGTTCTTAGTTGCTCCCAAAATGCCCCTGCTTATTTATAACATCGAACATTTTCACATTTTGTCAGGTTGCAACTATAGTTCAAGGTTTTTTATTTGGATATGATGTGTTAGATCAACACAAAGTAGTGCACATCCCAGAAATGGAGTCAGTTGTTTGTAAAACCGCCAGGTTTGTGTATCTACAAATGGAAATCTTTGTTTTATGCAAAAGGGCACAAATTGAGTCATATTGGATGGAGATCATCTGTGATCATCAATTTAAAGTCTTGTCTTATACTTTTTATATCTTAGCTTTGACTAGGCCATTCTGGCAAATCAATATGCTTTGATCCACACTGTCCCTTTGCAACTTTCCATTCCCAAAATGTGCTTGTACTCAATGCATCAGCTCATCAACTCCGGCCAGCTGGCCTGAAGGGAATCGTTTCCACAGAATGATGCTGCCACCGTCATGAGTCACAGTGAAATAGTGTGTTGTGTCGGGTGATATGAGGTCCAATCGAAAAAAACTAAATGTTTCGCATGTAGATATAAAAATGCAATATTTTGATCTCATCTGACCAGATGAGCTGGGGTGCTCACTGCATGTTTGTGTGAAGCATTAAGAGGATTTCTTGTAGTTTTTTTTTCATCAGTTAAAGATCAGTGGAGTGCTCTACAAATACTTTTTTTTTTTATTGACAGACTCCCCTAACCGGAGCGGTGGATCTCTGCATCTCCTCCAGAGCTATTCTGTGCCTCTCGGCTGCTTCTTTGAATAACTCCACTGTGCAAAGGTTTATCCGAGTAGATCAACTGTGGTGGTTTATGATGAATATTGAGACCATGAAAGGTGAAAGAAATTCTTGAAGAATAATTTTTTATTAAAACGCTTTTACCAGAGCTGTTTGTACGCAACACAAAAGAGCTGATCATCTGACCAAATTCAAATCCTTCCTAGGCAATTCATTCACAAGAACACACACAAAACAAACCAACATTATTTATAGCAGTGAATGAAGGATATTTACAGACATGTGTAAAAAGCAGCACCTTGTACATTTGAATCGAAGCATCATCTACAAAACTCATCTCTCTCCTCTTCCTTCTCTGAGGAGCTCCTCCTCCACGCCTCCTCTTTCTCTTATGCTCCTGGCCTCCTTCTCGGCCTCCTCCGTCCTCCTCTGCTCCTCTCTCGCGGTCTCCATGAGCCAAGGCCCGCCCAGGTAGCTGAGGATCTCCTCCGGGCTCCCTCTCTGTCTGGGGTCGGGATGAAGAAGCTCCTTTAAAAGAGTCATCGCTAGCGGGCTGAGGCCCTCAAACTGTGAGGGAGGAGGGTTGCTTTTCTGCTTCTGCTCCATGATTTGGTAACTGTCAGCCTCCTGAATACACCCCGCTTCGTCCTCGTCTTTTTCAGCCTGGCGGTCAAACCACGCCTTGTATTTGCGGTAGCCGGGGTCGTCGTGCGTGCTCTCCTCCCAGGGGAAGCAGCCGGTCAGCAGGCAGTAGACGAGCACGCCAAGGGCCCAGCTGTCAATAGCGGGCTGCACTGTTACCCAGATGTCCTCCAGCTGCGCCTCCACCTCTTCCACCTCCATCCCCTCCCCGATCCTCCTCTCCATCTCTTTCTCAAGCGCCTTTTCGGGCTCGACCTCAGGGGTGCAAAACGGAGACTCGTACCAAACGGCTCGGACCGTGGTGCCGATGGCTCGGGTCAGGCCAAAGTCGCCCAGTTTGACCCAGCGACAGGACCTGTCGCACAGGAAGATGTTCTCGGGCTTGATGTCGCGGTGAACGAACCCCAGGGAGTGAAGATGTGTGACAGCGCCGCTCAGCTGGGACATCACCCTCTGGACGCAGTCCTCGTCCACACCGGCCTGAAGCACACAGAGCATCCTGATCATCTACTCTGCAAAATCTAATTAGTTCAAATTATGCAAACTCATTGTCTGACAAAAAAAAAATAAGCATAAGATTAATGGGTAAGAAAATCAAATTTATTTTAAGTAAGCAGTACTAAATCAAGTAATTCAACTGAGGAGGAAAAATAATAAGTACGTGTAACTTGTCCTCTTTATCTCCCTTTTTTTTTTTTTTAAATCGTGGTTTTATTGGCTCTCGTGACCTTTATTTGAGAGAGGTCAGATAAGAAAGTGGTTAATGAGAGAGAGGGAAGCCATGAGCCATCAGGCCGGGAATCGAACCTGTGACGGCCATGTGGAGGACTAAGGTATATTAGTCTATTAGTATATTATAAAAGGTATATATATATGTGGGTTGTGCTTTACTCCTGCACCACCACAACACTTTGTCCCACTTCACTGAATTACTAATTACATCAAATATTTGAAATACACAAAATATACAAAAGATATATAACTCTGGCTCCAGAAAAGAAAAGAAAAACTCAACTAAAGCATTTGTACTGGTCTTGGATTCATGTACTATTGAGTACTTTCCAATACAGAAAAAAAAAAAATCGCCACAATTATCAAAAACGTACTTTTTCTAAATGAATCCAGCTCAAGTAGAGCGAGTTAGAAAGACCTTTAAAACACAAATTCCACTAATAGTGACTGTTAATAGAAATTTGATAGCAACTTATTTGAGTCAACTTATTATTCTCAAATAAATAAAAGTTTGCATTTACAGTGTTCACTGTAAAACATTTGAAGGTGGTTTTACTGGAAACTGAAATCAACAAGAAAATTGCTTTGGTTTAAACTCAAAAACTAAAGTTCATAAAGTTGGTTTAGCAACAACAGATAGGGTCAGTATCTAAAACTTGCTAAACTTATTTGACTTAAAGGGTAGAAGGTCATAGACACAACTAAATGCAGCTACTCTAATCAGAGTAGCTGTCTGACATAAAAGTACAAAGACGTAAGAAGCAAAGAAAATATTAGCTACTTCAGTTGGTGATATTTTATTGACATTAAACCTCAGTTAAATGATTGTATTCCCTCTCTGTTATTTTGGGATCTGATGATTACACTAACAGATTTTACACATTATACTTTTTCCAGCTCTGTCATTGGCAACTGAGTAACATAATCTACACCCCCCAGACCGAACGGGACAGATAGCTGCCCAGTCCAAATAGGACAGGGTTAAAAGATTTCAGCTGCATGAGACTAGAGCCACAAAAAAAAAACAAAAAAAAACATGGAGAGCCTCTCTGATTAGCATTAGTTTGATTCTCACTACTCTTCCAAATGAGAACCACAGTGTTGAACTCACATGGGGGTTTTTTTCCTAGTATTTTGGCAAAACATGGACCTTTCTCCTCAAGGGTGGACGATAGTGATCTGACAAGTCTTGGAGCTCCTCAGCGGCGCCTCAGCGAGAATCAGATCTACGTCACTAGAGCAGCCGGTGACGCTCTTGGAAATCCCTGCTCACCTAAAGCAAGCTGTCCTTTGTCTTATCTGCTCTCTGCTGTGTTACTGGCAGAGGCACAAACACAAGAATAGGTGTACTGAGGGGGATCTTATCAGACTTGTCTCAAGTTTTTACTGGCATAATAAAGAACTCAGAGCGAGTGGATCAGCAGAGAAAACAGCTGATGTGCGGCGTAACCATGACGGCTGCTGTATGTCTTGCCGTGCAGATTTGGAAAATATGGATTTTTACGATATGTTCTCTGGGCTTCAAACTGACCTCTGACACAACAACGCTGTAGAGGTCCCCGTACAGACAGGCCTGCTGGGCAAAAACATAGTAGGACGGCGTGGAGAAGAAGATGCCAAGGGCCCTGGTCAGAGAGGGATGGGTGCAGTAAGCGAGGGAGAGGTTGTATTCCCGCAGGAAAGAGGTGAGCGAGGTGGACTTCCGCGGGAAGAACTTCAGAGCCATCGGAGTTCCTGGTGGGAATTAAAGCAATGTTGAAGGTTTTAAATTGAAGTGGACTATTTAAAACCTGTCATCATTTATGCATCGCAAGTGCTGCCCATCACTGACACTGTTAACAAATATAATCCCCCCTCCCGCCCCCCTCAGAGCAACTTTGCCTCACAGCTTTGCTCCAGCTGCTGCAACTCTACCCGGAGGAATGCTTCAGAGACATTCATTACAGTTACAGAAGCACTAAAGATTAAATGGACTCCAGCAAAGGCTGACCAAACACACATACTGTCTCAATTAGAGAGACAACAACCCCATGGCTGTACTTTACACTCTTACGGTCATGCACTGACCTCTCTTCCTGTGCAATGACAGCATGACCTTTCCATACGATCCCTCTCCCAGGAGCTTCAGCACCTGAAAGTGCTTCGACACCTTCAGACTGGGCAGGGACTGTGCTGACAGGAAACATAGCTCGTCGAGTTCCTTGGCTGCCTCGGCCTGGAGGGTCGCATGCAAACAGACACACAAATCCAGATTCTGTGTCAGAGCTGTGAGAGGGCGAGGATATGATTCTGTAGCATCCAGAGAAATTAGATCTACAGTTTGATCAGCATTTGATGATAGACAGTGTAAGAAAAATGAAGTGCGACTCCACGGCTGCACATTCTGGAGCACGGCACGAACCTGCAAACACGACAAGACCTGGGAAACATAAGTCTCACGTGTCTTATTGATTGCAAAGCAAAATCCTTATTCATTTCTCCGGCTGCAGGCTGAAAACGATCCCCGACTATAGCGCCTGGCAGAAAGATTAATGGAACATACTGTGTTATTTTATTCCTTTCCGCTAATCTAGTTGGATCTTCCCTGATGTTTACAATAGGCAAGACTAATTCCTGTCATGTCTCTTTAGGACAATCAGACCATTTGGCTCTGTCATTCAGCCGCTGCGTCCATCATCAGTCTTTGTCTCATCCCCGGTGGTTTCCTTTGAAGTAGAGCCTCCGCACAACATAAACCGGGTGTCAACAGCTTAGAAATCCAGCTTAACACAAAATATGAGGTGATCAAAGGTGGCTGGCATGTTTTTACTCGTGACCTTTCACATGTTGTGTAACCAAGCGACGAATCTTCAATACACCGTTGCTTATATAGCTGTGGAAATAATTATCGCCCAGGTATCAATCAGTAAGTCCCGTTTTAGCTCAATCGGTGCAATGAAGGTGGCTGCAGAAGAAGGTCAGTTGATGCAAAATGACACTGAAGGTTTACTTTGTGATTTCTGAGGAACCGTTCGAAACGAGTTGCTGGGCACAGCAAAAGTACTGAATATTGAAGTTTTTCAACATTGGAACCGCAGACTTCACTGCATCTTAAAGTTGGGATTATACATGAATGAAAATGAGTGTGAATTAGTAGAAGGAAAAGAGCACATGGTTTCCAATTTCTCTTTTTTTGTCCCAATTTACTCTGATGCTTCTAAATAACCTAAATAAACATTCAGAAGTCACTTGGTTAGTCAATAAGGTCCACCTGTGTGTTGAGGTTATGAAGAACGACTGGGACATTTTTTTTTTCCCCAAGTCTTTCTCTGGATTCTCAATTGGATTTAAGTCTGAAATTTGACTCACTAACACATAAATCAGCTTCAATTGTAGCTCTGGTGGTATGTTCAGGGTTGCTGTCTGTCCTTAGGGGGACATTACGGGGGACATGTCCTGTTTCTTCCTGTAAGGAGCCTCATCTATCTTTCCATCAACTTCAACCAGCTGCCACCACCATGCTCAATCACTTCAAATATCTATTAAAACACACTGAGCTTTGAGGTTTTAATGTGTCAAAATATAGAAAAGTTCAAGTAAAACTTTAACAAGAAACTGTACATCAGCTTTTTGTTACGTCAGAAGTAAATGAAAAGATCAGATGCAAAGCTTCAACCAGTTTGAGAGACAAATATCGCCTTGATATGATCAAATGTGCCAGGAATTATGCATCTCCCGAACGTTTTTCAGACTTTCAAGATGTTATAAAAACAATACTTTTACAACTTACTAATGGTTAGAAAGGAAAATATAAAACAGATACATGAGACTTAACTTTAAACAAGAATTTCAGATTGTGTTCATTTATTAATTCATATATTTAAACAGGCGTAGAATTAAACTGTTCTTGAATACATATCGATTTTAGATCATTTTCATCAAACTATAAATATGGGTTGGAGCTGTCTGCTTATATTGCATTCATCATTTGCTCTTTATTTCTTTCATAGCAGTAGAAAAAGTTGTTCTGTAACTTTTTGGTTGATTTAAAGTAGATCAAACTTTAGTTTGCAGCTCATTTTTGCTTTTGTATCTGAGCTGGTGCAGAATAAGCATACAGTTTTATGAGGAGGACTTATATTAGTTATTAAATGTATAATATTTGTCACCAATTAACAAGTGCTAAAGGATTTTAATACCATTCCTGATGGAGCTAGTGCTTTTAACACAGTTGGAAGAAGCATTAAACATCTAAAGCATCTAGCTGGAACATTAAAATACTTTTTGGTAGTAAGTAGCAATCAGCGCAACGCCTGCATGTTGTCTTGGTGCACAGCTGCAAAACCACTCTGCACAACGAACATGCATAGCAAAACACACATATATGCAAAATGTCTAATCTTTTTTGCATTAGTGTTTACACAGTTTGACACAAACAGACGAGAAGGATCTTTAATACTTACTGTCATTTCTGGTTCTCTGTTCAGGATCTTTGTTCAGATTGTCTCGACTATTTTCATCATCAAAACGAGACTTTTCTAACCTTTGTATTCAATGCTGGAAATATGTAGTACGTCTGCTGCTAAACTGGCATTTAAACTGGAATTAAAGCTTGTATTTTAGGCTTAGCTCTGTTGATCCACGCAGCTGCCTTGCAGATACGCTCTTAGATGTTTATGGAAACCCAGACATTGGCCGTGTGCATCTCCCCTGGGGATATACACAGTCCAAACTCTCCCTCTCTCTCTTTTCCCACTCCTGTGTCAAAACTCCCCTCCACCCACACACACACACACACACGCGGACACACACACACACTTTCTCTCCTGTGTTATTCTGGCAAACATACGACAACCAGCTACAAAGTATTCCAAACGTCTCCTTCACAGTCTCTGCTAGCCCCCCCTCCCACACTCACTGCGTTGCACTGATTTTACTGGATCCATCATCTTGCAGACCGTCTCCCGTTTTCCTTCATTCCAGCTGTCACTCACGTTGTGCCCTTCTGCACCCTGCCCCTCCTCCCTTATTTCCACGTCTCTTTACAACCTTGTCAGTAACTGTGTGTCAGTGAAATTCCCCATGCTGTCTAGGATTCCTGTTATAGTCAGCGGGTATGCTGGAATGGCTGGAAGAGGCCATCAAGCTAGTTCTCTGATCCCTGAATAATTACTGGGATTATGTTATAGCATGTAAACCTCTTTATTGCCTATTAGAGCAATCACTATTGATCATTTTCTTGTTTTTATTTATTAAATATTAATATCACAAGTATCTGTTTGTGTTTTTCTTTAGTATAATAATAATAGTTAAACTTTTTTTTATTTGTGATTAAAACGTAAATAAATGTGATGTATGTATGTAATAGTATGGGTCATGTGTATTTGTCATAATGGCTAAGATCATATACTGTTACAGAAACAGTGAATGAAATCAACAAAGATCAATTTACAGCCAGCAGCACTGAATAAACTGAATTTTAACAGTTTAAAACCAGAAACTAAATAGTCTTTCGAATGTGTTTCGTATTATTAAATAAATAAATTAAATAAATATTTTTTAGCCATGTATTAAAGCCTGTTTTATCTTATTTCTGCATTCATGTCATGACATTGTATCTTTATCAAGTCATCTTCAAGGAAAAGTTTTATACTTTTTGTTTTATACATTTGGTGTCAATTTCTATCTGTTTCTCTATTTCTTCCTTTATTATTTACTTTTTCTTCTTTTTTTTTGCATAAATCTTGCCTGTCTTTTTTGCATTTTGTTTGCATTTTATTTCCTGTCAGCTCAAACTGACGTGGCTAACAGCTGACAGCGTAAAACCCAGCTTTGTCAAACCCAACTTCATACTTAGTTAGCACCGGCTGCAGGTCAGACCTCTCCTGCAGCTCCCCACGGCTTTAACACCCACCTCTTCTTTCCGTCCACCCCGGTAAAGTTCACTCATACGTACAAGCTACAGTACTATTATTGCCACCGGCCTGACGGCTGCGCATTATGTAACCCAAACACAGGCTGCTATCACAGGAGTCTGTCTCTGCTCGGGTTTCTAGCAGCACGTCTGTGTGTGTTCATGTTCATGCTTGCACTATAGAGTCATTTGGCCCCTGTTGTGACAACCGGTCTTTACTGCTCCAAAACTAAACCCCACCTTTCCCCATTAATACAAGTTGAGCCGAACACAGTTGCTTCCATTCATGAAATCTGACATTTGTACTGATTATATAAATATACACACTGCACACAGATGGGTAATGAGTCACAGAGGGATTTCCACATCTATGCCACAAGGATTGTCTTTGTTGTCGGTCATAGAAGGTTATATAGTGTGGATATCTTTTCGCTTTTGTAACCAAAGTGTAATAAAGGGTTAAAAAATGCAAAATGTGTAACACGTGGGATGACTTTCCATAACACAAATCAGTTCAAACAAGATGTGGTGTCTCATTTTGTCTTTTGCATTTGAAATACGTTCACACACGTGCAAAAGTCAGGTCAACCCTTATTTCTTCACTTTTCTTGTTCATTTTTAAACTGGTGTAATAGGTAGTTTTTCTTAGGACTTTGGCTGCTTCCCACCTCACAGCAGTGATTTTTTTTTTTACTTCTAGTCTCAGCAGAGAAATTATTTTTAATTAGCTCTTTCCGTGTTGGTTTACAAGATGACTGTCAAAACGTCACATTTTGTCCCAATTTCCTTTGTGATACTGCTGAAAAATCTCAAAGACAACACATTACAACTGAGATCAAGTATTTTAGCCCAATCAAGGTAATTATCAAACAGCAATCTGGCACTATAGGTGACACCGCTGAAGAGAATCTCTCAAAATGTTCCCTCTATTCTAAGTCTCCTCGACTGGTTGGCACCCAGTTTTCCTGCATTTAATGATAGGATGACTGAAATGACGCTTTTTAATCCTGGTGGTCCCAGTTCTGCTCCCACTGAGCTCTCCTTCATCATCACCAGCCAATGCAATCATCAAATTCTGTTTTTTCATGTCATGCTCCTGACTAAAATTAAGTCTGTCTTGACAGAGAGAGACAGTAAATAAGTGCTTATATAACACCCTGTTGTAATTCTCTCTTAATTGGCATCAGCCCTTCTAGCTAGAACAAAATGCTGCTACAAGATTTTTAACTGAGAACACACAACTCCGGTTTTAGCCTCTTTTGATTGTCCATTCACAATGTGTTTTAAAATTCTTGTAATTGCTTTTAAGTGTTTAAATTACATTGTCACTTCCCCATGCTTTTTCTTCTTTATAGCCCGTCACCAGGCATGGAATCAAGGCTGTTCCTCCAAAATCAAGACCGACACCACACAGTTCTCTGCTACAGTGTTTTTTTGTTTTGTTTTGTTTTTTTTGTCTGTCCTCTCCAATTTCATGTTGCTGTTAAATTACAGCACTTTGTTCAGCTGTAATTGCTCTTTTGAAATGTGCTTTGGAAATAAAATGGTATGGTATGGTATGGTATGGTATGGTATGGTATGGTATGGTATGGTATGGTATGGTATGGTATGGTATGGTATGGTATGGTATGGTATGGTATGGTATGGTAAAATTGGTACAGTTCTGTACTTTTCTTGGGCCATGCTGAAATGTTTGCATCACTAAACATTCAGCAGAAGAAACAAAAGCATTCAGATTTGCTACATAAAAGGAGAGTCTTCATCCCAGATGCAGAACAGGAGTCCATGTTGTTCTGATTTAAAGGGCTCACGTTGCTTTTCTGGCGATCACTGACAGGAATCAGACAATCATGGTTTAATTTGAAGCTACAAGTAGCTGAACACTGCCCCTCTGTGGACGAATTGAGCTAATGCACTTCTGAAAAAAAAAATCAAAGATAACGGTGACACAATTTACGATGGTAATTTTGGCTGGATTTAATTAAATATGTGTCACTGTTGTTTATACGTGCATTTAGTCTTTTGTTTGTCTAGTGTTTTACTTGAGAAACTACTGAGGTTGGTCTGTTGATAAGTTTTCTTGTCTCTTGTCTCAAAAAACTGGAACCTTGAATTGATAAAGAAGAATAAACACAATGGAGTACACATTTATAGCAAAAACTGTAGTTTCTGTTTACTTTTTGACTTCATTATTATGTCAAAAACAATAAAGTCCAGGCTTTTCATATAAAATAAAGATGCAAAACAAACCAAAACAAAGAGGAGTTCTTAAGATCCTTACAAAGATTAATAATATTAGAAGTACCTTAATGTGACTTTGAAGACTACAGACTTGTGAGTAAATATTTGCGTAGTTCTGCTTTAGTACTTTAATTTTAGCGTGTTTTAAATAATACTGAATTATTCATGAGCTCTACTACCATAGCAGGAAAACACAGCGACAGGGGGTGCGGTCTTTCCTGTAGGCGAGAACGGAAGCGGAAATTCGGCCATCTCCTCGTACATTCAGGCTTCAACAGGGTCAGTTCACACTTCATTTATATATATATTGTCGTTTGTTGTCAACATTCCGTGTGATTTTGTGCTTTGGGTGAGGGTAGTCAACACTGTCCTGAAGCAGGACGTGTCTTTGCCATCTAAATCCCGTCCAGAGGGAGCAATTATGCTGCAAGTTGCGAACTAGCATTAGATGCTAGCCAGATAGCTAGCAGCAAGTGATTTCTTTATCAGTCAAACTGACAGGTAACCTTAACCCTTGTTTATAGAGAGGGGTAATTCACTGTCATGAGTGGGATAGCTATTTTTGCTCTATGTTCCGTTGCCTACTTATTAGGGCATTTTTGGTCCCGGCTTGTACATTTCATTTCCCTTAAAAAGCCAGACTATGGAGGGAAACTGCTAGTCAACAGTTTCGATTAGCTTTGTGGGAAGAGTTGCTTGCTTCGGGGACCGTTAGTGGGCTGGTTTATTTCACTCTTTCTTTGTTCAGCATAGAGACTCAGAGGTGCAGTAATGCTCGTTTAATGCGAGTTTATGCCCATGAACTTGATTATTGTTGCATTACCCATTACTAACCTCTCGTTAGCCTCTCAGCTTGGTTGCTGTGACAGGGAGCAAGTGTAGATGTGTGTGTGACTGGGCAACCAACCGTTGTTTGGTTTATCTCTGGGTACGTTTACTGGGCGGGGTACTTTATTACCTGATATAATGCACTGAAAGCAATAAAATGGTGCACGTTTAGCCTTAGCACGTTGCTCTCGATGAATTATATGAATTAAGCTTTAAAACAAAATCTGTTTATAGGCATGGTTTTGTAGTGCCAAACTTGAACTTTTCAAATGATGCATTCCTGTAATGTGGCAAGGTGTGGTGGTCACAGGTTAAGAAGTAGGGCAGCACAGCATGTAGCTTTTATTGTAATTGCAGTTGCAGTTTCAGCTTGGTTGATATTGATATCACAAAGGACAGCTTGGACCGTGTTAGAGAATGATGGGCACCAACAATTTTTACAAGATTGGTTGGTAGCGTTGTTACCTTGAAGCAAGTCCTGTCTGTCCTGTCCTGTGTTCAAGTCCTGAGAAGTCTTTCTCCTCTCCATGTAGTCCAGCTTCGTCCAAAACATAACTGTGAGGTTCCTTGGTCTCTCTAAATTGACATTGGGCATCAGTGTGTGCTGCCATGGTTGTTTGTCCTGGGTACCCGCAAGGATAAGTTTGTACACACAAGATAGATTGTTTTGACTAGACCAGCACAATGTATTAAATGTCAGTCACATTTCAATTTCATTATATGATGTGTCCCAACCACAGAGGACTATACTAGTTGCAATATTTGGTGGGCTACAAGATTATATGTGCCGTATGTTCAAACTGGGCTTGCCAGCAACCTATTCAGCCACTTTGATGAGTTTGAATTGTATTTTATGTTCACACGCCTGGTCTAGATATTTTTAGATCTTGATGTTGAAGCTTCATAGAGTGTTGTGGGGGATACTGGAGTGTTGGGAAAAATAATTGAGGAAAAAACCATTATCAAAATTGACAAAATAATAGTCAGCTATAATAATATACGATTCATTTTTGCAGCCCTAGTTCTGACCAGTTGTTGGAAGGTTTTAAAGACAACTATTAATCGTTATCGGCCAGTGAAAGCCATATTGGTGCATCTCTGACAATTGTTAATTGCCTTGATTTTATGTTCTGCATGGAAAGAATATATTTGATAATATTTCAGAGAAGCATTGAGGTGTTTTCTCATTAAGATAGCATATTGCCATGAAACTATTTTTTTATTCAATTCAAATATCAAATTATGTGAAGATGGAATTCATGTTATCTTTTTTTACCAGTTGTCTGCATAAGCTACTCACAATCTGTGTTTGCAGTGAACCCAAAGCCAACAGGCATTAACACTTTAATTATCACAATATTACTGTGGCAAAATTAAGTAACCACATTCTTTCCTTATATCATGTAGTCATTAGGGATGTGCAACATGTATTGTTATCACAATACTTATTGTGACAACTTCTTTGCAATCTTTTCTAGGTAACTGGTTGTGACTGCAGGTCACACAAATACTGCTTTTAAAAAACATACCCATTTTAAAATATGCGTCTTCAGGACACCACTTACATTAGGAAGTGTATTTTTTAACGCTTAACTGCATAGCCTCAGCATTTAATCATATTTTCAGACATGACTAATCGTTAGGGGTGCAACAGTATTATATTATCCACCAATCTTATTTACCTTTGCAGAAGTCTGAAAATGAACCTCTGTCCAGTTTTGTTAGGCTGTAAAAGACGACTGACTGTCAGACCTGCCCACCAGGTCACGTCTGCACATGTGCGGTTAGCAATAGTCACCTTTCCGTTGCCATCTTGGTGAACCTTATAACACTTGACAGTGTCTGCTATAGCTGTATAGTAGAGGGTAGTCTGTGTTGTTTTCTCCTTTTACAGTCTAGACAGCAACACACAGCTGCTCACAGACAGGCCTAATGGGCTTTAGGCTAATTATGTTCAGGAAATAATAAAAAAAAAGATGCTAGTTGTCTATGCTTTTTATCTTGCAGTTTTTCAAATGGTTAAAAAAATTTACTTTTCAAAAATCAATAGCTGCAACAAGCAGTGATTTTCACTCTGACTGGACATTATAAAACAGCCAACAGACTCAACATGATGTCACAAAAGCATTTTTAGTTTCTTGATATTGAAGGTATGATGGTTGCAACAAAGTTATGGTTTTAAACCATAACCAAGCACACATCAAGTTGTTTTAATTGTCACCTTCTCCATTTATAAGAGAGTATAAAGAGAAGGCAGAGGAGTTGTGATGATATACTAAATGTAGCACCGGCGGTGAATTTCCTCTTTGTTGCTTCTCTGTTTTACAGGTTTTTTTGGAAGCATACGTGCATTTCTTTAATAAGTTGTGGGCTATGTTGACTGAAATAGTAACTCTATGGCAATAAATAAAAAATAACAATGATGGATAAATTAAGTACAGGTGGCTGAGTAATCCTGAGTTTAGTCTACATTGAGTTTGGAAATGTACAGGAGCCTCATTTACATAACAACTTGGCATGAAATTAACAGCTAAAGTTTTCTGTCAATATTTGTGATATTTAATGCTGTAAAAAATCAACATCAGGTTACCAGGAAGTTGCTTCTCTGTAACGTCACTAGATTCAAGAGCCACAGTCTACCTGAAGGTAAAGGTATGAGCTAAAGAGAGTTAAAATATTGCCACCAGTGAATAAGATAAGTGAGTAAAAGGTTTGCTGTGCCTGTTGATCGTAAATGCAAAGTACGGGGGCAAAGTCTGTTGTTTCCTATGAAATACAGAACTTTTCCCTGCCATGTAATATCAGAATAAAGACTCAGTAGCTGTGAGATGAAGATCTGTGTATTGCTCTAGTAGGGAGCAGCAGTATTTGACTGTAGTCAATGTAACCTGATAGTTACTCAAGGTGTCAGGGACAGTGCTGACGTCTGACTGGGACACAAAGGACATGTTATGTCTCTTATCGTAGATTATTCTGGATAGATGAACTTTGTTATAGAGCTTCACTGATTTTTGCAACAGTAGTTTTGTGTGCAACTTTAAATATTAATTTCTTGTTCTGTACGACGTTGTTTTAACTTGCCAAAACCTTGTTTGAACCAAGTAAAGCGGGTTTTTTTGTATCAGATTTGATCTTTCCTGACCTCAAAAGCAAAGCGTCTCAGTAACTTATAAACCAACTCTAAAGAATATCAGGTCTTGTTTGAGAAAGCAGTTTAGTCTATACATCCTCTATCTATTTCAGTGAACATTTTGTAGAGACTACTCTGCATGTGTATTTGTGTCAAAGTGCAGCAGAATAACAAGGTTTTCCTAGAACATGAAGGAATATAAAGAACACCCTTGTGCCTTGGTTACCTGGCAATGCTTAGCTGCATAATTATAGGAAGATGTTCATTAAATTACTAGTTTGAAGGGAGTTAAGAGAGCAGCTGAGCACAGTATATATATTTTCACAGCACTTTGAAAAACATTAGTAAAAATCTGAATATGTTGTCAGGGAAATGACCACTGTAAGGGAGTTTTTAGAAAGTCTTTGGTTTCTTGCACTTTTTTGCTACTTTTTTGCCATAAGCTTTCTGATTCGTGAGAAACTGCAGATTGTGGCAGTGAAAGGATGCATCCGGTCAGCAACAACTGCTTGGCCTGCTCTGTTAGCAATATCGTACGTGCGATGTTCAGGAGTCGGTGTGGGATCGACCAATTATGGTGCAGATGTCATTCATTTGGTGTCATTAAGATAAGGCCTGATGTTTGTGTCCAACTTAGAGTCTGGCATCAATTTAGCATCCAGTCTAGAGCAGTGGAGTCCAAAGGTTAGATCTCAAGGGTCCCATTTATTGTTATACCCCGAAATGAAATCCAGAATAACTGTTTGCCTTGAAAAGTTCATTGTTGTTAATGAAGCTTGATGTATTTTACTCTGAATATAAATAAAGCTGTTCTGTGGAGACTTTTGTTTGAGAACATTAGTGATTGAATGGCATCATGAAGACAAAGGTCCCTCCAGATAAGTCGGGGATTAAGATGTAGAGACTATTTAAACTGGGTTAGGTTATAAAACAATACACCAACCTTTGAACATGGCAAAGAGCAAGTTTTGGTTCCATTTTCTAAAAGAGGAAAGACTGTGACACAGCTGCAAACTTACCAGGACATGTCCACCTACAAAAAGTACGACAGACTGGACAAGGAGATAAATATTCAGAAAAATCAGATAAGAAGCCCATGGTAACTTGACCTTTTTGGTTTACGTGCAAAACATTGTGTGTGGCAAAAAAAATTAAAAAAACTAAGACGACATGTTGGTGGGACTGTCATACTCTGGGAAGCACCGTCTTCTGCAGGAATAAGATCCTGGTTAGTTCAAGGGGAGGTGGGTGGAGCTAAACAGGGCAGTCCTGGAAAAACACATGTTAGAAGCTGGAAAGGATTGAGACTAGGGCAGGGTTCACCTTCCTGCAAGACAGCAACACTAAACATTCAGCTCGAGCTACGATAGAAGGCTGTTCAGGTGACACAGTCAAAATCCAGATTTAAATCCAGTTCAGAATCTAAACCAGGGCTTGAAACGTGCGTTCACAGATGATCCGTTTCCAGTCCGAATTGGCTTGAACTCTTTTGCAAAGAAGAATGGACAGAATGAATGTACGCTGCACTTTAAAGATTTTTGTTTGCGCAAACCGTATATCATCGTTTTCACTTCACTTCCCAATATAATCCATCAAAGCTTGTACTTGTAATGTGACGTTCAAGGGGTTTGAGAAATTTTGCACAGCAGTGTGGTAGGCAAATAAAGTGGACCAGAAAATAATTTTACCACTCGGTTTTTCTGTGTAGTGTAGTGACTGACATGTTTTAAAAATGTAATTCCTTTAAAACAATTCTGCACACTTTAACATCATTCTATTATCAACATATTAGGCTTATTTTAGGACAACAAACGCATATAATTCATTTATCTAGCTAAATGTGCTCTCTTGCTAAAAGCTCATGGGTTTCTGGTCATTTGCAGGGAATGTAGTGATAAGGGGTATTATTACCTGGAGTTAAACAAATAGGTTGGTTGCAGAGTTCAAAGTTCAGATAATTATCAAACTGACTGAAGCACACAATGTTTTGTACTTTTACTTTCATGTACCAGTACACCTCTAGGTACTTATTGCTTACATCTTAATCTGCATTTACTTTTAAGAAAATCTTTGTGTTTTATCTGTCAAATTGATTTTAAACTGCCTTTTAAACTTAGTTTGCAAATAGTGCAAACAGTAGATCTAAATGTAGGTATTTGTGTTATTGATTATGTGTTTTAGCATTTCATTTTTAGTAGCTTATTACTGTATTCTTCATACCTTGTGTGTATATCTATTTTAGCTATCAATAACCTGGGTTCTATTAAAGGTCCTAAAAGTCCTATTGCATCGATAGGCGTGGGTGGTAAACAAAAGTGTGGACAAATTCATAATAATAATCTACAAGAAGCATATTTGGACTCTGTTTTAAAGATTTCAGTGAAATGTGTTGATTCTTTTACGTTGACTTTGATGGTAAAATGTTGAACTGGTAAAACTAGAAATAACAATTGGTTAATGTTTTGTATTTCTTGAAATGGTTAAAACTTCAGTTCATTCTGCAAGGCAATGCTCCAACAAATGTTAGATTTTTCTTCATTTTAGTTTCCACTTCTTTTTAAGAATTGTGAATTGACTGTTTTTTTATTGCTGACAATTAGGGAAAATTTATCTCCTCTGGAGCAGAATATTTGAACTAAACGAAGAAATCTTTCTTTCTCTGTTGACCATGTGTGGGTCAGGAACAAATCATGTGATGTTCTCAAGATGAATATGTGCTTTGTATTCTATAATGGTTATTTAAAGTTAGTTATGACATAAGATCTTCCCTGTTTGTGCTGCATATCTTTTACTCACTTCACTTCAGTTTTCATTTTTATTTTCCTGCAGTTTCCGTCGTCCATCATCTGTGGTTTTCAGACCCAATGTCGTCACGGGAAGAAAAAGATAAACTGAGACAAAACGCTCCATGAATGAGTGGTGGCCAAGGTTGAGAAACAGAAGTTTACAAAGAGGGAGACCCTTTCTTCACTTCACTTCTTGAGAAACAGATGTATGTGGTCTTTTGTTCTGTTGAAGACAAATTTTCATACAAATGCTGTCTTGGATTATGTCCATTTTAAGATCTGCCAATCTTTCTGTCTCTTACATATTTCGACGATCATTTTCTCTCTTCTTCCTTTTTGCTGTTGGATATTATTTAAAAATATGTTGCCTTATCATCTTTAATCTTTTAAATCTTGCATATCTTTATGTGCAGATTGATACTGAAGTCTGTGGCTAGACAGTTGCCATGTCGACCTCTTCGCTACGGCGACAAGTAAAGAACATCGTCCACAACTATTCAGAGGCTGAAATCAAGGTTACATTTTTTCGCTTTATCTGGTTTTTCTTTTTGTTTTTTCCCTTCAGTTGAGGCTATCCTGCATTCGTTATTTTGTGTGCATTAGACATGTATGCAGTCACACAGACCTTGAGTAGAGGGCAATTTAAGTTTATCCCCTCCTGTGCTGTTATCCAGGTTAGAGAGGCAACATCCAATGACCCATGGGGCCCCAGCAGCTCTCTTATGTCAGAGATAGCAGATCTGACCTACAATGTTGTGGCCTTCTCAGAAATCATGAGCATGGTGTGGAAACGACTAAATGACCATGGAAAGAACTGGAGACATGTATACAAGGTATGCAACGTCATGTTAAAGATAGTAATCATCTTAAGTCTCATTTGGAGATTCACCAGTTAAAAACTAGAGGCCAGCATCTGATTGCTTACTTTCCCAAAGATTTGACCTGTTGGTCGTCATTTGATCTGGTTCTGACGTCTAATAAGAACGCATGCGAGCAGCATTCAAATGTACCTGCCTTATTGGTTGATAGTCATTTGTTTTAGGAGTAGAGGAAATGCCACAGCATGTGCAAGACAACAGTTACAGTAATCACAGGTTTTGCTATTCTATAAGACAAAGTGATAGCAGTTAAGATTGTAAGTTCAGTTTTGTATATACATTTTGACCTTTCACTCCCTTTTTAACTTTATCACTGGTGTTTGTAAATGTGTTTTTTTTTTTTTTTTTTTTTTTTTTTTTTTGGATATGAAGCATCTTTTGTTCCGTTACCTTTTTGTCTTTATGCTTTTTTCCCTTTATCAGGCTATGACTCTTATGGAGTATCTGATCAAGACAGGCTCAGAGCGCGTAGCTCAACAGTGTCGGGAAAACATTTATGCAGTCCAGACCCTGAAGGATTTTCAGTACATAGACAGGGACGGCAAAGACCAGGTAACCAAACATGACCATCCTCGCAAAGCTGAAAAGAAAAGTTGACATGTTTGATCTCCTTTTGTTGACTGCAGGCAAACTTTGACTTGCTTCTTGGTTCATTGAAGGGCAGTTTGTGCTATATTGTTTCTGACCTCTCTCACAACCTCACATAGCCAGTTGGTTGCTGGTAATGAGTAATTTAGAAAAGTTAATGATTTAGAGTGCAACTATTGTATTAGGCAAAAAAAATCTTGTTTTACATAAAATTGTATGTTTTACATACATGAGAATTTTTCTGAAATGTTCATTTGTTTCAGTAACTCACTTTACTGCAGTAAAACACATACAGATTAATTACAGACACTGACATTTGCAAGCCTTTACTTCTGTTAATCATGCTGATTTTCTGCTTACAGCTATTGAAAACATGCCGTTTAAGATTAGAATATTACAACAGACCAATAAAAAGAGGCATTTGTGACACAGATGATTGGTTGGTTAAATGTATGTTTAAAAAGTGTTGAAGGTTATTTTCTGTCTGAAAAACCAAAATCCCAATCCAATACAACTGAAGTCTGAGCGTTTTGCCATTTTATCGTGATACGGCCACAAAGTCTGTCTACTTTTCCATATACAGTCAAGATGTTGGCACTTTTTGCATCCATCTAATCAATGTCAAGGTAACAAACACCTTTCATCTGTGCCTTTAATTTGTCCAGGGCCTGAATGTGAGAGAGAAAGCTAAGCAGCTGGTGACGTTGTTAAAAGATGAAGAGAAACTAAGAGAAGAAAGGATCCACGCCCTTAAAACCAAAGAGAAAATGGCACAGACCACCAGTGGTGAGACAGCTGAATTAGATACAAATAAGCCACTCCTGAATGAGGGAATCGTTTCATCGTTGCGTATTTGTCTCTCCTGCAGCCTCATCGGCCCCCTCAGCGCCCAGCCTTGGGGGCAGCTTGTCCATGGGCTCTCATTCTGGAGATCCTGACCAAGCATGGCCACAAAGCTCTGGAGAGGAAGACCTGCAGCTTCAGTTGGCGCTGGCCATGAGTAAAGAGGAGGCAGAGCAGGTAACTTAGCGTGGTTCAACCCGACCAGACGGGGTTCTTTACGCTGCGCTCTACCTAACCTGTTTCCAGTTGCAACACAGGAGCAGCAGCACACACAAAGGAATATTAAGGATCGTGTTCCCTGCTGCTGTACACCTAGCTTTGCTCTCACAATTTAACTGCTGACCTCCCCCAGACTAGCGCGGACCCTCTGGAGGATGCAGAGCTTCGCTATGCAATCACACTCAGCAAAGAGATTCACCAAAAGGTCAGGGGCAAGGAGTGTGCTGAGCTGACTGGGGAGCCAGTCATCAACTATTTGTCTTTCTGTCAGATGGAATTTCTCCACTCAATGCTAAATATTGATTAATCAAGAAAATGAATTAATGCTCATGTGATTTGTGGCATTTTGCTGCCTACACACATTTTCATCAGACTATCAAAATTCTATTGAGATAACTCAGTTTGCTGTTGCTTTCTGTTTTTACAGCGCGTGCATTCATAGAGTACATGTAAAGACCTGATTCCAATCATTTTAATGAGATGCAGTGCTTTCAAAAAGTGTTTACCCCTTTTATAACTTCTGTTTTTGCTTTTTTGCCACTCTTAAATGCTTCAAACCTATTTTATGTCAGACATAACCAGAGTAAAAAAAATGCAGTTTTGAACTGATCTTAGAAATGAAAGAAAAAAGCTTTCCGAATCAGCTTAGTACTATGTGAAAAAGTTCCTCTAAAACCAATAAAAAGCTGTATCGATGACTGCTAGAACTGACAATTAGTCTTATACATTTTCAGCTGCCAGGAGAGTTGTTAACACGATTGGTGCTGTATCATCTAAAGTGGATTATGCTTGTTGTGATCAGCATTGGTTTTGGCCCTGGAACTTTGCTTGAAGTGACATCTTATTGTCATAAACACTGACCTTAGCTGAAGCAAACAAAGCCTAGAGTTCTTGAGTTATTTTGTGTAAAGTCGTTGATACGTTCTTAGAATAATTTTTATTGGCCGGTGACTCTTTGGAAGGCTAACGGTGGTTCACAAGAGTCTCGAAGCCTTAAAACAGCTTGCTAATCCTTTCCAGACTGAAAGGTGTCAGTGATTTGTTTCTTTTGCTCCACATGTGTTTTCAGGTCCTGTTTGAGTGGTTTCTTGACCTTTCTACAGGTCAGGTAATAATCAGGCCTGGATGTGACTAGTGACATTCAACCGCAAAATGTGACTAAGTGTTTTTGTCTCAAACAGAGCCGAGTTGGTTTGGATAGTTTTGTTTTATTTTTTCATTTAAATGAAATAACTGCTTTAAAACCGGTTTGATCTGATGCTTTTAAATACAACAAACAAGCAAAACCAGAATAGATCTGTGAAGGGGAAATGCATTTTCACTGCACTGTATATTAAACATGAGCTTTCAAGCAGTTGATCAACCATGATTAAAGTGTTATATATGCATGGCAGAGACAAATATTTTTCCATAATAATAACCTAAGCGTGGATTGTAAGTATTGATCCCTCTTCCTTCCAGCATGCATCTAACTGTTGCGTTGGTTTCAAATAAGCTTCTTCTGTCCTGCTGCACTTTTTGTGAAGTTGACACCTTTGTTGCTGTTTGTGTGCAAAACAATTTGTCTGATCAATGGTTAAATCATGTATGTAGCTTATTACTAATGCTATAAGAGCTTTAAGGAGATTTTGGACATGATTTCATTGTTGTTTTTACTTAAAGTTGTTTTAAGTGGAAAGTGTTTGATACGGTCCATTTATTCAGGGTTTAGTTGTTCCGCTGTGTTATAACCAGTCTTTCATGTAATACTGTAGCATGAGAGATAGCATTTTGTAAGAATGTCTTATGCTCATATGCAGGCTGTTGGATGTTAATAGTTGGGTACATTTCTCTTCTGTTAGCTATATCATAGAGTAAATTTTAAAGAGTCTCGACTTTATTCAGCCTGTTCCTGGTAAGATTGCCAAGCAGGAGCAACGTAAGCAAGTACAACACATGCATAACTATCCTGCAGCTAGGATATTCTGGAAAACACAGTTCTGGTTTGGCTGATTGAAGCGCATAAACTCTGATCATTCATGGTCTTTAGGATTATTTTTATTATTATTATTATTTTTTAGGATTATTTTTCACAAATTCAGATTTCTTCTGTTGAGTTGTAAATGGATCAAGTGTCTGATTTCATGTTGTTTTATTAAGTTACTAACATCAGTCTGTGTGTGTGCATGTGTGTGTGTGCGATTGGCAGGAGGAGCGGCTGCGGAGAGGCGACGACCTGAGACTGCAGATGGCCATTGAGGAGAGCAAGAGAGAGAAACCAAAACCAGAAGATGTGCGTGTCAGTATACTGACCTGTATAGCCATACAGTTTTGCATCTCTCAATTAGAAACCTTTGTTTTTGGTGGACATAATAACCATTGATATATTAAATGTCCTCCAAACAAATTCAAACCTTTACATTACAAAAATTCTAAATCTTACAAAGTATTTCTGGTTTAGTTTCTCATGAAAATAAGGCAAAACTAACAAACAAGATATACGAGCTTGTTTAGAGTCAATAATACTTTCTACTTAAAACAAGCTTCTATATCTTGCTGGAAAGTTACCTGAAAGGTAGTATACTTGAACTAGACCAAAAGTACTAGCTAAGATTTTGTGTTTTTGCTGTTTCAGCGTTTTCACTTTTTTTTTTACCAGTTCAAACAAAAACTTTAATATATTTATTTGTGATTTTTGTGACTGACAGGTTTGTGATTTTCAAAATGTTTTAGTAATAAAAATCTGATGAGTGCTGATCCCTAATTAACATCCCCAAATCACTGAATTAGTAAATGGAGACCAGCTGTGTTTAATTAAAGCCTCAGAAAGAGAGCACTTTAGTGAATAAACGACACCATGAAGGCCAAGAAATACAGCAGATAAATCGAGGTTAAAAAGTTGTGAAGACATTTAGATCAAGCTTATTTTATAGAACTATGTCACAGGATTTGAACATGTCACGGAGCTCTATTCAGTTTATTTTATGAAATCAGAGAGCATGCTTTGCAAACCCACAAAAATATGGCCATTATCCCAAGTTGATAGGCTTTAATCAGAGAAGCAACCAAGAGTCCCATGGCTTTTCGGATGAAGTATGTGGGTATAATGTGGGTGGAGTGGCTTCAAGCCCACATTCCATGTTGGGTCCTTAGAGTTGATCATGAAGCGTAAAGAACAGAGCAAAAGGACGATCTGAAAGCGGTGTAAGTTTCACATCCTATCGCTGTAGTAACATTATTCCATTTTCTGTTCCCTGTTCAGAGTGCGCTCATGGAGCTGAGTGCAGTGGACCCCTGGGGGGCTCCTGCTAACGCCACTGTGAGCTCTGCCGGCCCCTCCCCTCCCCTCACACTGTCCGGCCCCTCCGCCTCCGGTCCATGGGGTCCAGCCCCCGCAGATCCATGGGGAGTAGCTTCGCCCACGTCCCCTACAAGCACTGACCCCTGGGGTGGAGGAACCGCGCCCACTGTAGCCCCTCCTCCAGACCCCTGGGGGGAGACATCCCACAAGGTTAACAACGTCGA
Source organism: Poecilia reticulata (assembly GCF_904066995.2). Classification (NCBI taxonomy): domain Eukaryota; kingdom Metazoa; phylum Chordata; class Actinopteri; order Cyprinodontiformes; family Poeciliidae; genus Poecilia; species Poecilia reticulata. The sequence continues at coordinate 14,200,430 of NC_088845.1, forward strand.
CCCCTGGGGAAACTCAGGTACGCTGCCACAGCTCTTGGTTGTTGTCACATCAGCTCAGTGGATAAAGGTCAGAGCTTTAAAACAGAAGTCTGTTTCTGACTCGAAGAGGATGTGAACGCCAAAACCTTTGCTTGTTTCAAACCTCATATTCTCTGTTCAAAATGTGTGTATTTACATCCAGTCATGTCATAATCCTTTCATAATTGATCTTCTCATCCACCTAAGGGGCGTTTCGACCGCAGGAACCTTTTCCAGGAACCAGAGTCTTTACTGGGGTCCTTCCTTTACGTGCCCAGGAAGTTAAACAGAGTTCTGGGGTAAAAAACAGCCCTGCTAGAGGTGTAGCACATTAAGACTGCTCTGAAGCCTCAGGGTGGGGTTTGTGGTGGAGGGTTCTCTACACATTTCTAATTGGTTGAGTGTTCTCAGCATTTTGCTTCTGCCTTTCTGTCTCAGGCATCTCAACTGCAGGTCATTCTGTTCTCTTAATGTCAAATTGTAGCAGAGAACCTTGAGTTTTTTTTCTGCAAAAGAAACATTTAGGCAGCTCCAATCTGCTGAGGAAACGACTCTCAGTGGCAGCTCCAGCTACAGTACAAACTTTTAAGACTAACGGGAGAAAACATGAAATCAGAACAATAAAAGGCTGCTTCACAAAAGGTTGAACTATGAGGAACTACGGAAATCGCTTTAAGCTCAGCTGAAGTGATTATCTGTGCACCAGGTTTAAAACGAGACCTCTCCAAAGAGCAAAGAAACATTTAGCTCAGAACAGTCGCATTTAAATACGCAAAACAACCACATATTGATTACAACTTGAAGCATGAAAACACTGATGCACGCTGCCTCTGTGAGTGTGTTCATTTTATGCAGCCCTTTTCTGTCCTCTGGGTGAGAGTACAAACATACACAGTTCATCCCTGCAGGTTCGGTGCTCTGTCAGCACAAGTGTTTCGTCTACAAATATGCTGCAAATACTCATGAAACGTTCAGACGACCCTCTAGTATGGATGCTTGAAAAGCGCTGCAGTCTGAAGCTCCCCCTGCTGACTTTCTTCAGTTTTGACCTGCAGAGAGGAAAAGACTCTGACAAAAATATCAGGAAAAAGTAACAAAATGAAGCTTTGTTTGTTTGTTTATAGTTAAGCCCAAGGTAATTCACATCTCTGGCAGATTTGTGCTGACTGAAATGGACCAGGGTTTTTACAAAATACCAGTAGAAACATGCAAAAAAAAATCTGCAATTCATTTGTTCTAATGGCAGTACATTGAGGGTGTAAAGATCTTATTTTAGATGAAAACGGATAAAACATTTTTTAAAATATTGCTCCGTTGATAAATGTCTGTCTCAATAGCTGTCAGAAACAAATTTACTGTTGGAATGATAATTATTAAGATTAGCTGTAATTTAGGGCCTTAATGTTTGAGGTTGCTTCCTGCCGTCTTCATAACTGAGCCAAATGAAAGATGTTAAAATTGGACCAATTTTGAGTTCTCGACAGAGCTTTTGTTGCAGCAATTTGAATAAACTGAAGGCTTAATATTTAATATTTCTGATGATGATAAAGAACTGATATATGGAGGTCAAAGAATTAACTCCAAGAAACTTGATGAATGCATGATTTAAGCTGCGTGTCCTGGTGAAAGATGACACCAAGTTTCTTTACAATATTGTTGGAGGGCTAATTAATGCCAACCAGAGCAAGTGACTGAGCACTTTGAAGTTAAATGTGGAAAGTTAAACGTCATCCAGGTTTGTTTTCCAGAGACGCCTGACTGGATTCATCAGGCTTTCTGGGTAAATATGGACGAGAATCAACAGCATAAGAGTGGACATAAAGTAATAAAAATATGGGTCATATCAGGGCAGCTTTGGTCGAAACTCCCCTCTGTGTGCTTTGGTTTTGTCTGAAAAAAAAGCAGGCATGTTGAGTCCGTTCTCCCTCTGTGTCTAAACCAGGGACTTTTATCCTCTTGTTTCTACTCAGGGACTGGCTGCGTCTCAAATGGAGCACTGTCTCTTCTGTTGCCCGTTTTTTGGCTTCTATTTTTTATTTTTAAATGTTTGAGGTTGCTTCCTGCTGTCTCTCCTTCACCTCCACTGAGCTCGAATTGAGTCACAGCAACAAATGCAGCTGACCTCTTCTGACCTCAGTCAGGACGTTTGTGGGGTGGAGAGGTTAAGGAGAGAGAAGTGCTTCTGTTTGAACCCGGCTCAGCTTCCACCTCCCTCCATGCTGTGGGTCGTTACCTGTATGGTGTTGTGTTAACCCCTCCCTCCCCTGCATCTCCCCTCCTCCCCTGTAGCCGTGACCCCACCCAGTGCTGACCCCTGGGGCTCCCCAGTGCCACCCAGCACGTCCTCCTCAGGGGGACCGGTGGACCCCTGGGCAAAGGATGGGCCTGTCCCCGCCTCTGACCCTATCACCTCCGACATCTGGAGTGGCTCCGCCAAACACACTAATGGCACAGGTACATTCACACCTGAACCTACACGGACTCACACACACACACTCAGGTGCAGAATCTCAGTAACCCCACCCACATTTCACCCTCTTGTAGTGTGTGTGAGTGTGATTCATTACATTCAGCTTGCTTTGTTTTTGTGCGTCTCGTTTACACACACACGCACACACGCCTCCCTTTTCACTCTCAGGGGATCCAGAGCGAAGAGGCTCTTCAACAACGGGCTGCGACAGCACGGGCTCGCCGGTGCCCTTTGACCTGTCGTCACTCGGCTCTTCGCTCCCCGTCCGAAAGACTCCGGAGTCGTTTCTCGGCCCCAATGCGGCGCTCGTTGACCTCGATTCCCTGGTGTCGTCAAAACCCAAACCCAAACAGCCGCCACCTCCTTCCATCTCGGCCTCTTCGTCGAACAACCCCTTCCTTCAGAACACAGGTGAGAAACCAGCTGCACCACAGGCGCGTCTCAGATCAATATGCTCTTTATCTCTCGTTTCAGAAAGTCGAGCTTGTATATTCAGGTTGTTCGCAGATCCTTAAAAAGTCTGAAATTATCGTATCTAAAATTAAGGCTTTAAAGTGTACTTTTGAAAAGATTTTTCTTGACAATCCTCTCAAGATTGCAGTTATCCTTGCTCCTGGCAAACCTTTTCCTTCCACTAAACTTCTTCCTGTTAACAACCAGCGTCTTCAGGAAGACTTTGAATCCTTGTACAGAAATGCAAGTCACTTTTTTCTGTTAAGATGCTACAATATTTAGATGTGTTAATCCACCACTTATTAAATTTAGGAATATGTCCAGCTGATAAATCGGCCTTGATTTTTGTAATTGTATGGGGATCAACGATTGGCCAATACTTACATGTGAAGCCCATCTTTTCCATCTGCCTCTGCAAAGGTCTAAAAATCAACCACTGTCCTCTTTGGCTCTCCAGTGAGACGTTTGACTGTTTGTAACAACAGTCACCTCACTGTTACCAACTCAGTGACTGTCTTTTTATATTTAGCAACATTACTAAATATAAAAATGGTCTGTAATGTAAACCTGTAAATCAAAATCAGCAGGTCGAGCATCTTAATGATTGGTAATCGGTGATCAGCCAGAAATCTGCAATCGCTGCACCCCTATTTAAAGAATTTTCTGGTTGAATATTGCAGACTTTGTTAATAATAAACCTGTTATCTCTGCACTGCAGGCTCGTCTCCTGTCCCCGGCATGGCCGTGACTCCAGGCAGCACCATCTCCAGCAGAGGCGTTTCACCAACACCCGTCTCTTCCAACCCGTTCGGCGTGGCCCCATCCATGACCTCAATCTCCCCCCAGCCTTCGTCCCTCGGCCTGAGCGGCCTGCGTACCAGTCCTGTGCCTCCCAATCCCATGCTGGGCATGGTCCAACCAGGAATGGGTCTGGGGCCGATGAGCGTAGGAATGGGGCCCCCCGGGATGGGCCTGGGCATGATGCAAGCCAGCCCTATGGGGATGCCGTTCAGCGGGCTTTCCCCGATGGGACCCCCGGGCTCTGCCCTCTTGGGGCCCGGAGCTATGCCGCCTCCTCAGCAGATTTTGGGTGGGCCCACAGGAGCAGGAGGAATGATGGGAGCAGGAGGCTCCATGGGTGGCGGAGGAACGGCGGGAGCAAGCACCAATCCGTTTCTTCTTTGAGGACGTGTCACCACTACTTTGCTCACCTTTCTGCCTCAGCTGTCGTACCTGCTTCCCCCTTCATTCATTCATTCATTCATTCATCGACACCCCCCAAAACCCTCCCAACACCAGATTTATCCACAAAGAAAAACGTCTACATTAAAAAGAACAAAAATTTTGTTTATTTTCCTTTAAAGGCATAATTTCATTTCAGATTATTCTTCCATTTTTTTTTGTCCCTTTCATTTCAAAATTTATGTCAAATAGAAGTATTTATTTCCAATCTGTTTCTGTTCTGTACTTTCTGTTTCTGTCCAGTCTTTTGTTGGGTTGTGATGAACGGTGAGTCAGTGAGAGCAGGGAGTTTTTTTTTCTTTTTTCTTTTTTCCCAGTAGTGTCACTCTCTACTCATAGTACTACTGCACACGAGAGGGAGCCGGAGGAAGAGGTCACACAGCCACTAACGAACTGAGCAGAGAAACTGTCGTACCTGCTGCCTCTTCCTCCCTCTGTCCCTCCGTCTAGAGCGAAGACAAACACTGAATCACTGAAATGAAACGAGTGCATGAAGGATGATTTTTAAACGGAGCCCCAGACTGAGATAAAAAAAAAAAAACCTGCATTAACATTTCGGTCACAATGTGGTCAAACTGTTTCAACCAGTTCACTTTTAATTTAATTTAATGTTAAGTGTAATTTATTTTTTTTTTCCAATACCTGGGAACAAATAAACAAGGAAGATCATGCGATGATGCCATTTAAATCAGATGCTTATATATATTTTTTTCTTTCCCTACTGTTGTAGAAAAAAAAAAAAAGTTCTGACATGTGGTCTGATGGCAGGAAAAACAAAACCGAGTGTGTGTTTGCGGCCGAGGGCGAATGAGAACACAAATGCTTATTTATCAGATGCCAGTTTTGTGTTTGTTTCAGTACTTTGTCCCATTTCTCCTCGTGTCTGATCTCATTTCAGCGAGACTGAATGGAAAAAAAAAAAAAAAAAAAAGCATTTCTGAAAAGGATCACCTGTGATGATATGTAAGGTTGGATTTTAAATGAGGTATTTTATGGGTCATGTGATTTCTCTGCCAATCTTTTATTTTGAATCACCTATTTCAGCTGGGATGCCTGGAGTTCAGGCGGCCCAAAGCAACACTGTCCTCGTGTTTCATCCCCTTTTTTTTCTTTGTAAAGGGAGTTTCAGCCGATGCTTCTTCAAAGAGACAATTATTTTGTTGAGTGAACGGAGACAACACAGGGACATGAAGACATGCTCCATACTGCTCTTTTAATTTAGCTGGATGAATTTATTATTTTATATCAAGAGAAGTATCTTTTATTGGGTAAGTTTGACTTTTGTGTGGTGTCAACTGTGAACATTCACATTTGAAAAGAAAAATGGAGAGAAAAAAATACAGAAATTTATGAAATAAAACAAAAACAGGGAGTGTGTGTGACTGTTTTTCATGACTTCTGTATTTTTTGGGAGGAAAAAAAATCAAACATATGAAGCCACTTTCCCACAAAAGCTAAACAATACAATATTGCAGCCTATGACTTTAAATGAAGACAAACATAAAACTCTTGAGATTCAGTCATTAGTGATGAACCTGATCCCAGACTTGCTGTCAGGGGAATCAGGAAGTGAAGTTTTTTGCTGAAATATTTGTTTGTTTTTTTTGTTTTTTTTTATCCATCATAAGGAAACGAGGCTCAAAGGATGAGAGAGTCCCAGTCAAAGTCATCCTGGAACTCCTCACTGTTGCTGTGCAGGTTCTTCAGAATAGGACGCTGTCGTGGCGCCACAGGCTGAGGATGGATCCCTGCCGAGACGCAAAAGGGAAACATGAACTGAAAGTTTAGACCTCAAAGGAAGTGAGAGATTAAAAAAAAAAAGATTTCTAATTAACTTCCCATTTTCAATTGTCGCAGTGACAAACTGCCTTTCAGGTTTCACAAGGCCAAAATAGCAAAAGGGATGGATGCATTAACACTTCCAGAAACCTTCAAAAAGTTAATTCATTTGGGCAATTCGATGTCATTTCACACATTTTGATGCATTTATTTCTTTTCAAATAATGAGTCAGTTGATGAAAACCTCAAACACTGTTTCTCAGAAACTGGGCAGATTAAAAAATATGTATATTTAATACAGTTATGGAGAAGACTGCCAGATTCAGCAACGCCACAAAAAGGTAAGATGGATTTATCCAAGGATATTAGGAGAAAGTTGAGTGGAAGAAAACAATATGGAAGAAAGCAGAGTTATAAACATCTCCCCTTTCTTTGCAACATTGAAATTTGAAAAAATTGGTAAATAATTAAAGGTTCATGTGTTCACGCTGTGCGTATTTAAAACATACTTGATCAGTCATACACTAAATGGCTACACTTTGTGTATTTCCTTGAGGGGTAAAATGCTAAAGCTCATGGAGACATATAAACATAAAGTGTCCTTAAAATGAACGATGTTCATAATCCAAAATATTTTTCCAAAAAAGTGCAACACCTTCTAACCTTTTGCTCTTTATAGTATTGAGTTGGAGTGAAAGTGTAGATTCTCTTCATTCTGTTGGAATTTTACAGTGAATACAACTTAAATTATACATTGACCGAAGGAAAAAATCTGCCTGTGTTTGGATCTATGAACTGCTTACGAAGAGTAATGTGGGAGTGAGAATGGTTTGTTGGGAAAGGTTTGTAACTCTTGAGTCCTTAGCAACAGCATAGCAACACGGTTCGGATATATTTTTGTCAACAATTTTCTTAAAACAAATTGTAATTTTAGACCAAAAGGTAAAATATGTTTGGCGTAATTGATTGATAGCTTGAATAACTTCTCCATCTGAAAATATATGGAAGTACTTTGGTTTCAAAGACCACATCGACTGAGAAGGTTCTTTATATTGGAAAATTTTCTGAATAAAAGTTAGGAAATGTGTGAAGTCTGAATGGTTGAAATAGGAAGAGAGGGAAAAAAAAGCAAATGTTTTACATTATGTGTGTAAAAAAAAAAAAAAAAAGGTGATAAAAGGTCAAGATTTCCTTGAAGTTTCCCTAAAATCAGTTTAAAATGCCTGCTGCTCACCAGCTGCGTTCGCCAGATGTGGTCTCTGTAGAGCGGGCCCCTGCATGGGTGGGGGTCTCCGGGGTAGCTGTGTGCCATTGGTGGGAGGCAGAGTGCTGGGGTAGGGCAGGGGAGAGGGGTGAGTGAGGCTGGTGAGGGTCGGAGGAGGGTTGGACGTCAGCGGCGAGGGCTGCAGGAAGTGAGGTGCACCGTGGGTGACTGGGGAGTTGTTTCCAGGGCTGATCATGCCTTTCTGAGAAAAGAAGCGGTTCAGAGAGTCGCAGAGGGAGGTGAAGAGGCCGGGGTCGAGGGCCCAGTCGCACAGCTCAGCCTGCTTCATGCTCTCCAGCAGGTCTGGGACGCAGAAAATAAAGACGCCTTTGTTAAAATACAGAAGATCCGGTGACTTTTACCTCAATAAGTACAACGAAGCCTTTGATTCAATTTCTGAAATGAATCGACTGTTCATAACAGAAAGGAATAATCTATAAAATCTCATATCCTGTATTCAGTTATGTATACTTGAATCACCATTGGGGGGGGAGAGAGTACTTCAAGGAATAGTTTTACTATAACCTGCATTATAGCATCATTGCTCTTACTTGAGTAAAATGTGTAAGTACTCTCCTCACCTCTGGCCATAATCACCAAATTAACATAAATAAACTCTTTAAACTTACTGCTGTATGTGATGCTCTATGCGTTCAGTTTATGAAATGAATTACAAAAAAAATATCCTTTTAATTACATCTTGATTGGTGTCAGGGAAACAGGAAGTGGGCATTGACAAGAGAACATTTGGAGGCAGATGTCCTAGAACCTCATTATGTAACTCAAAACCTCTTCCATGACAAGAGGGGACAAAAATGTTGTGAACTGGCCCTTTACATCCGATTGTGGCGAGCAGCACAGACCTGGGTGACTGGACAGGTCTATGTTTGCCCAGTCCAGATTGCTGGCGATGCGGAAGCTCTCCTTCAGCGAATCTGTGTTGCTGAACCAATCTGCTGGCACCGCTGCAGGGGAGAAGGGAGGCAAGAAGGGGGGGTAAACGTTTAAAAAAAATGTAAATACTTTTTGTTTTAGTCACGTTGCAGGTTTTATTGCCGGTAGATAATCTCTGGGTCGAGATGTTAACGTGAGACTCACTGAGTTGCGAAACGCGCTCTGACTCTGCGGGGTGTGGAGCCTGCACGGCCGCCGCGGCTGCTGCGGCCGGTGGACCTGCAACCGGTTGCTGACCTGCAACTGGCGGTGCAGTCAGCGCAGGCACGGGGTGAGGGGAGAACGGCGGCAGCGTTGGGGTGTGAAGAGGAGTAGTGTCGTTACTGGGAACAAGCAGGGGAGCGATGTCCGCTTCAAGGGAAAAGAAAACAAGTGATTCCTCCGAGTCGCTCGTGTGTGTGGCGGTTGTGCGTCTTGAACGGGCCTGCATACTCACAGATGGAGCCTCCCCTCTCACGCATCGTCTTGAAAAGGGACTTGAAGGAGGCGTACAGGTCCGGTATGTTCAGATCCTCGAAGGAGAAGCGCAGAGGAGGGTCGGCGGTGTGGTGCCCCGAAGCCGCTGCCGGAGGTGGGGCTGCGGCGGGGCAGGAGGAGCTGGGAACGGACACGCTGCAAATGGGCGTAGAGCTGGAAGTGCAGGAAAAAGTGGGAACGGGTAGAGGACCCGAGTTGGCGGGAAAGGACAGGGCTGAGTTAGAGTAAGAGGGAGCAGCTGCAGACGCTGCAGGGACAGAAAAGGTGGAGCCGGGCGGGAGGGGAGGAGGGAAGGAATTGATGGATGACATGGGGGCTGCTGGCGGGAGCTCAGCTGATTGGGAAACAGATAAATGGGAGCCAGGCAGAGCGGAGGCATGGGCTGACATGTAGGGCGACGGTTCCTGCGAAGACGAAGATTAGACTTCTAAGTAAAACCCGTCAAACGTGGCTGTAATATTAGCTGGGAGGGAGTGAGTGAGTCTACCTCGTGTGGGGGAGGAGACGGAGGGCGCTGGGTGGGTCTGACTGGGGACGCGTTGAACTGCAGGTCCAGGTGGGGAGAGGGCCCTCTCACCGCTGCCGCCTTTGCAGGTGGAGGAATCTGTACAAAAGCACAGAATAAGCCTTTAAAGCATTGACAAGAAGAGGAAATCCCACAGGAATGCAGCATTACGGCAAGCACAGAGCGAAACAAAAACAACAACAGAGTCGAGTCTGCGCTCCGGTCCTACACCCACGCTCTGAACGCACAGCAGAAAACTGTGACTAACCTCCAAAACCTGTTCACAGGCCGACGATCTCACATTAAAAAAGCACAGGAATATTATTTCACACTAGGAAAAGTGAAGGAAAAGCTCTTAAAGTGCATCTCTGAGAAGCAGTGAGTGTCACCAGACACAGACACACACCTGCAGTTTTTTTACTAAAGTCTCATAAGTTTTAAATCAAAAGAAAATGTTTCTTTTGCCTGATTTTATTCCGTAATTTGTTCTTCATAAAAATTACCTTCAGTATGTCCTCTAAAATATCAATATTCTGCATGACTTTGTATTGTGATCTGTCTGATGACGCAATTTTTAAGTATTTGAGTGACCTTTGCACCAAATACTTTTTTTACTCTAACTGGAGTGATTTCTACGTTTTACTCTTACTTGAGTAAAACCGTGTTGAAGTAGCGCTACTCTTACATGAGTAAATTTTTTTAGCTCATCATCAGTGTCAAGTAAAATTGTACAATTATCCCAGTCCAAGAAGGAAGCTACACAAAGACTGAGCCCTGCTATCTATTTCAGCCACTTGTTTCCAGGACCTTCTAGTCATGATCCATATCTATTGACCACAGGCGAAGGTCGGAACAAAGACGGACCGGTAAACTGAGAGGTTCACTAATTAACTCAGCTCTATTTCACCACAACAGACTGTAGCAGCGTCCGCATTACAGCGGACGAACAATCAACCTGTTAATGCAATTCCCGCTACCAGGTACAGTGACCCAGGCCCTCTGATACTTTGAGGCAGAGGCTGACCTCTGACCCAATGGGAGCAGTTCGCCTTCCTCTGGTTAAGAGCAGTGACTGCAGGATTAGAGACGACGGTCTCTTTTCAGACCGTGACGTGATGAAGGGGTTTGAGTTCAGGGTTCAGACTCACAACTGCTCACCACTGAGCACCTGGTAGTTGAGAGTTTAAACCAGTAAAATTTATTTATTTTTTTGTTCTTATCTTGGTGAATAGATGAAGTAGTCTCCCTTTAAATGATTAGATCGTCACTCAACTTTTCAGCCTGGGAAGAAGGAAGACTTGAATAGGAAGTGAGTGCGACTCCTTGGTCTGCAAAGTCTGTCCATATAAGCATATAACCATATAAGCTTTATCTTGTGTGTGCAAAAGTCTTGAGTCAGTTTTCTGAGATGGTAATCATAAACGTTCTTTAGTCTTTGGCTTTTTTACTCATATAATTAAGCAAAAATAAAACAACTACTGCATTTATTCCTTTATATGTGACCACATCTTGAACCAGAAGGCAGCTGAATGGCATCGTAGCCACAGAAACACTAGAGGACTAAACTAGACTCAGAAAAGAAAAACAATGAAAGACCTTCACGAAGCCTTTTGAAACCTGAGCAGAAAAATAAAGGATTTTGTTCCACTTTTAACACATCTATGAAATTGGTCTGCAAAACACGAGCAATTAAAAAGGTCTTTCAATTTAATGGTATTGGTTAAAAAAAGACATTCCAAATCATTGTGGGTTTCTGTAAGGTCTTACGGACGCAGGTGTCAAACTCAAGGCCCGGGGGCCGAATCTGGCCCGTGGGATCTTTTAATGTGGCCCACTTAGAATCCGGAGTCACATTAAGAACCACATATAGAAGCCTTCAAAAACAGTTTTGTGCTTAATAATTTTTTTTTCAATCAAATCAAAAGTAGTTTCAATTTCTTTTGTGCCAAATGACATCAACATGAAAATATGTTTAATACGGTCTAATTTTAAGCAGTAGTCATCAAATGTTATTTCTTAATATGCTATGTTTGATAATAAGTGCGTTGTTAACACATCATGGCACAACCGGCCCTTTGAGAACATTCATGGTCTTGATACGACCCAAATAAAAATGTGTTTGACACCCCTGTGATAATGGGCTTGGCAAAGAAAGGTTTAGACATTATTACAGCCCAAAAATGAAAAAAAAAAAAAAAAAAAATTATATAAATGTATGAATAAAACATGAGTAATGTATGGATGGAATAATTAAGATCAACCATACATGCTGAAGCTCCTCTTCCTCTTCCTCCTCAGGATAGGGGCGCTTTGGAGCCCGTGCGGGACTCATGGACTCTGGAGGCCCATCCATCGTCCAATAGGAGCCCTGGAAACACAGGATTAGTTTGTTTTTTTTTCAAACCCATTTCTTTATCCAATAAGATGAACATTCCAACATAAGCATGCTAAGCGACAGCATCGAAGAGCCCACCTTGCCGGGGTCATTCTGTGGCCGAGGAACTTTCCTGAAGCATTTGTTCAGGGACAGATTGTGTCTGATGGAGTTCTGTTGAGATCAAGAGGATTCAAGTTATAGCCAATACAGTTATGATAATGTTACACTTTAGTATCACGTGTACAGAGGCAGAGCTTGCCTTCCATCCTCGGCCGGCTCGGCTGTAATAAGGGAAAGTGTTGCTTATCCAGGTGTAGATGTCGTTCAAGCTCAGCTTCCTCTCTGGTGCAGCTGCTATCGCCATGGCTATGAGGGTGGCGTAGCTGTGGGGGGGTTTCCCTTTACAGTTTGATGGCGAGGGGCTCGGCACTGACGGCACAAAGTCGCCCCTCTCCCTCCCTCTGTCTCTCCTTCTCTCCCTCTCCCCTCCTCTCTCTTTCCCCGAGCGCAGGCTGCTGACTCCCAGTTTGGGCAGCCAGTCAATGCTGGTGAGACTGGAGTCCAAGTCAGAAGACATTTCTTTTCTTATTTCTTCTGTCCAGGATCTGGAGGACCAAAGCACACAGAACTGGATTAACATTCCCTACAAAGTTTTTAGTTTTGTTTTGAACAAACAGTGACCGGTCCCAGAGGAGATGCCCGTCAGCCTGAACTATGAGCGACTCGGCTGCTCTGTTCCTGTTCGTCCTGCCAGCGTCTCTTACAAAACAGTTTAGCTCACACACAAGACACACTGTGCCGCTCTGAGAACTTTTCCACCAACAAGCAAAGACACGGCGAGCGTATGCAATCATGCAAGCGTTCCACCTCCACCTCTGCTTGTTGTTTTTTGAAAGGAGAAGGCCGACTTTGCTTACCTTTCTTTGGTCACTCGAGGCCCAGGGCCTTGAGAAGTGTTAATATTTTATGCTGTCATCAGCCGTGCACGTCTGCTGTCAAACTGGCGCCTTCTCTCCACCGTCGGATCTCCCTCCTCAGCGCAGCAGCGTCCTCTGGGAAACCGATCCCACCTTCCGTTTGAGAAAGTTTGTGTAACTTTGAAGAAATATACACAAAATACTAATCGGAGAGCTTCCTTTTTCTCTCTTTCTGCCCTTCCCCTCCCTTTCTGACTTTACCAGAAAGACGTCACTCACTCCTCCCCCGGTGTGAGCTCACTTTCTGCTCCCGCCTCTGGGAGAAGGTCCCTCCTCCCGGGCCCGTCAGGTTTGCATTGCAAAGAAACACGTGAACTTTCCACCACACCAAGTCAACACATCACATATGTGGAGGTCGGGCAGAATGAGACAAGGACAAAAACCACAGGACAGAGGGGTTAAAGCAAAAGCAACGCTTTATTGAAGTCCCTGTGTTAAAAGGCAGAGGGTTGTACAGTGGAACGCAGCAACATGAGGTGATCTCTCTACAGAGCGCTGAAGAAGGCGAGGAGGCCGGTGTCAGGAGACGGCTGGGCCAGGAGCTTCTGGATCTGCCAACAAAGATCAACATTTGTTATTTGAACATAGTCATAAATAATCCAGCTTGTATATATATATATAAAAAATTGTCTAAAGAAATATTGAAACTGTTATTCTCTGGATATTGATTTTTCAGTTTTTAGTTTTTACGTATCAGGAGATCAAAGATCTCTCCATTACCAGGCTGTAAAATGACCATTAAGTGTAAAAAAAACCCCACCGTCCTCTTACTTATTAAGCAAAGATGAAGTAAATGTAGAAAAGCAGTGAGTGAAAACCTCAACTGCTTATTACATTTAGCAGCAGTCACTTGCAGGAGTTGTTTTCTATTGGATTTTTTTAGGGTTAATCTCTCACATTCTCAAGGAGGAATCTTTGGTCTCTTCCTGTTTATGTAACAGGAAGAGACATAAACAGGTTTCAATCATGCAAGTTTGATTGAAACTTGCATGACCCAGTTACAATCAAGCTTTAGCTGAAGGAGCGATGACCTCAGATTTGACTCCAGAATACATGGAGAGTTTATGGATGGAGAGTTTATGGATGACTCAATGACTGTCCAGGTCATGATGATATGGGCAAAATAAGCCCATATCATCATACCTCCACCACTGTGCTTATAAGTTGATATAAAGCTTTTGAGCTTATGTTCTGTGTTTGGATTTTTTTCGACATCCTCATTTTGGTCTCAGCTGACCCAAAAACATAGTTTCAGAACTCTTGTTGTTCAATGAGATGCAACTTTGCAAACCTCTTATTTAACAGTAAAGATGTTTTTTACCGGCAATCCTGCCAAGTAAGCCACTCTTTTTTTATCTTTACTGTCATAAACAATTAGCAAAAGTCTATAAGTGTGATGTGGAGCTCGTGGGTTTTTACAATCTTTATGCTCCAAATGGCTAAATATCTACCTTTTATAGATAGAGCTACAGAGGTTTTTTTTTTCTTTATGTGGCTTTTCCATTATAGTTTTGTTTTTGTCTGATATCTTTGGGATCTGTTGTGTGCTTTTTATGGACTCAAAGTTTGATTTAAATAACTTTGGATCCTAGTAAAGACCAAAGAAATCTTAATATGTCCTGATGAATAAAAGTCCAGAATTGAAACAATTTGCACTTTGTTCATATCGTGGCTTTATAAACTGAATTTAATATGAACTGGTGAGAACACATCTCATCATACATTCACTGACTTTCTATTGATCCTAATATCAGTTTTAGTTTTTTCTTGTTTAGGGTAGAGATCACTAATGAGCAGCTCCATAAACCATCCACTGTGGCTCTTAACTTTGGTCAAAAATGCTAAAGAATTAGTGTTTTACATGGTAAAGCTAATTTTTAAAATCCAGTTTTCGTGTAATATATGAAAGGATTTTCCATTAAGAATGACACTAGTAGTGTAAGGACGAACATTGTTTTCTGGCTGCAAAGTATGTGGGTCTTTTTTAAATTTTTAAAGTTTAGGCTCCCTTGAGAAATAAGGTCAGTTTCTTTTTGTGTAAAAGTTTGATGATTTTCTTTATCTTAAAACTTAAAAAATTTTGTTTTCTCATTAAAAAAAAAAACAACAAAAAAAACTTACTAAAGTAGATTTTGTTACAATAATCCAATTTGTTTCATGTAGCTTTTTTGGGGGGTCTAAACAAATTTTCTTTTGCTGGAAAAAAGACAAAAATGGCTCTCAAGGTTGTAAAAGGCTGCTGCCCCCAGTTTAGAGTTTTACATAGTTTAGCTTTGATTTGTTTATCTGCTCTTAACATTTACACACATTGAAAGCCATATAATCCTCCATTCAGTTTATTTTTGTGGATATCCTTCGGTCCAAACAAAAACTGAATTTTGTCCATTTTGGTGACTTCCTGAAATTAATCATTTAACTGACACGTCATTTTTTTTGTCCTGACATTTGATTTACACAGACCTAAAGTAGCTTTAGTGTTTTCACGCAAGTTTTTCTCTTTTTTTTTTATCCTTTATTCCTATTCTTTTGCATGCTGGATACGATTTCTTTGAATGAAGTTATACATTAATATCCAGCTGTTTGGCTTAAATGTGAAGCATGATGAGCAGATGTAATCAGGACCTCCTTAAAGTTGGGGTGCTTGGCGTCCTGAACGAGCTGCAGCAGGACGGCCTCTGTGGTGGTGAGGTAAGCCCCGCTTTGCTTCATTCGGGACAAAGCGAACAACCGATCCGTCTGGCTGCGGAGTGAAGCATAAGGATTAGACTAAATATTGTTTGCAAATACAGAATGCAAGTGGAAAAAAAGTTAAATCGACAGATACCTCCTGGAGGAAACGGCATCAGCCACAATATGGACCTCCATTCCCTTCTCAATAAGGTCATATGTAGTACACTGAGCAAAAGGTAAGGAGGGAAGAATTTTTAATACTTGAATCTAAAAATATAACTGGCATAATCATTCCTTTCAGGTAGGTTTCATCATTATCAACATTAACAATAAGCCTAACGTCCGTAGTCTAAATATGATGCACAAACAAAAATATTAATTACAGCAATGCAGGCATGTGCTTCTATTCCACACAGGATGGCTTGTTTAGGGTTCCCCAGAGTCTTTAGCTCCTTCTCCACTTCTTCTATCATCATAGTGAAAGAGGTCTTAGCATGAGCGGTCAGATCCCCTGCCCCCAGCTCCGGCACGGTGGGTCCCAGGCCTTTTGGGTACTGCTCTGTCAAGATGGTGGGGATGCCCAGAATACGACTGGCCTGCAGGAGCAGTTCAAGGTTAGAGGCGACACATGACTACAAATTAACAAAAAATAACAGCAATAACTCTTTGAAGAATTATGAATTAACAACAACGTTTAATTTCCCTTTGGGATCAATAAATTACTTTTGAATTTGAATTGAACTAAAATGAGTAGATGAGTATTAACGACCTGGAGGACCCGGGCTGCGTTGCTAACGATGTTGGTGAACTGGAAGATGTTTGGTCTGAACTTCTCCTGCATGTCACACAGCAAGAGGACAGCATCCTTGGTGGAGAGCCTTCCTACGTTTGCCACTGCAACAAAGACATCGCAAACTAAGAAATATAACATCTGGCAACAGCATCAGTTCACAACCAAACAAATGTCAGGGTATTTGTTGGAAGTGTACATGTTGAGGCAGCATGAAGTAGTGTATAGCTGTGAAATGAAAGGAAAATCGTTCAAAATGTTCATGTTTTAATTTTTCAGATAAAAATCTAATAAGCACTTGTATTTGGTCCCCCTGAGTTAATACTTTCTAGAAGCATCTGTGGCTCTAGTTGCAGCTGCAGCAACCCTTTTGGATTTCTATCAGTTTGTACATTCAGAGACTGACAGTTTTGCTCTGTTTATGTTCATAAGCAGAAATGTTCTCAGTCAGCTCTGAGAAAAGACTTATACCAAAATTAATGCAAGGTCGTAGTTCTTGTTCTACAAAGTAGCCACGTGTAGCTGTCTGCAAATATTGTTTTTAAAGAACTAAATACTATAGTTTTTAACTCAAATACTGTGTGTATAACTTTTGATTTTTTTTTTCAGTGCGTCATTGCATAACCAAAGAAAAGAAGCGACAAAAGAGCAGCTGTGATCCTAAAATGACTTATCAAAGGTAATGTGACTTACTGTTTCTGTCCTGATGTGAGCAGAATGAGTGGCAGGTTCAAGGGGACAGTAAAAACATTAACTACCAGGTTAAAGTATTATTTCCCCTGTGACGCGTCCTGAAGGGAAATATTTACAAATTAGTTGCAAGGAAAAGTGGAAGAAATTGAACGCTGAACATAAATAGCCGATAATGCTAACCGAAGAATGAAAAACGTCTGTAAAACAGACATGTAACATACAAATAAAATATCCGAAACTAACCACGATTATCGGGGAAATACACGGAACACCGAGACTCTACAATAAGCCCCACCTTTTCAAATAATAATGGCAAATAGAATTGCCTATTGCTCAGATTGACGTCTCTTTCAACCAATAGCAGGGAATGTTTTCTGCAACTAGGTTTGCTGAGCTGAGTGAAACCATAGTACAGAGTTGTCCGCTAAAGATGTCCGACAATGCTGAGTCTCCAACAGAAACACAGAAAGAAGAACTACATTCACCGTCAGAAAACTCCGCGACTAGTGAAGAGAAGAAAAAAAGTAAGAATGCCGAACAGATTTGACGCGAGTTACAAACAAGTGCTTATTTGTTTTTGATGTCTTGCTAATGCTAACGGAAGTGTTTTTCGAGTGGATGACGTAGATGATAATTGAAAGAAGTTTCAACCAATAGGAAGAATGCATTTATACTGTTCAGCCAATGAGCTGCGATATTTTAAACACGTGACAATTTTAGTTGAGGAGGAAAGCTAATGCTATTGCTAGTAAAGGCATAGCATTTAGTTCTCCATATTCTGTAAATATAACGTTGGATTTGTATTTCTTTGTATACTTCCAATGTAGTTTATGGCAGTTTATATGATCTTAATATTTCCTGTATGTACGTAATGTCATAATTTGTAAAATAAGATTAAAAACGTCCTGTTCTGGGTGGCTCCTCATCAATGTATTGAACACTGACATACTTTTCCTCATTCTTGTCAGCCCTTAACATAGGACTGACAATCCTGTATTTATGGTTGTCAGTTCTAAATACCTCTATAGCTGTCGTCGGCTGTGGTATTTATTTCCAATTACATAGTGATTGGTCTAATTTCAATCAATTTCGCAATGAAGTATTTAAAGGGGAAAAAAAGACATATATAGCAGTGGTGCCCAAAGTCGGACCTCGAGGGCCGTCATCCTGCATGTTTTAGTTCTCTCCCTGGTTTAACGCACCTGGATTCAATGATGGCTTATTAGAAGGCCTAAGAAGAACATTGACATGCTGAGAAGGTTGTTTCTACCACCAGAGAGAGAACAAAAACATGTAAGATGCCGGCCCTTGAGGACCGACCTTGGTCACCCCTGATAGTAGGGCTCTTGAGTGTCTGCAGCAGGGGTGGCCAAGTCCAGTCCTTGAGAGCTGACGTCCTGCAACTTTTAGATGCATCTCTGCTCCAACAACC
This sequence comes from Poecilia reticulata, assembly GCF_904066995.2. Lineage (NCBI taxonomy): Eukaryota > Metazoa > Chordata > Actinopteri > Cyprinodontiformes > Poeciliidae > Poecilia > Poecilia reticulata. Next base: position 14,218,531 of record NC_088845.1, read on the forward strand.
CTGAATCAAATGGCTAAATTCATTCACCACCAGCCATTCAGCCCTGCAGAGACCTAGTAACAAACTGTTCTTTTCCTTCAGGTGTGTTGGAGAAGGGATGCAAGTTGACATCCACCCCTAAACATTACTGGCCTTGCAGGGGTGTTTCCTGCTTTTCCCCGTCATACGTTTCTCGTAAACACTGTGTTGCAACAGAAACTGGTTTCATTAGATGTTTTTTTTTCTTTCTACTTTTGCAGTTGATGTGCTGTTGAAGGCTGTGGGAGACACTCCTATAATGAAAACAAAGAAGTGGGCAGTGGACAGGGGGAGGACGGTACAGTCCCTCGCTCAGTTCATTTCTCGCTTCCTCAAACTTGATGCCAACGAACAACTGGTGAGGATGAACTTTCTATTTGGAAATATATTTGGAAAAATTTGTAAGAAATCGACTGCTTCTGCTCTGTGAAGTCCTCACTCAGGCTGTTTGCTTTTTTCAGTTCATTTATGTTCATCAGTCATTTGCACCATCGCCAGATCAGGAAGTGGGAGTCCTCTTTGATGTGAGTTTATAAACGCATATAATACATTATTGTGGTATTTTTAACGTTTAACTTTAAATATATTTTATTGAAACAGAATACATGCAGCTAATTTCTTTATTCTTTTTCTATAGAACATTACAATATATAAACAAACAGTACCTCAGCAGAAGGATTTTTATTTCTCCTGTTTATTTAAAGTGTTTGGTAATATTCTGATTTACAATTAGGATATTGTAGAAAATATTGCAATCATTGCAGAGTGGGATTCCAGAGAGAAAAAAATTAAAATAATTTATAGATGCAGTACTTTCTGATTTTTATTGGAGTTGCGGTCTGGCTGCAGGGAGGAAACTGTGACGGATTATTGTGGCCATTGTAGATCAGGAAAAAAAATTATGTAGCCATGAAGAAGTACATTTTTGCCAGAATTTCCATATTAACATATTTATAAGAAAATATATATATATATATATATATATATATATATATATATTTTCTGATGCCAAGTCACAAGTTTTCAAGAAATGATAGTTTTCCTTGAATAAAGACATAAATTAACTGTATTAAGACAAAGATATTCTCTGACGTTGTAAAGTCAGACATTTGTAAGGGTGAAATTAATGTCGTTTGGAAAAAATTGACTACTCTGATTATTTTTTTTGAATGTACAATGACCCTAATACTCTGTGGTAGAAAACTGAATAAAAGAGGCAAATAAATGAATAAATAAAAAATAGGTTTCAGCTTAAAAAAGAAATTACCCCCATAGACTTTTTAAAATATTTTAACATTTTTTATTTTTTATTTTACAAAGAATTTACACAACATACTTATACACATTTTTTTTTTTACTTTGCGTATTTTGCTGGAACTCTTTTCACTTTGACATTAATGGGGGTTTTTTTGTCAAAAAAGCAGCATTTTGTTGGTCATGGTTTATTTAATAAAAAGTAATAAAAAGTATAAAGCATCCAAGTGGGTGAAAGTTTTGTAGGCAGTGCTCATTTCCCTCTTTTGGCCCTTCAGTATCAGTACAATGACAGAATCCCACTTTTCTGAGTTGACCAGCAGAGGGCGCTTGAAGAGGGACACTTTATAGACCAAAGCTTAAAATCCTCAGCCGGTTCTTTCAGAAGGTGACAGGGAAGGAACAAAAACACAAAGGAGCATTGATTTCCCCTTTCAGCTGCTAAACGTGTTCTTTTTCTCTCAGATATTCAAATTCAAAAATACTTTATTACTCCCAAAGGGAAATTAAATGTTGTTGTAGCTCATTAATTCCGATTCTTCAAAGAGTTTTTGAAGATGGTGATTCTTTACATTTTCATTGACATACAGTTTTGTTATTTTTTTTTAATTCTCTGTCACTGATCTTATTTTGCATTTGTCTTTTCCTCTGTCTCTCCTAGTGCTTCGGCAGCGACGGGAAGCTAGTTCTGCATTATTGTAAATCTCAAGCATGGGGTTAACTTCTTCTTTCGATATTTACTGTCTTTCATTTTGTATGTAAATACACTGTAAATAAATAATTGTAAACATTTTTCTACGGCCTAGTTTCTGTTTTCTTCCAACAGAAGTAAATGCTGATTATTTTCATTCGGTTTGGGACATATTCAGAAAGATTAAAAAAGCTTAAGTCTGGACTGTTTACTGCAGGTGTTTATAACAAATGTTCAAGTCAACGGTGCTTTAATTAGTCACTGGGTTTAGGGGGTAAATCATCTTAATTATTTTCCCTAGTAAAGTCATTTGCAAACTGCTTTCTGTAGTTACTTAGGTCATCCTTCAAACAAAAAAAAATCAAGTGAAGGAATCTGTAAGATGGCAAACACTTTCTCACAGTGCTGTAACTCAGAAACTCAGGCTGGTGATTAAGTTGTGACAGACGTTTAGAAAGGAAGCACCTCTGAAATTAGACCAACATGAAGAGAGGAGGCACCACAGCAACAGATGGATGCGGCGGGATTATGCAAGTCAGGATGCGTATGTGGCATAAACTCCAGAGAAAGGGAGTAGATTGGTGATTGGCGTGGAGGCAGATGCGCTGTCTCTCCATCGGCTCACATCTACGTCCATCCGCTGGACCGGAGGCTTCACAGGAGAGGAGAGTGGAGCCGGGGAGGTAAGCAACAGCGAGGGTCAGTAACTGAGGCGATAGATGAAGAGTGTTACAGAGGCAGTTCACCATGGAGGATTTAAGTTTAAGTTCCTAAGGAGCTTTTTGATCAAGAAATCTTTAACAAGAAGAGTCCAAGAAGTGACGGATTAAGTTTTTTCTTTTTTTTTTTATATCAAGAAGCAAAAACGATTTTGGGTAGGTACATTTAACATTAGAAAAATATGTACTAAATCATTAAGAAATTACTGTTATAGACTTTTTGTTTTTGAGGGAGGAGGAGCATCTTAAAGCATTCTAAAAAAAAAAAAAAAGAAGTTACACCTATTGGTAGATTTCTCATAATTCCTCAAATTGTATTCAGTTATAAATGCAAATATAAATTTAATGATGTCTTATCAAGACAAGAAGCCATGTCTATTTATTTTTCTCACCAATCTTAAGATGAATGATTTAAAATTATTCACTTTAAATGGTAGACATAAAGCTAGAAATAAACCACTTGAATGCTTGATTTTAATAAAAATTACTTTATAGAGACAAAAAAGAATAAACTTCTTTTTTTTGTACACAAAAGATTTGCTCTTAGGATTTAAGCTGTTACCAATCATAAGCTCATGTCTTCATTCAGTCAAGCCACTAAAAAAAAGCATCACCTGCACCTCCTGTAGTTTGTCAGCTGTGCTAGTGAAGGAGAGGCCAAGCCCAGTCCTCAGTAACTACTATCCTGCAACTTTCAAATGGACCCTTGCTTCAGCACACATGAATCAAATGGGTTCAACTCTGCAGAGACCTGATGACAAATCATTTATTACATTTTGGTGTGTTGGAGCAGGGAAAAGTTTCAGCAAAGCAGCTCTTGAGGCCTGAACTTGGCCACCCCAGTCATTGTATATTACTTAATTTTTAAATAGCCTCTTACCAGTTGGACAGGTACTAATATTGCTGAAACATTTTCACATTTTGCTGCAAACCTTTGTATATTTTGTTGGGATCTTAAGTGAAAAACCCAGAGTAGTGCTAAATTGTGAAATGGACCGTGCATTGGGGTTCAAAGCTTCTTACATATAAAAAATTGAAAAGTGTGACGCACTATGCTCACGAGTCAATTGGTAGGACCATACTTGTAGCTACAAGTATTTTCTGGTAGATCTCTACATGCTCTGCACTCCTAGAGATGAAAATCGTAACCTGCTACTCTGCAGAATATCTCATGCTAGGTTGGATCTCAAGCATCTGTGAACAGATATTTAGAATCTTGTCCCAGAATTTTAGCTTGTCAGCAATGGCTGTCAGAGTAAATATGCATTTCAAATTTTATTCATAAATAATTTTGAATGATATATAATGTTTTCCTTTCATAATTAGGCACAATTATTACATAAAATCCCAATAAGACATATAAAAGCTGTGTTATGTGATGAAGCTGTGACGAATATAAACACTTCTGCAAGGCACAATAAATGTTTTAAAGTACTTAAAAGGCTTGTGTAACATTTATTGAAGCAGTGTTTTATTTTAGCTGAGCACAGCAGAACTACAACTGCTGCAATAAAGCATTAGTAGCTGCTAAGTGTCCCCACTGCACATCTTGGACTGTGTTTCAGCCAATGAAATAGTCTTGATTAACGGTGCTAAATTTAATTAATTATTTTTTTGTTTGTTTACCGTTTTCTTTCCTTTCAGGGGCCGTGGACTGACAGAGAGGCCCTGCTAGAGAGACAACATGGTCACACTAAAATACAACTAACACAGAGAGATTAAAGCAGATTTCCCAAGATTATCTTGAGGGGGAAAAAAGGCGTTTAAATCTGTGTCTCATCCATAGAGTCACAAAAAAGAAATATTTTGTAATGTGCCCTGGTGTCTAGTCCTAAAATTTCAGCTGGAGCCACCTTAGGAGGCATAATGATATTATTGACAGTCAAGTCACTTCATAAAATCTTCCCATAAACAAGTAAAGGAGTTGTTTTTTTTTTTCTTTTGAGCTGAAAGAGCATTCATCAAGGATAAATGTTGCCATATGTTGTTAATGTTTCTTGACAGATAAAGAAGCCTACTTAGCTTGCAGAATGTATTATATAACACTAAAGTCCCCTTTGCCTTTCTGATGCTGCCCAGTCACTGATCTAATACCACCTCAGACAGAAGTTAAGGTCAGGGGATTTCTGGACACTTCAGTTCCCAAGAAGACCAGTAAAAACTTGCTCTTTCTTTACATATGAATCAGCCTCAGAGTATCTTATTCTGCTGCCGACTCCTTTTTGAAATCACAGATGTTGCCATCTAGCTCTGCTTGCTGTGTTTGTTCATCTGTCAGGTCAGATAAAGCATCGGCCCCGACCTGTCCGATCTGTTACTGCCCCTCTCCTACTTGCCTTTAATTCCTCTGTGTTGTGTCCACCTTTTGCTGTCCCATCTCCCCCTGCCTCCCTCCTCCGTCTCGTGGCCATGCTCGAGCGTCTGTCCCGCCGCTCTCGATCCATGCTTTCCCTGACGTTAACCTCTTTGGCTCTGGCCCTGTCCATCCTGGCTCTCTGCACCTCCTACTGGTGTGAGGGCACCCACAAGGTGGTCAAGCCTCTCTGCCTGTCGCCTGTCAAAATGAAGAACTGTGGTCAGAACAACAGTGAGCCTTACACAACAGGTAATAGATGCTGCACATATTGTTTTATTGTGTTATTAAATGTAATGTGTGTTGCAGCTTTCATTGATATTATAGGAATGCAGGCAGTTTCTAACAGATATTTAAGCAAAAAAAACTTTGTGACAGTTTTACATCATTTTCCTACTTTAACACAAAAGCAACAAAAACAGATGTATTAAATTATCCACTAACATTTCATGAATCCTTTAATTTATTTTCTAGTCCATAAAACACTTCACATTTATGTTTAAATGTTTAAAGGGAATCCATTATGCAAAATTGTTTTTTTTCTTTTTTTTTTTACTTCTATTTGGGTCTCAACTGCTTCTAAAAACAGCCCAAGCATAAGAAAGAAAAAAAGAAATCCATTCAGCTGTTTTCTGGCAATAAGTTAATGTTTTTTGGTGTCTGGAAAATGAGCTGTTTCAAAAACCTCCCGTCACCTAGCAACCAAAGCCGCTCCAGCATGTTTGGTCAGCTGGTTTTACCTCTGTGTGTGCTGCTGGAAAAGACACATGTTCTGCTGTTGACTTACCATTCAGAAGCTTGCTGCATTCTTGTTGGTTGCGCAGGAGGCTCTACTTTTGCTTTTCAAAGATGTACTGTTGTATTGTTGCACATCTGTTTGCAGCCATTTTCACGTGTGAGCATAATCGTTGAGTTGGGGTGGGGGGCGTGGCCAGCAGCAATCTATTTGGATTTAAAGTGACAGATGTTCCTTTCAGAACGAGCTGATCTGAAAGGAGCTCAAAACGGACAGAACTGACCAGAATCTAATCTCATTAGCTAAAAATGATTTTGTGCAAAATGTAATGAACTTTTGTGTAGCTCAACCTATCCCAAAACACACAATCAAACATAGATCAATAAATACAGGAATAGACTGATTAAACACAGGTTGTATTGGTAACAAATTTCATACTAAGTATATAATTAAATTTTGACTTTATGACTTATTGTTTGCTCAAAATATCATTCATCCATGTATCAATCCATCTTTTTATTGTTCCCATTACTGAACACTTTGAGATTTTGCAATGTGAAGTGCATTGCAAATGAAAGTATATATATATATATTTTTTTTTATGTCTCTTCAGTCATGATTCAAATTCAATGAAAAAGCTTCAAGAAAGTACAGTTCATGTTTGAGTATCTGTGTTAAATGAGATCCTCCGAAAGCTTTTCATAAATGCCTGACCCGGAGTTATTCACCAAAAACCCTCATCTTGAATTTCAGATCAGCTTATTGAGTGGTGATGAACTTTTGATGAATCTGTCTGTCTTTAAACCACCTCTGCGTAACAAGCTGTACCTCGAAATAATCCGGATAGATCATCGGTCCTGTACAGACAGTGATTTTTCTCGTTTTAATCTCTTTTGTCAGAAGGTGAGTTCCAGGGCGGGGTTAATTGGGATTTAGTAAAAGTCTTCGGGTTGTGATGACGCTTTCTAAACATTTACTTGTCCACTGAGGGCACGATGATGCCGCCTGCTCTCAGTGGTTTGTGTTAAGCTTGATCCACAATGAGATTACTTTGATCACTACTTGTTTTATTTGTGTAGAGAGATCTGCCTTTATTGACGCACACCGTTATGAAAACCTCTTCAGAAAAGGCACATGGCGCAATGAAGTACGAGTTAACAGGGATGCATGTGACTGCGTTGTTCATGTGGATGCTTGGATAAGTTACAGTTGTTATGTCTTTAGGTGTTTCTGTGTTGTTTGGACAGAGTTATTGGGAGGGTTTTCATGGGACTTTGGTTGTTGTTGTAGATCTTGAGATGCCTTGTATCCCTGTCCCTTGAGGTATTTTTGGGTACCAAAGACTGTTTTGAAAGCTAGCTGGATGTGCAATATGAGCATGCTGTGTCCTCATCCCCATCAGAAGGTCGAATTTGTTCCTGATTCAAGGTGGACTCCACCAAACTGCCCCTCGTTACCAATCCTCTATGGTAACGAGGGGCCTTCTTTGAGCGGAGGACTTCGTTTGAAAACTTTGGAGTCTTGCCTTTGCTTCTAGCAGATTATTTGTTGGTTCTTCAGGCCATGTCCTTCAATGTGGACTGGAGTGGTTCACGAAAAAGTACAAAGTTATCTCAGTCAGAAGTCATGGTTCTTAGCTACAAACACGTGAACCTCTTTCTCTGAATTGTGGTCTCTGCCTTAAGCGAAAGAGTTCAAGTCCCTTGGTGCCACAAATAAATAACACAACATAACATCACATTACAATATAACAAATATAAGCAGATGAAAAACTTTTGCAAATCAAATTTGTTTAATATGAAACTTATACTCAAAGTAGGATGTAATAATAAATGTCAGAACAGTGTAAACTATTTGCAGTTTATAGGTGTTTACTGTTCTTGTTCTATCTCCAAATGTCCCAGAAGGCTCAGCAGAGAGAAAATAACATTCAATGCTCATGTATAAACAAGAAGTCTCACTTTAACATAAAGTATAGGTGTGTCTGATTTTTGCTTGTTCTTCATTCAGTGAAGGTACTCGGAGTGGGCAGAGTATCCAGACATTTTATTCAAGAGTATCGATACTTCGTAATCATTTTACTTAAGTAAAAGTAAAATATGCAGTAAAGCTGTAAAACTTCAGTAAAATCTGTTGTTGCTCGATTTTTTTTTAAGTGTTGCTGAGGAATGAATGTTTTGACTTTTTTAGCATGACAGTTTTTCTCCATTAGTTTGCTGTTTATGTGTCCAAATGTAGAGTATGGTCAAGATAATATGACCTTTATTTTACCATGCTGCACCTAAAAGATTAGGAAGATAGATTCTTTATGAGGTGCAAATGCTAACAAGGTGGAAAAGTAAACCTAAAAAGCTTAATTTGTCTCCTGTCACACAGAGAGCCCCACACAAAACCCTTTCAACCGCACATTGTCTCCGGCCAGAAGAGATGAGCTGGACAAGATCAGACAAAGACAACTGGCCAATGCTGTACACTACATCTGGGAGACAGGGGAGGACAAGTTTGCCTTCAGATATTTCCACACAGGCTTCTGGGAAAGCTGTGAAAAGCAGAATGATGGTGAGACCAAGACGCACATTTTGGCCAAGTCATATTAGCTCATCTTGTAGAGTGAAGCTGGTGTGTTAGCTGTTAAAGATCTTTATGATCATCTAAGTCTGCACATGCTGTCGGCAGGAGAGGTGTGTCGCAGCTTTATCGACTTAACTCCAGGCGAAACACAAGGTGAGCGGTGTTATAGAAATTTATTTCATGCAATATATGCCGTTTCATCTAATACTTCTTTACATTTGTTCCCACATGTTGCAGGTGTGCTTTGGCTGTCGGTTATTTCTGAGTTTACATATATCGGCCTGCTGGGGATGGGCTTCTTACTGATGTGCCTGGAAGTCATGTGCTCCCACAAAGAGATGCACGCACTAAAAATCAATGCCTTCGCAGCTATTTGTACTGTGCTATCAGGTGGGGGTGCAGCTTGGATTACAGCGCCAACCTCAAGTGTTGGACCCTGGTAAAGATGTGGAAACAGTCTTGAAATAAATTCCTCTTTTGCCGCAGGAAGATAATCTCACACTGAAATTTTCAGAGAAGTGCAACACTTGAGGAGGAAGGAAGTAAAAGAATCTGCAAAACTCCACTTTAGAAAATCACTGCCATCTTAGGGTCGCCAATCTGCTTAACCACTGGACACTACTTACGTGCCAACTTGATTATTTAGGACACATAACAGGGAAAAGCCTCTATTATCACACTATCACAATTTTAGTTTGATAAAAGCTACTGAGCTAGTGCAACGGGCTTTGATCAAATGAGAGTAAAACCGCTGTCACATTGATTCATATTTGCCATGTAAGGCCTACTGGAGACAGGAAATTTGTTTACCATCAAAAGTTGTGTCACTTTGAGATGTGGGTTTTGTCACTTTTGTTGGATTAGAGACGTTGGTCGTTTGGGATTAAGAGCGTAGACTTTACAGTGTTCTTCTGTGTCTGGATGGGATACTATACTTTGGTCATGATGTCACTGTTTTGTTGAACTTCAGGCCACTTGGAGGTGACATTTTAACGCTATAGAAATGCTCCAAAGTGCTCAAGTAATTATTAGCTCAATCAGTTGCAAAGTGGGTCAAGCTTTAGCTTTGCTTAAATTTTTCATGCTCTGCCACGCGAAGAAGGTGAGAGTTATTAACGTGTCGTTGCTGCAATATTTCAGTTGCAGCTGCTTTATCTGATGATCCTTCAGCAGTGGCATACATGTACAATAGAGTACCACAAAGTTAACAATGAAATCACTGCCTGAATTCAGTGAGAGGTTGTGTTACTGCAGTTAAACATGAATTTATTTGGAGGCTTTTTGCACACCTTTTCCCTGGGCACTGTAGTGTTTGAACGGCAGTCCTAGTTTTTCATTTTGGTTTGCTTCCTGCGTAGGTCTTCTTGGGATGGTAGCACATATGATGTTCACCACAGTATTTCAGATGACAGTCATCGTGGGCCCTAAAGACTGGAGGCCTCAGTCCTGGGATTACGGCTGGTCGTTTGCGTATGTTGCTGCTAATCAAAAACAGAATTCAAACTCAAAGTTATATACGTGCTCTAAAGTTTTTGGTCGCTTATCTTTGAATCGTATTTTTCAGTCTTGCCTGGGTATCCTTTAGCTGCTGCATGGGGGCTGCTGTCGTCACACTCAACTCCTACACCAAGACCATCATTGAGATCCGCCGCAGGCAAAGACTCCGCTTGGACGAAGCAAGAGCCGCTGCTCGGGCCCCGTCGTACGACGAGGTGGTTCCAGGAGGAGGGCTGTACTCCGTCAGCGGCCTGCTGCACTGTCCGGATGGGATGATCGACGTGGCATGGGCCCCGAATGGCAGCGTGGTCGGAGTGGGAAATGGGGACGTGCCGACACTGGTTTTAGTGGGAGGCTGTGGCCCGGAGGGGTGTGAGGACTGCGAGCGTGAGAGGGACCAGATGGGCGTGGCCTTGGATCGGATTGATTCACCTTGTTAAGGAGGGCCAGCTATTCACATAAACTGAAAGGGGGAAAAAAAAAAAGAAATGAAAAATAAAACACTGCATTGTTGCAGTGATCAGAGATGCTGGTTTGCTTTGACTTTTGATTCCTTGGAACACATTTATGAGTGTTCCAATGAAATTGCTAAACAGAAGTGGAAAGTGGGTGTTGAATCGAGTCACCAGCTGATTTAAAATGGAGGCTCCTTGCATTATGACTTGCACTGAGAGAAACATCCAACCTTCACTCTGCATCAGCCTGTGATGTCTGCTGTGTGACTGCAAGTAGCAACTGACTGCTTGTTACCAAGATTCAGTTATATTTGGAGTTTGAAAAGGTCTATCGTTGCAGTAGACCGCTCCCAGTTCTTAAGTTTTGACACAAAGATGCTTAATAAGATGGTTAATAAACAAAGAAAAGATGCTGCAATAGAGGCAGCAGCTGACAAAAGGAAGCAGTGGAAAATGATTCCACCATAAATATCCCATTTTAATTGTATTAAGTTATTGTTTCTTCATATTCAAAAAAAGACTTAAGTGGGTCTCACAGGCTGTAAATGACGCCCACTCAGTTAACTCATATCAAGACGTGAAGACTTTGAAGCATGCACCGCATGCAAATCTGCATGTTATGTGTTTCTGTGCCTGATGATAGCAAAGCAAATGTATGTTTCTACATGTAAAAATGCTCAAATGTTTACCTTACTTTATTGGTTACAATGGACACCCATCCATTCGCAGCTCAGTGTTGGCAAATTCACATATTCGCAAATATTTTGTGGAATGTGACTCAAAATTATTAGTGGAATTAACTTTTTGCTGCGTAATATTAAAGATATTAAAAAACAGAGATTGGGAAGATAAAACACCTAGGCACAGTACCACCTGACACTACTGGATGATGTTTGCAAAGTAGTCAATCCTTGTCGCTGATTGGCTGAACTCCTAAGAGCGGAAACATGGAATACTGAAAATATTTGTTTTTGTGAACGTGCCAAGATTGTTCTGACTGTGTGCTTTAATGCATATTTTGGAATATTTGGAGTTTGAACAATTAAAATACGCGATTATAAGCATTTTAGAGAGGAACTCAAATATTTGCAGATTTAGGTGATTTTGGCACCAGCGGTCCGCTACATACCTTAAAGTCAGCAATTTATGTCACACTTTTGTCTCAACAGTATATAGAATATTTTACATTCTATATATATAAACTTGATTCTTGTTTTCTCGGCGTCTGCTTTATCTGATGACAAACGTATGTTAAATGATGAACCTTCAACCAAAAGAGCCACCAAATACAGTTTTTGTGTGAAGATGAGCAGACAGATCCACAGAGATAAAATGATTACAGAGATTTTGGGAAAAGTCTGCTCTCATGTTGAACAGAAGATTATGTGTAAACCATTAATCCTGAGTTGGACGGAGCAGAGAAGAGACATGCCGAGGGGACAGAGAGGAGCCAGTTGTTGGGGGTCAGAATGAAAGTTGGAAAGAAATTCTGTCAGACTCTTCAAAAAGAGACCGACTGCATGCACTCTGGTCCCAGCTTCACCGTAACGTCAAATAAATCCAGGTTTTACACACGTGCTTGCAAAACTTACTGAGTTTAACAAAAGATTATGTAGGCATTAATTCACAGAGCTAGATAAAATGGCCTAAATGTACCTTCAATATCTGTAGGTTACACTTTTGAGATTATCCAGGATTTACTGTTGGGGATTATACAATTGAAAACTAAAAGAAAAAAAAAAAACTAAAGCGCCATTTTTGTCGGCCACAAGAATAATGGCATAAAGTAAGTTTCTGGGTCAAAAAGGAGATTAGTGGAACAGATAAATAAATTGATTTCCAAACAACAGATGTATGAGAAAACCTTTAATTTATTGTTCAGTGAATAAAGTACAACACTTCAGAGCTAAAATCTCAATCAAGATATTTCAAGTCTGTAAAAAAAAAACTACTAACAATTAGGTTTTGTATTCCTAACATGTTGTTCTGCAGAACCAATTTATTTTTTTAAATACTTTTAAAATTCACCAGTAGTACAATATAGCCGATGCATACTGCTATTGTAACTCCATTAGCTTATATGTAGTTATGATGTTTTTGGGGGACTGTGATAATTATTCCATAACTTGCTTATACTAGGTTCTGTTATATTGAAATTTGTTCACAGACAGTAAAACCACAAAAAAAAAAAATCAAAAACTTTCTTTAAAGTTACAATGGAGCAGAAATGAGTATTTACAAAGACGGACGAGTGACGTGAACGACAGCGTCTGATGGGAGGAGGAGAAAACGTACAGGAGCTTCAGAAGTGAAAGACAGGAAGAGAGGGAAAAGTAGGAAGAACTTCATTGTTTCGGGGGTTCGTACTGAATGAGACGCATTGCATTCTCGTTTTCAATCACTCCCTTGATGAACTCTCCTTCAGCCAGTCGCTCTGTGATGGAGTGAAAAAAAGAACGTGGAAGAAAACAGTGAACAGAGGAATGAAAGAGAAGCACAGAGAAGGTTGAATAAGGACTCTATAAATCCGCTCTTATCTCTTGCATTTGTCAGAGAGACAGTTGCATGCAATGATAGTGTCACTTAAGGTTTTGCATGACTAAGGGATTTTACACGCATAATGAAGGTCTTATGGTTTAAGTGTGGATGTTCTCCAAGTGGATCTACGTCAGGTTATTTTCATTTATTTTAAATAATAAATTCAAGGTGGGTTTTTTTGTTTTTACATCAATTTAAGAAACCAAGTATTCCTAAAACTGTATATGTTTTCAATTATAGAATATCTTTATTTTTTTATGCAAAATAAATCTTTCAGAAAGCTGAACAGGATGAGTATTTTAAATCACTTTTGGTTTAACATGTTTTACTTCGTATACATATAACTTGACAACTCAAGCAACTAAGTTTTAAGAGCAAAAAATAAATCTGCTCTTATTCTTAAAACAGATATGTCTTAGTTACATGTAAAAAAAAAAAGTAAAATAAGCATCATGTTCAATCTATTTTATATAGAGCAAAAATATTTTTAGGAATTAAATCTAGAAGATTTTATACAAAAAAACTAAATATTTCATATGAGATAAATATATTATTAAAAACATAAAAGTATTAGTTGTAAATGTACAAATATTAGAAACTAATTAAAGTTTGAAATAAGTCATAAAATTAGTTTTTAACAATCAGAAAAAAAAATTTTTATTTGTAACATTGATTTTGTGTGCAGTAAAGCCTTTTAAATCTACGAATAGCCATACAAATTGTAATCTACAAGTATAGTAAAACAGGCTTTGTAAATGTAAAATATTTGACTAATTTGTTTTGTTTGTTTCCCCATACTTTAAACCACAGAACCATTATACATGTAGCGAACATATGTATGAAGCAAAACTTTATTAAGCACAAGATGTTTCTAAGCAGTCCAACTACAAAAATTGTAACTGTGATGTAAAAGACAAAATGTTTTATAAAAATGTGTCAGATAATCTAGTTTAAGAAAAACTTTTAAAATGACACACTGCAGGGGCCTGAGTTATATGTGTCAGAATCCAAAATGTAATGAAATATATAACAGTTTCAACCCTCCTGAGCATTTACTTTCACCAAAAAAGTGTAAAACTTAATATAGTTTTGAATATTATATATTTATGTAGTTTTAAAACACAGCTCACATCAAAAAATAATTACAATGAATCTATTTAAAAACTTTTCTTGAGATTGTTAATTATTTATTGTTGTTTTTTTTGCTTTTAATTTAATAAATTTTGAGGAAACATGAATGTAGATAATACTTTGAAGGCAAATAACATTTTTATTTTTTAAATAATTACAACAAAACAAGATCGTGCTAAATTATTTTGTTTTTCTACAAAATCCTCACGAGTAGACATTTTGCAAATGTAGTTTTTATTACTTTAAGGGAATTAGTTCAGTTTATTAGTTCAATTCAGAAATTCAGATTATTTTTTTTAGAGAAAAATGTTGATCAAAGTAATATTTTCTCTTTGTCACTAAACTCTTACAGCTTTATTTAAAATACACTGAACCTCACTTAAACAGAAAATCATAATTATTTTAGAAGGACAATTTTTAATTTAATGCCACAGCAAACCCAATGTATAAAAGATTACAAATGTGTTTTAATATGGAGCAAAAACTGTGAAAGATTTTTATTTCTAAAAATGCCCCTTGCTGAACATTGCAGGGGTAGAACGTGGCGTTCGTGTGACGCCTCTCACCATTGTCTTTCTTGTCAAAGTAAGCCCACAGCTTGTTGGCTCTCTTCTCGGGTGTGTTCTCATCCTCTGGGAGCTTCTTCTGCTCGTCCTCGGGGATCAGCTTAAAGATGGCCTGAGAGGCGGGGGTTGGGTGGAGAAAAAGAAAAACAGGATGAAAGTACCACCACACTCCTCCTCAGCTGCACTGAACATGCACAAATCACAGAAATGAGTGAAAAACGATGCATGTCGAGTTGTGAACGCTTTAGAAAACTAAATAAATTCACGTTGTTTGTTTGTGCCGTGAGTTTGAGTCTTTGGTTTCAAATTTCCCCTACAGCAGATATTCTGGAAGAATTTAAATAAAATTTAAAAAAAATTCTATACAAAAACAAAAGTTTGCAGCTCATGTCAAAAATAATGACAAGTCCTCAACTGAAGAGTGCAAACCAGTCAATCTGCAACGAGCCACTTAGAGTGAAGGGGGCTGAAAAAGACTAAAACTCTGTGTACTTCAGGTTCAGGTCTTTAAATGTGTGTCCCACTTAGAGAGGATGCTCTCATCTCCCAACATTTAAGACACATAGATTAACATGGATTAGTGCCAAGACTCAATCTGCCAACCAAAGGACCGTAAAGTCAACTCTTTCTCTTACTGCACTTTACATCAGCCTCGCTGCACCGATCATGTGGTCTGCATAGCGCAAATAGTGTAGTTAGAAGACGTGGCTATCTATTCATAATCTTGTTATCTCCGTCTAGATAACAAGGTTGTGAGGATGCAGTCATTTATAAACATAGAAAGGAGCTGTGCCAAAGCGGCTTATCGAGCTCAAATAAAGTCTGCTGTTTATGGCATTTATTCTGCCCAGATGAGGCGTTTGTTTCGTCTTTAATTTCAAATCCAAATTAAAACCAGGTTTTTAAGAAAATTGTTGAATATAGTTTTTGTTCCTAGACAAGTATTTTTTTTATTTTTTTTAAATTCAAGACAGACTTGAAAATAATCTGTTGTTCAAGGCTGCTTCTTAGTTTTGTTAATAATTTCTATAAGTTTCTTTGAGTCTTGCAAAAGTTTTTAAAATGCAGCTATTTCACATAGTGACGGTAAACATGACTCTTTGTTGGACTGAAGCCAGTTGGCCAGGACATAAATCCCATTACAATTCAAGCTGGATTCTCGGCTGATCTTCCTAAACCTCTTACAAATCTGTATCATTTGTCTTAAAACAGAATATGCAGACTGATGCTATGAAAACAATGTGTGGTATTTGGCTTGGTGCAGCAGAGTCCAACACCTGTCAAGTAAAAGATTAGACCAAAGATGATTGACGGTCTCCCTATCAGAGGTAGAGCTTGAAAACACCCCCCTTGCTACTGTCTGACTCTGTCTCTACTGTCTGATGGCTAAACCAATAATCAGAGAGATTATCAGGAGGTCAAAATGACAAGCTAATTGGAATGACAATCAAGACTCAGACCTACATGCGATGACAAGGGTTGATTATTTCCATTTGTAGGCAACAACAGCTATGATGGATCAAACAGAAGACAAGCAAAACGAGAAAACCCAAGCTACTCAAAGTTTACATTTAACAAGCACGTAATGTAAAATGTTAATCCCTTAAGTCTCACTGTCACAAAACTAATGTAAAACTGTTGAGTTGGATTACATAATACCAGCTAGAACTCACAATTTGAGAGTTGTCTAATAACCAGTTTGAGAGAGAAGTAAACAGGGAGCCAGGTTTTCTCCTAGCACACACAGTGGTCATCTCTAAGCGAAGCCAGCCTTCCTAGTACATCGACCCTTCTCTAAAGCTGACCTCACCTGGCAGATTTCCTTCACCTCCGACTTGTTTATGTACCCATTTTTGTCCACGTCGAACAAAGAGAAGGCCCACTCAAGTTTCCTGGTGGTCTTCCCGCTGGAGGTCATGTGCAGGGCAATGATATACTCCTTGAAGTCTAACGTGCCGTCGTCGTTGGTGTCGAAGGAGCGGAACACATGCCGTGCGTAGCACTTGGCATCGGTTTCGGGGAAGAACCGGGTGTAGATCTCCTCAAACTCCTCCGGCGAGATGCGTCCCGTGGGACACTGCTTCTGAAAGTTCTCATACCACTGGCAGATTTCCATCTCCGTGAATTTGGTGGTGAGCTTGAGATCCTCCAGGATCTCCTTCGATATCGCGCTGCTGGTGGCATTTCCCATGGCAGTTGCTTTCAGACTCTTGGTCAGCTGTCAGTTTTGTGCTTCTTCTCTCAGTCCTTCAGATGCTTTTTCTCTCTCTTGTCCAAAACAACTGACTCGAAATGTGTTTTCTCTCACTTGTTTGAGTTTTCTTGATGTCAAATGCCAAACAGAGTCCTGCAAGACATTGTAGATATGCCGTACAGATATTTACAATTCCATCTACTACATAAGTACCATTATGGTGTTGATCGAAGCTGCACAGAAAGTCTTACCTGGGGTTTGAGTGAGCAGCAGATAATGGCTGAACAACTGACTGTTTGTCTCGACTGCCGAACGGTAAGAGATAAGGATGGTGAAGGGAAACACCCCTCCAGGAGGTGACTAGGTTAATTCTGTTAATGCGGGATTTAGAGTGGATGAGTGTTTGACCAAAATGAACCCACTATCCTAATGATCTCTGTTAGATCTGGAAATCTAGAAGGATCTACAACATCCACAAGAGTTCAAAGTGATGCCATGTGTTACCGCACCCAAGAAGTTATTTAAGAGCCCAAGGTTTTGTCTTGTTGTTGCAAAGAAGTTGGATGTTTTGACATGTCTGCCACATAATATCATTAACAGATCTAGAGAATAAGAAGGAACTTAATGACACACGGAACGAGGCTGAAAACCGATGCTAGATGGCTGTTGATTTGTGGATGTTACAGCAGGATCTCTGCATTTTCTGGTTTTGTGCCCTAGAATAGCAAAACCAGTAAATGGGTGTAGACCAGGACTCCCAACCCAGCCTGAGTGCCTCATCACCCACAATCAAGGCTCACATCACCAACCACATCTTCATGGACTGTTTTCTAGTTTACCCACTTCATTTTATCCTGACAGAATGAGCTAAGAACTACTCCTGAACATTATTGCTGGTCATCAGCGCTTTGCACCATCAGATTATCTCTAAATTTATGCTTTTTGGCAATGCGAACGGAGAAATATTTACAGCATAAACAAGGTACAGAAAAGCAGCTGGTCTCTAATTAGACTGAGGGGAAGTGGAAAACAGTCCCGAGGCCTGACAAATAATCCATCTATCCAATTTCCAAAATACGCTTTGCTCTGATCTTGACTGCTGTCGTCCAAAAGGTGGCATACTCTCAACTCCATCACATGAATACTTGCTCCCCACAACCAGTTCACCAGTTATCCTAACAAGCACTTCTTTAACTCTGGGAGAAAGCCAGATTACCTGGTGAAACCCAAACAGACACAGTGACAAAACAGAGGCATCACACAGAAAGGCTTAAGCCAACATTTGAACCTGTGACATTCCTGCTGTGAGGAATCTAATGTGTGTTAAAGTTTTATTTTTCAATCATGATTCTTCTTAAATGAAGAGTAGAGAAACTATCTGGATCAGGTACAATAAAGCTTAATGATAGTGGTGTCTGTAAAACATTCAATTATGAAAACTAACATTACAATGATGTGATGGTAACATTGGTTAAGAGTAGTGCATACTAGAGGTGTGCCGATCGATCGGCCACCGATCATAATCGGCCGATTTCCGTGAAAAAGTGTATGATCGGTGATCGCCGATCACCGTCTCTTGTTGCCGATCACACAAACTGATCACCTGCATCTGTTGAATCGCTGCTACGCGCTACAGGTAGTAATATTTCACAGACGGAGCGCCGCTTCTGCTCCACCTGGTAATGAACTCTCACACCGAACCTCTGCTTAAAGCTGCAGCATCTAACTTAAGAAAATACATTTTACATACGTATTAAAACTTTTGCTGTCCTAACATGAGACAAACAATCTCTGAAAAAATAATCGACCTCCTCTGCCTCCTCCCTTTTCTGCATAATTACTCCGCTCAGTCAGAAACAGCCAATCAGAACTAGCAGTAATCAGCTAGCCGCCATGCTATCAGGAAGTTTTCATTCAGTAACTCTGGATTGTTTATTGTAATGGAACCTGTATTTGCCTTTGAATGTTAAGTTTTATACTTGAAACTTTTGGCAATGTTGAGAGGTTTTATTTTGACTTTATTGCATTATTTAGCCTCTTCAGGGCCTTCATATGTTTTCAGTCTGTTAGAGATAGTATTACCAATAGCAGGACAATTTGCACAATGCCTGTTTTATTTTTTTTCTTGGAAAAAATTATTGTCTAAATTAAGGTGAATTCATGGTTCCTTTTTTCACATAATGTAACCGGTAGTGCTTGTGATTAAAAAAATTCTAATTATGTGATCGGTATCGGTGATCGGCCCTCATGGGTGATCAGAATCGGAATTGGCAGGAAAAAACCTGATTGGCACATCTCTAGTGCATACTGCCATCAAATATCTTCTTCATTTAAGTTTTCAATGCCAAGGTGCAGCTACCTGTGCAGTTCAAAAGTATTCACAAACTTCAATGTTTTTTATTGGGATTCTAAGTGATTGACTATTACAAAGAAGGTAGTGAATATCTAAAATAAAATATATATATATATACACAGTTTTAAAATCTGTTGTATCTGATGCCTCCTAAACTGATAATAAAATCCAGAAGCCACATAACTTGTTAGCAGATTTCACCTCTAATTTAGCTTAGCGTAAATAAAGTTGTTTTGTGAATGTCTCAGAGGCTTGTTGGTGAACATTAGTGAACATCAGCACCTTGAAGACCAGGCAGATAGTTCAGGAAAGTTGCAGAGAAGCTTTAGATAGAGATTTAGATAATAAAACAATACCCCAGGCACTAAACATATCCAGCACCCAGAAATTGGAAGACTAATACAAATACCTACTAAGATATAGTTGCTCATAAAAATGTACAGGCCAGGCAACGAGAGCTTTAATCAGATCTTTCTGTGAAAGAAAGCAATCAAAAGTCCAGGTTTCAGTTTGCTGCATATAGAGAGCAGCAACGTGGAAGAAGGTGCTATGATGAAACCAAAATTAAGCCTTTTGATCTGCATACAAAACGTTGTGAATAGACAAAAACCTACAATGACTACACACCACCCTGAACACACTACCCCCATGGGACAACATGGTGGTGGCAGAATTATGCTATGGCAATGACTTTCTTCATCTGAGGAATGGAAGCGAGCCAAAAATGGATGGAAGCCATTTTTAGACTAGAGTTTTAGTCTAAAAATGTTAGTGTGTTAGAGTGTCCCAGTCAAAGTCCAGATCTAAATCCAATTGAGAATATGTGGCAAAGACTGGAAATTGACACTCACATATGCTCTCCATTCTATCTGATTGAAGATATTTCCTGAAGAACAATGGGCAAAATTTTCAAAGTTCAACTGTGACCTGCCCCACAGTGAAACATAGTGGTGGCAGCATTATTCTGTGGGGATGCATTTCCGCAGGAGGAACAAGAAAATCTGACATAATGAAATAAAAAATACACAGAAGACTAGGGTTGTAGTGAAGTATGATGAAAAAATAATGCATATTGTGTTTTTTTCCAATACTGTGCTAAATTGCTGTACTTGCAGCCCAGGCCAGTCACACTCAATCTTTTCTTTTTACTACATTATAACATAAAATATAATAGAGAGCCAAACAGCATTAGAATCCATCAAGAAACAATTTTTTTTCTTAAACAAGAGAAAATGCTTTATTTATTCAGTTTTGTCATTTAATACATTGCAAAGATGTTGAATTAGAAATAGATCTTTTTGTACGACACAATTCCTAAGCTTTAACATTTACTTTCTCTTCATGCTGTTTTTGAAATATGTGCAGATTCCTGCTTTGTGACTCTAAAATAATTACAGACACTGTAGCATCATGTCTCTATTACCAGGGTGATAAATTACAATTTAGAACCCATAATTTAGAACCCTCAGTTTACAAGCACTTGAGTCCCACAAAATCTCAAACTTAATCTACAGCTCATAAACCGACTGACAGCCGACATGCAACTGGACGAACTGTGAATCAGCCTCAGGCAACGTTTCAAAGCTAGCCTTAAGGTCCTCAGCATCCTGTATGCCAATTCAGCGAGCTCTGCCACCTAAATCCAGACAACCATCTGTCCAGTCAGTTTGACTCTCTGGCTCACCTCTAACTCCAATCCCACCTACACCCCTCAAATTACAGACAGTGCGACTGACGTCCTTCCTGTCCTACATGAGCAACTATGGCGCCCGTTTTAGTCTGAGCTGTCTGTCTTCCAGTTGGATTTACTGAAGTGAGCTGGATGCTGGAATGCGATCTCTGATTTTCCTACAGTCTAAAATTACGTTTGTGGCAGCAGCATGGCAAATCATTTTACATTCACTGGTGAAAACAACTTTACACAACAATTTAACAGAGTGCAAATGCGCTGTTTTTAGCTTGTATTTTCAACCAGATTGAGAAGACACCACACTTACAGTGATTTAATTGACCATCAGGAGGGCGGCCATCTTTGATACATTTGCTACATCAGATTTGAGTCAGATAACGATATCATGTGATCCTAATTGTTGATTTAAGACTAATCCCAAATGAAAACTGTGGAGTGCTATGCTACACGTAAAAAAAACAACAACAAAAACCGAGATAAAAATATTAAAGTACAGCAATATGCGAAAGTATAGCTACCCTAAAAACCATACTTTTGGTTTTGATGGGTGTTTTTCTCCAGGAATATGCTGAGAGCAACTATTGGATTACTCCTGCCCTGTCCTCTACCATTAGCCAATTACCATCATCCTGTAAGTGCTACAGCCAAAAGAATTACCCCCCTCCTCTCACACAAAACAATCCCTAACATGTGACCTGAACTATAGCATGGACTAATTGCCAGTGCTAAAACGGGCAAAGATTTGCGGCTACTTTTAAAATGCTTTTTTTTTCCAACTGTGATGATGCATGCAACATTTAGGATATAGCTTACGTCTTAGCAGAAGCGACTCACGCCAGCAGGCAAGGTGGTGTAATTATTTTTTAAATCAATGTGTTTTTTATTATTAAAATGAATATATGCTGATTCTGCAAGGTGTGTACATAAATCGCACATGTTCAAGTTTATAGGGAGTGAACGTCAAACTGAGAACACCTAAGGAGATCTATTTGGCTCATGGCAACAACCTTATTGGCTGGGCAGGATTATACCCTATTAATGGACTGTGCTGAGCTTTACTTGTGCTACAGTTTCAGCGGTGAAATGTCAGCCTGAAATCTGCATTACTCCGTTTTGCTCAGGTGTTTCCATACTCTCGCCAGGAGCTTATATGCCATATTATTTTGGCCTTCTATAGACATATTTGAATTGTCCTTTTTTTTCATTCTTTTTAAGCACAAAATGCATACGTTTGTGGCACCAGCTTCAATTACTTTTTAAAACAAGAGTTGGGTGACCAAGTTTGAATTTATTTATTAAGCAGTAATGATGGTTCTAGAATGTATTTTATCCTGACAAGGTTAAAGCCAATTAGCTTCTCGATAGTAGAGCTGGTGGTAACTGTTTGACGGCATAAAAAGGATTTGTTTGACAACATTCACTGGATTGATTAATACTCCTAACAATGGGAAGACCTAAGTAGCATAGTGGCTTTAATCAAGTTAGGAGAGTGATTTGGAGCTCGATCGATCGATCGATCCATCGATCCATCGATCCATCCATCCATCCATCCATCCATCCATCCATCCATCCATCCATCCATCCATCCATCCATCCATCCATCCATCCATCCATCCATTAGCTGTACACCCTTGTCCCTAATGGGGTTGGGAGGTGATGGTGCCTATCTCCAGTGAACGTTCCGGGCGAGAGGCGGGGTCACCCTGGACAGGTCGCCAGTCTGTCACAGGGCAACACAGAGACAGACAGGACAAAAAACCATGGACAAACACACTCACACCTAGAGAGAATTTAGAGAGACCAGTTAACTTGACAGTCATGTTTTCGGACTGTGGGAGGAAGCCGGAGTACTCGGAGAAAACCCACACATGCACAGGGAGAACATGCAAACTCCATGCAGAAATACCCCAGGCCGGGAATCAAACCCAAGGCAACAGTGCTACCAACTGTGCCACTGTGCAGCCCGTGATTTACAGCTGTCACTAAATAACTGCAGATTCCAAGATCGTCATACCAAAGAATAAGTTATTTTGGATCTGCAACTCCTATGAGACTAACAGGAATGAAGGCGCAAACTCACCTTGATAAAAATAAATTTCATATATATGAACAGAACTGGAACATTGGTGCACCATGTTAGTCTTTAGGGAAGTCTTTTTTTCCCATCCCCATCAAATAAGACTTACATAAATAAAGGTTAAGACTTGTGGGCGTCTGGCAAGCAAGATTATTTCATATATCCTAATGACCTAACAGTCAGTTATATAGCTCACCTGAGCTACAAATGAACTACAAATCCCATAATGCAACACAACAGCTACTCCACGCTGTTGATTGTGGTGCCTGCCTTTAAGCTGCTCAAACGCTTTGCATGTGTGGTCACTCCACATGCAAAGAACATTTTTAGAAAATGACAACATCTGTGAGTGTCCACAGCTCAAACAGTGCCAAGTGCAACATAAAATGACTTATGATATATGATATATGTTGATGTAAAAAACTTATTGCTACATTTCTTTATTTATTATATCGTATTCTGCTTTTCCTATACACATAATATACCAAACATATTCCAAAGAATAAGTTTAATCATTATACCAAACACATTCATTTAGTATGATCATCTTGTCCACCTAACTCTGACACATTTCTCTTTATTTCCCTGTAGTTGTAAATCACATTAAAACGTATAAATTTGATCCTACTTAAAACTGCTTCGATTTGTCTTGAATTAATAATGGGAACAAATGGAATTTTTAAAAGAAAATATTATCCAGATCCCCCTTCTCCCTTAACACTTGAGAGGAGTTTTAGATGTATTGTTGGAATATCTGTATGTCAACTATTGGCGTAAAAGGCAGAGTGAGAATGCTGAGCTGGACAATGCTTTGGGAAAAGAAAACTTCTTTCTTAACCAATACAATGCCTTGGTTGGACCTGACTCGTATCTTAAGCTGAAAGAAAAAGAAAAAGAGGAAGGGAGTTGTTTCTAGATAAATATCTGTTAATGGGTCATAATGACAGGTAATGACAGACGAGAGCTTCCTAGGAAAACAAGGAAGTAGAGGAATAAACAAACTACAGCTACAATCTTGATTACTTTGTCCACAGTTTTGTCCAAGAACCCAAGTAGGGAATATTTGTGCAGACTTGGGGCTTGGAGAGAACATCGGCAGCAGCAACCGCAGGCTTTCATTTATTACTAGTCTATATATTAAAAGTATTTTTAGTGTTAATTATATGGGAACTTTATCGCGTAGCTTCCACTGACTTCTGCACTCCCAGATCAACACTGAGGTAAGTAGAGATTAGCTTTTTATGGACTATAAAACTTAGCTGTTTCCTTAAGATTTTTTTATTATTATTATTTTGGGTCTGGATTTTGGAATAATAAAAAAAAAGTGAGTTTCCAGATTAACTAACTCACACTTCTCAACTGAAACCAATACATCAAGAAAATGTAAAGCC
Source organism: Poecilia reticulata (assembly GCF_904066995.2). Lineage (NCBI taxonomy): Eukaryota > Metazoa > Chordata > Actinopteri > Cyprinodontiformes > Poeciliidae > Poecilia > Poecilia reticulata. The sequence goes on from NC_088845.1 coordinate 14,242,765, forward strand.
AGAATTAAGATTTGGACATTTAAGTGTTTGCATTTTTATTAATTAAGTAGCATCAGATCTCAATTAAAGCTCGAGATGTTTTCTTTTTGTTCTCGCATTTTTTTTTTTAAATCTACCAAAAATGTAAATGTTAGTTGAGTTCCAAGATGTCTGAAGAATGCCAAATACGTTTGTCCACCGTCTCAACAAATGTTACAAAAGCAGCAGTAAAGAATAACAATCTACTTCATATTATTAATTTACTTTAAACATTTTCTCTTATATTTAAAAGGCATATTATAGCTTTAAGAAAGAGCCATAACTCTCACCTGTGAACGCAAACAATAATATGCACTTACAGTTTCTTCCAAAATTATTGACACCTCTTAGGCCTTTCATATCTTGTTATAACCAAACATCATTTAATTTATTGTAATTTGATGCGATGAACCAACACAAAGTAATTTTTACTTGTGTACTGGAAGGAAAATGACTCAAGGTTTTCAGATTTTTGACAAATATTTGAATTCAGACCTTTTTAGTGTGATACCCTTAAACAAAATCCAGTGCATCCAGTTACCTCCAGAAGTCCCCTATTTGGCTAAATGAGTCCTGATTTGTATACTTTAATCTCTGTAGGAATAAAGCTTCTGTGAAGGCTTTATTCCTACTGAGACCATTATGGAGACCAAGGAACACAGCAGGTATAAAGTTGTGAAGAAGTTTAAAGCAGCGCTAGGTTATAAATAAAACATATCCCACAATTCGGACGTCTCAAAGATAACAGTTTGATCCATCGGCTTAGTGGGAACAGTGCTGCAAAACTGGATTGAACTTTTTTTATTTATTTTATTATGTATACTGTACACCATTGTACCTTTGAGGCAGGTTTCTTTTGAAAAATGTTATCCCAAAAAATAAAGACTAAGTAAAAACTTCAAGTTAGTGTAGGAGCATTAATCAAAAAAGCAGCCATGGCATCTCAGGAGGAACTGCAGAGATCCACAGTTCAGGTAGAAGAGTCTGCCAAAAGGACAGATATTAATTGGGCATTTCACAAATATGGTCCACATAGAAGATTGAAAGAAGTTATGTTCCCACTTGCATCTTGCCAGGTCATGTAAAGTGCAGTTTGAAGAAATGTAAGCAGAAATTGAAAAGAGAAAAGTGGATAAGAAGTTGTTTTTTACATGACTCTGCTTTGTGAAATAGGTGCAGGACAGAAGAAGAGGTTCCAGTGAGATCCATCTCATCTGCCTTGAAATTGATTAAAAAAAAAAAAAATCAGCCATGGCAGCCAAGATGGAGACCCTCAATCCTTCAGCTTTACCAGATATTCCTCCAAACGTCTCCTACCAATGTCAGCCTGAAACTGTTACCTTTTCAAGTGGAGTGGTCTCGGTGGCGGGCATCACTGTGGTGACTGGGGGCGTTGAACTCTCTTGTAGGTCCTGCATCCTGGCCTTCGGCTTTTGGGGAACTCTCATCGGATTGAGCTGCTTGGCCGTGGGGCTCTGGGACCAGCTGGCTCAGCTTAAAGACAGGACCTCAACCTTGCTGGGCTTTGGACTGGTGATACTTGTGTTCAGTTTTTTGGTGATGGCCAGCGTGCTCATATTTCACCTCCTGACGAAGAAGAAGAGAGGCATCAGACGAGAAGAAAAAAGGGAAGGAAACCAAGTTTTGGTTGAGGAAGGTGAAGTTATAAAAAAAGTCACTGTATAAAGCAGCACTTTGGCGGAAATTGTTGTGAGCTTATCAAATTCCTCTGTGTAATTTTCCTGCTCCAAATATGGAGCATTTTTAACACACATTAGCAGCACACCACACTTCCTGTTTGGTCATATAGGCAGCTCTGCCTTTGCCACCCAGATCCTACACTTATCTCACTGGGAAGTCAAAATAAACACAAAACGATACTCTGTTGTTGTTCTGATAAACTCTATAGAGGTTTTATAAATCTCAACAAATTTATATTAACCTTTGCTTTGGCCAATTTAAGTATTTTAGATTAAAAGACGCAATTAAATACAGTCCAGAGTTCTTAAGTGAGTTTAATTTGCCAACAATATTGCAAAGCCATTTGCTTATCACAGTGGCGGCCAATTCCCATGAAAACATTTTGCAGATCAGTAATACAAAAGTTGTTCAGGCTGCACCTAAAATAATAACTTAACTGCTGATGACACCCCAATATAGCTGCACTGCTTTCATACTAATTAAACATATACATTTATTTTACTCAATTTTAATTTTATTTACTTTAAGGTCATGTTAAACAGAAAATATAAAATATTTTTAATGCATAAAAGGGTTTGTTATTTGCATGGAATAAAATAGTTAGAATTTGTGTTTAGTCCTATTTCACAATATGATGGTATCTTATGCAGTATTGCATTTTGTTGTGTAAGACTTTAAGCACTTCCTGCTGCAAACTCGAATTATAGTGTGTTATAAACTTAAAACAGTTCTTCTTTTTCCTTGTGAGAACGCCAGCTATGTTGTGTTTGGAAACGTCACATGTAAAATGTTCTCCACAACAATGGCACCAAATATGGAGTAGGCAATGAATTATCTGATATGTTCATTTGTTTTTACATTTGCTTTAAGATTTTTATTTGTCTGTCTAAAACAATGTTCTTTTTTATACCTCATTATGTTTAGGTTTATAAAGTTTTAAAGAATATTTCTTCTGAGTTGCACATTTTTAATCATTGGTTAAATTTTTTTACAATGCAAAAGCTTATGTATCAGTATAGAGACAAAAAAAGAATGAAGATGTTATAATGTAATGTATGATATACAGTATAAATTTGTCAAAGCATGTACGAGTGATGTAACAGTAAAATGTCAGAATGAAGGTAAAAGTGTGGTCTTTAGCATTCATTTAACATCTAGATTGTGATGTTTAAATTCTTAACCTTAGCATTACTTAAAAAAACTTATGTGGATGGGTTTGAATTTGGCGATTTGGAGCAATGCACAGTAACCCCACAGGACTGAGCAAGGCAAATGGTCTGTGGGTCTGTACATCTAATCAATGATAGTGATTGATTTTTAAAACAAAAATCAAATTATCAGCTTATCGGTAAATATAATTAACACTAGTAAAACTTTAAGTATATTCTTTCTGTAAAAGTTTGCATATTAAAGTCGAGATAATATACTCTGCACCATATTTGTCACTAAAAGAAACAAATTTTCAATTAGAAACAGTTCTTTCTCTTTAAAAGGAAAATAATTGTTAAAACAATATAAAGACAATACTCGTATATAATGAATTTCTTAACATTAATTAAAACTAAATATCTTTCATCGTTTAAATCATGGCAAAAAGCAGAAGTTAGAAGTTACATGCAGCAAGGAGATTGTCAGATAAAAAATGCGCTGGTATCGCCCCCTGCTGGAGGAAAAACAAACTTCATCTTCTAATTTGCAGTGGATGTTTCTTCACATTCTATATGTATAGTAATATATATTTTGCTAAATTGTTTTATAGAGACTTTAAGTGTGATGTAATGTTGAAAATTTTGCAAAAATAACGCTACAGAGCTCCTTACTGAGACACACATTCAAAATTGCACACACCTGAATATTTGCACCAGCGCCGTTCCAACTGAACATGACACGGGAAAACTCGTTTATTCTCATGCATGTAAGATATTTCAGCAGGTATGAGGCTTGGGAAGGCTTCACCAGGATCACCTGACAACCCGCTGTAACCTACTCAAGTCACGTGTCATCGTTCAAGTTTCAGGAAACCTTTTTTTTCTTTCCGAAAACAAAACTACACATATCCCGCCCCTTTTCCAATCCCATTGGATACGGGCCACAGTGTCGGGGCTCTGATTGGACAGTCAGAAGACATGTCTGCGCACGTAAAATATTGGACAACAACCCCCTTCTTTAAACTGGTTTCAGAAATTGATACCGTCTCCGACGAAAACGCACGAAACAGCTGAGTGATATTCGTTTGTAGAGTAAAAATCAACCCAGAATCGTCGGTGGAGGTAAGTTTGTTGTTAGACAACTGAACATGATAGCCACAGGGCTAGTTTTCTGGCCAACTGACAACTTTGTAAACTTGCTGCCAACGGTCTTCAAGGTGTCCACTGTCAGTCACTTTATTTATTTATACAGGCTGGCAAGACATTAGATATTCAGACTGGGCTTATTTATGCCCTTATTTTAATAACTAATAATGTTAATAACACGAGTCTTTTGCTGGATGCAACCTGTTGCTGATCTATTTGCATTTAAAATTAATCTTATAAAGTTCTGAAATCTGTTTGTGGCTATATTTCACAGAAGAAGGCATGATAATTGGGTTGGTATAGTTACACAAATCCCATTCGTTGGTTGATTTACGTTTATGTTTTTTAAAATGATTTCTGTCCTTTTTTACTTATGCTACTCAGTTTTAATTCAAACCTGCATTAATCCTTCATCTTTGTCAACATTAAACTCAAAAGGTAATCGTCTATATTCATGAATTTATTTAGGGAATATTGCCTTCTTTATTTCATTTTTTGCATCAATTATAGTTTCTGAATCCATGAAAAAACATGTCTAATCAGAGCTATTGGCTAACAACTTGGCATGCAGTAGATCCTCAGCGTAAAGATCAATTTCTCATGTTCTACAGAAGCTAGTGTGTAATATATTTCTGTCATAAATGTTACAAGGAATAAAAGTAATAATAATAATAGGGATGAGTGTGTTACTTAAAAAAAGTAAAACAAATTATTGCTTAGGCTGTCCATCATGCCCTTGTTTGCCAGGTTTGCTGTATAATTCAACTGTAAATAGCAAGTCCTCAGTTTCCCCAACACCTTCAGCGCCATCATTATTCTCAGTTCAAACCCACCCATTTTGTCGCTATGTACTTTAAGCAAGGTATATCAGTTTATTCCTCTGTGTTGTTTGGTATTTTTGTTAAATTATGAAAATAAATGCAAAATTCTCAGTCACAATTGAACACGCTGCTAATGCATTTCCGAAGACTACATGCTACGTCCTACTCTCAGATTTTGGGCCTAATCTCGATATACCAGCAGACTCTCATGAACCACGAAAGATTAGGACCCCTGATGAACCAGTAATTTCTTTGAGAGACCTGCTGTGAGGACGAAGAAGGTCCTGGGTTCGAATCCCAGCCTGAAATCCTTATGCATGGGGTTTGCATGTTCTCTTGCTTTATAAAAGACAGATATTTCACTGATCATCTCTAATAATATTGTTTGAAAAGAATTGCTGTAATTTATTTTACCAAACGGGACTCAGATATTTACGTAATAAAGTAAAACAGAACTTAAAATGGTAGTAAAATACAAGCATTCTAACTGTCTAGTGGTCATGAAACCAAAGAGATTTATTATTTACAAGTTGTAATATAAAGAAAAGCACTAATCACTTTATGTTTTTTGTTTGTTTTTTCAGGATGGGCTCTGAAACTCCTTCAGCCACCATGCAGAGTTTGCTGGCAGGCCTCTGAGAGGATGCTCCATTTACTGGTCTGCAAACAAACCTAATGCTGTGAAAAATGGGTGGTGCCAGTGTTAACAGAAATGTCAGAGAGCTAGCTAGACTAGTTCTATTAGTTGACAAGGAAGTCCACTCCTTTGCCACAGAATTGTAAGAAATTACTGTTGGCCTCAAATTTGGAGGACGTTTTTGTAGTAAATTATACCGAATTTCAAAAACTAAGAAGCCGATGGACTACAGCGAGAAAGTGCTGTGTGGAACGGGGGAGGTGGAGCTGGATCCAAACATTGTGAGTGAGGAGGCAGGAAAACTTTATGCAGAACTACAAGTAAGTATTGTCTTTTTTTTTTCTTAGTGTAAATGTGAGTAAAAATATTATTTGGATGTGGTGAAACACCTGGGCTCTCTTTCTGCTGCTTTACCCTTCCATAGAATGTTATTGAGACTCATGGTGAAGGTGTGGTGGAGTCCCTGGTGCCCACGTTCGTGTGGGTTTTGGAGGGACTGGCTAACTGCAAGGCCCAGCTGAGAGAAAGAGAGGAGGAGGCAGAGAGGGAGAAAGCTGAGCGAGAGGAGCTGCTGGAGAGATACCAAGCAGAGAAAGCTCTGAGGAAGGAAAGTCAGGAGGTGAGAACTGATCCAGCATTAAGTAGCAGATTGATTCATTTAGCTGGGAAATGAAACTTCTCATATTCAAGTGTCCTGATTCCTGACAAAGGCGTGTAGCATTTTTAAACTGCAACAGATTACCACCAACTTGCATAAAATGTACATACAGCTAAAACCAGAAGTTTATACACCGAATAAAAAGACAGTTTACTTTTTCTTTTTTTCACTGTATGAATTAAATCAGACCAAGCTTTTCTTGTTTTAGATCAGTTATGATCACTAAAATTATTTCTATTTGCTAGAGGCCACAATAATGAAGGAACGAATATGTCCGATTTATTTAATAATGTCTAAAAAAATAAGTTTACATACAGAATGATTACCATCTCTGAGTTAACACATCTGAAACATGATGCCTTCTTCTTTGATATGATGGGAAAGTCAAGTGTTTTAGTCTGAAATGTGCAAATCTCCCCTAAAAGAAAATCTTATGACTTTGTGAAGATTGTGGCTCAATCTGGAGTCATTTTGTACAGTGAAACATGTCCTGTACTAACATGGGCTGAAAGGCCACTCTAACTAAAGGGATAACCTCAAGCATAGTTTGCAACTATGTGGTCATAAAGTGGCTTAAGGACAATAAAGTCAATGTTTTGGCATGGCCACCAAAGCCTGATTTCAATCCTAGAGAGAATTTGTGGGAGAACGAGGTGACCTACAAGCCTGACCCAGTTCCACCAGTTCTGTCTGGAGGAATGGACCAGAACTCCAACAAATTATTGCGAGAAGCTTGAGAAACAAACACCCAAGTCATTCAGTTCAAAGGTAACGCTATCAAATCCTGAAGAAATGCATGTAGACTTCTAATTTTGAAGAGATGAATAATTCTGACTTTCTTTCTCTTATGGTTGCGGCATTAACACATTTTTTAATGCTAACTTTCGTAAAACAAGAGAGGTTTGGTCTGATTTAAGTTCAGACAGTGAAACAAAAAGGCTTGTGTCTTTTTATTCTGTGTAGGTAAACTTCTGGATTAAACTGTATATAAGATTTTTTTTTTTAATCCAAAAAAATGAACTTTTCTATATCCCTGAGCTGTTAAATGTTTGTTTCTTTTAGAAATATCTAGAACTGGACGATCAATTCGAACAAGAGAGGCGAGCCATGAGGGGAAGAGAAAAGGATAGAGAGATGCGGGAGAGAGGTCTGGAGAAGAAAGCAAGACAACAAGCTGATCAATGTGAGTTTCTGAGTAGTAAAGAATATACATTTAAGTAAATCCATATTTCCAGAGTTTATCAGTTTTAATTTTTCCACGCAGGCTATAAAAATTCCTGTCTTTTATGTAGTAAAAAACAAAGACTAAACTAGTCATTGATCTATAATTCATGCAGCTCAGAGGAAAAAAAATTTAAAAATTTGTACAGGTTTGTGCATCCATTGACGGAGGGAAGTTGAGGTTCTTCTACGTCTGTAGCTTTCTACCAGAAGTTTGAACGTTTTGTGCTAACAGTGACTCGTGTTTGAAACTATTCACAGTTCTCTTTACCTAGCCCAGTTCCAGCAGCTGCAAAGCATGATGCTGCCATCACTATGCCTTTCTGTGGTTATGTTGCTCTTTGGGAAATATGTTCTTGTTTTGTTGGGTGTTTTTTGGACCAAATATACTCTTTTTGAATTATGGATAAAAGTTTAACATCAGTTTCAACACATGATGTGTAGCTCATTTTCTGCGAGACGTTTGGTAAGAAAGGGCTTCCATCTTTTCACCTTGCCCTATCACTGAGACACGAGGAACACATCCAGGGCTTGACAGAACATCCTCCAGCTCCTTTAATATTCCTGTGCTCCTCTTGACACACACACACCATCAGTTCTCTGGTTTCTTCCAAAGTCATGCAGGTTGGTTTAATAGGCCTAAATTGCCCTCAGGTGTGTGTGTGTGTGTGTGTGTTTGCACGCTGCTGGAATGAACTCCTGTTTCTCTGTGGCCCTGCTGGGATAAAATGCAAATTGGTTGAAAATTAGTGGTAAACCACACGTTTAGACTGTATCTCCATTTATTTTGACTTGAAAGACATCCTAACAGTGCCTTCTGTTTCCTTGCAGTGGTGGCCTTGGAGGAGCAAAAGACAAACCTTTCCAGAGAGCTGAGTACACTGAGAAATGCTCACAACAAGGTCAGATACTCCTCTGCAGCCCAAACATTCTCAATCCTGAACAGAAGTGTGTAAGCGATAATTAAAGACTAAAATGTAATGCCAATACGGAGATCCTAGGGATTTGTACAAATTGTTGTTCAGACTTGAGCTGGTTTCAGTTTTTAAACATTTTTAGTAAAATGAAACGCACAACAGATCAAATTGGACAAGATAAAGGATAAAAGTATGTCTGTGAAATTACATGATCATCATTTTTAATGTATATATATTTTTTTACCAGAACAGTTACTAATCTTTTATTTTAGGTTGTCAAAATAACATTCTGCCCCAGATAAATAATACTGTTAAAATATAAAATTTTCTTTTGTTTACTTTGTTTACCTTCAGTTTAACATGGTACCATTTTTATCCCCTGTTAAGGAAAATATGTGTTGTTTCTAATGTCATTCATTATCTCTCCTTTAGTTGACTAACTCGTATCGAGAACTTCTGGAGAAAAGGAAGGAGTCTGAAAGGGATTCTCCCTTAAGGTGATTTACAGCTCTCTTTTCTTGAAACTCTACTTATTCGGCTCAGTTTCCTATGCAGGAAAACTATAAATTATCCATGGTGGAAGATTTTGTGTGACCCACATGAAGGTTCTAAGATTATTGAGCTTTTCTAAGTGTCAAACCAGCCTGCTGTTTCTGCCTGGACTGTAACAGTGCCTCTATTTACCTCCTAAGATATTAACAGTAGGAAAGAGTCTTGTAAATGTTTAGGTTTGGTTGTAGATGCTGTAAATGAGTCACGAATCATAAGATGATTATTTCTGTTACTTAAGAAGGAGTTTTTTGTAACATCTTCTCTACATGTTTGGACTTAGAAACCATGTGCGTCCCAAGAATGCAGAATTCCCATCTCAAGTGTTATCCGGATCCAGTGTTAACGAAAAAGTGAGTACGACTTTTTTTTCACTGCGGCTACAGCTGCAAGTCTGAAATCGAAAATCTTTACCCATTTTATTTTTGACAAAATAACCCCAGCCCAGTAAGGTTTTAAAATGTTTGTCCTCACCTGTGTTGTGTAATGTTCTCTAACAAACCTCCAAGGCCTTCAGAGAACGGCTGGATTTTTACTAAGACTAAAGTACATAAAGGGCGACTAGGTTTACTAATTTGGGAAATTCTCAAGTTGTGCTTCTCTTTATTTAGGGGTGTTAAAGCAAAAGGGTGTAAATATTTTTGAAAAGTATCTTTTGTTTTACTCCATTCTTATAAGCTGAATCGGTGCTTGTTGTTGGGTTTTTTTGCAGATTATTAGGAGACCACACTCAAACTCTGGCCCACCAGCCCTGAAAGCTCTAGAAGTCAAGGAAGAAAAAGTGTTTGATGTTGCTGAAAAACCTGCGACGGATCAGTTCGTCGCCGACATCATAAGCTCCACGCCTGAGCTGACACAGTTTCACAGCAGTGTGAAAGCAAGGTAATCCTACACCATAAATTGGCTGATAAACTTCTGGGATTTGGATGGAGAGCTTGTGAGTGACTGTAATTATTAACTAAGGCAGAGTTCACTTCAGCGTACCAATTTCTTTTGAGAACATCTGGCTCTTCATGATTTGACTTCCCATTCAGCACCCCTGACAAATCTAAAACCGATGAGCAACTAACTGATGAACTGGAGGACGAGTTGAGGAACTTGGATGAGCTTCAGGCGGAAGAAGTGAAAGGAGACGAGGTGGAGGAAAAGAACCAGAAGGATGGGGAGGAAGGAGAGGAGGTGGATGAAGAGGACTGCATCGAGTGGGACCTTCGCAACACAGACTCTGTATTCTCCGAACTGTCAGAACTGAGTCGAGATTATTTGGAGAGTGTAGACCGAGGGGCCAGCATCAGAAGTAAGTGAGCTTTCATCGATGCTATTGTGATATCTCCCCCAGTTATTCTTTTTTTGAGTTCATGATAACAGAAATAAATATAGCTAACAAAAAAGTTTTTTTTTTTTTTCTCGTTACAGAGATTGTGGCATTGGCTCAATCTTGGTAACAGAGTTTTTTAATTCCTATTAAAGGGCATTTGCACAGTTTAGCTGTTTACGTCTTGGTCATGAAAACACAGATTAAAGTCATACCACTACTTGCTGTCACCAACAAGTGTTTTTAGACAAAAAGTTCTGCTTCTTTTCTCTGTGTAGGCAGTGCAGACCAGTTTGAGGAGATTCTCACCCAGTTTGAAGAACTGAAAGTCCTCCAGTGAGTCTTACATTTACATGCGGTTTTCGTTTGCTGTGGCCTACTAGTGTTTTTTTTTTTTCTTTTTAAGTGTATTTTCAGGTTTCCTGGCATGTGGGTTTGTTGCTTCTGTATATACACTAGTTACACAGAACAGAAGGGAAGTGTGTAGATTTACTGTATATCTCAACCATCATTTAAACATTAAGGAGAACGTTAGGGGTGTGTGCACGCAAATGTTTAGAGCAAAAAAAGAACCTATTTCCTGGTTCCTTAAGCAGTCTTGTAAGCATCAAATTTGCTTTCTTAAGTATGGGGGGAAAAAAATAAATATTCTGTCTGCAGTGAGTCAGTTGAAGCTGCTCGTAAGGCACTGATATCCCGGGTGGTTGAGCTGACCGACGATCGCTCTGCCCTCGCCCTGGAAGTGGCGACTCTTCAGGAAACTGTGGCGCATGTAGAGGGACGGCTAAAGGAGAAGGAAGAGGAAATTAAGAGGTGTGGATTGCATTTCTACATATTTAATTGATCTCAAAACAGACAATTTTTTTTTCTTTTCACCTGAATATATCCTTTTCCTCTTTGATCACTGCTTGTCGTAGATTACGGAGAGAACTGGAAACATGCCGGCCTGAGGATCCTGATGTAAGGAATTATTCCAGTTTTAAGAAGAATTGATTTTTGAATTTAGTAACTATTGACTGTGAATTCTGACCTTTTTAAATCAAATATTAAATCCATGCTTCCCTTCAGAATGGATGCACATCCATGCGTCCGTTCTCTCGCTCTGAAATGGCTCGTGTGGTCATGGAGAAGAACCAGTACAAGCAGCGTCTGTTTGAGCTGCAGGAGGCTCTGAGACACAGTCAGACGATGAGGTAGTTTTAGTCTGTCTCTACGTTTTTTTTTTTGTTTTTTTTTTAGGAATTTCCTAAAGCTATTTGCATATTTATTATATTGATTTATTCCCCTTGCACTGGATTCTTTTTTATTGTTTTTCCTAGAGCAACAAAGGTGGATAAGCTTACAGAGGACAAAAAATCAAGTGTTTGGAAAAAGTAAGTACAATTGCCTATCTATTTATTTAAACATTTTTCTTACCCATAATTTTCTTCACATAAATTACAGTTTAGTTGAAGAATTGAGCTCTGTAATAGCAAAGCAGACTTTGCTCCCATGCATACCTGTCTGGTCAGTAATTAAAGCGAGCTGTAAATGTGTACTGGTAATAAAAAACTAAATATAAATAAAAGAAATACTACAATACAGACTCATAAATCATGCCAATAATAAAACATTGCCTTTCTGCATGCTTTGATATTTGCAAAATGTTAAATATGCTGCTCAGAATATGAGATAAAATATTCTGTTTAATGCATGATGAGTTGTACCTTAGGGACACGCTTTTGATAAACAATGTTTCAATACATCACTCTTTAGTCAAATCACACTGTAAACATAATTATTTTAGTTAAAACAAGCAAGCTTATTCTTAGTCATAAACATATTATTTTACTGTCTAATTATTTGGCATTACCAAATATTACTAAATAGTTTCTTATTTATAGAGCAATTTGTCTAAAGTCAAATGTAACACAAAAGCTTCATGGGAAATGCCTTCTGTCAATTCAGGGCCATCCCTGATAAACAAAATACTCACATTTGCATAAACTCATCCTTAAGACATGGCTTGTAGTTTAAGCAGCAACACAACAGAGGGGTTTCATTTTCAGACTTGTAACCAATTGTTGAATAAACCTTTGCTGCCATAGTTGCTTTTACAGTACAACTAAAGTGAAACCACTTTGGCAGTAGATGCTGATGTTACTTTTATTAATTTTATCAACTGGTTCATATTTTCTGTTTATTCAGATTCAACCGCTTGTTTGGCCTGTCCAAGGAGCCTTTGGTTCCTGCTCCGACTTCCCCGTTGGTTCTGCCAGCTTCCTCACCACTGAGCCGCTCTCCTCAGGGGCCTTCACAGCTACCAACAATTAATAAAACCCAGGCTGAGTGAGCACGTTTTCCTGTTCTTAGCTGATTTATTTTTTTTACAGTGAATGTTAACTCTTGCATACTTTTGCATAAAATGTTAGGAAAATCTTAAACATCCTGTGCAATTTAAACATTTTAGTTTTAAAATTGTTTGAATGAACAAGCAGTGGACATTGTAAGAGGAATAAATCACTTAAGTAAATTGTGACGTACAAAACATTTGCTTTTTTAAAATTCATTAATACAATAATCTTCTAGTGTAATGATGCCTTAATTGGTATTAATATTAGTATTTTTACTCAAATAATATTAACAATTAGCACAGTGAAGCTTGGACGTTTATTTTCTTGGAAATGTAGAATTTTGTCTTGCCTAAGAGATTTCCAGATGGCTGACAGCAACTTTGCTGTAATCTGTTTAGCCTTTCTGTTATCTGCTGAAAGTCTTGATCTCTCTTGCAGCCTTAACCACAGAATGTAGAGAGAGAGTATAAAAAACACACTTGTTTTAAATTATTCCACATTTTTAATCAATAAAATCTGTGTAAATGTCAAGTGGTTAAAATCCTTTTTCTCCAGATCTGCTGCTCCTGCTGGAGTTTCTCCGCGCGCCCGGAGGAGGGAATTCTACAGAGACATCCGCTCCCATGTTTGGGGAACTCTAGGAAAGCGACACATACATGGCTGGAGTTTGCCACTGGCAAACACTCAGGTACTCCTCAGGCTGCCGTTTCACTATTTGCTTCCTACCTGCCTACCATTAATGCTGCTTAAAAATTGCGGGAAATTACACAAGCGCTAATGCATGAGGATTAAATGTGATTACTCCAGGAGTCTGGTGAGCCCGTTCCAGAGCCTAAAGATGTGCCCGTCTTAGTTCAACTCAGACTCTTGGACCAAAGGGACTCCACCGCCAAGGTAAACTCCCAAATGTTAACATCACACCTTTTGGAGTGAAACTATCTTCTGACTTCATTTTTCCTGTGCAGCTCAACTGTGCTGTTGCAGTCACACCTGAGATCTCAGGAGAAGCCACAGTAAGTTTGTTTAATGCGTCTTCTAATGACTCCTCTCCACCCGGTCATGATTAACACCGCCTAAGCACAAGTCTGCTCATGCCGCTCATGTGTCCACGTTGTGTCATCCCTGCCCTGCCAGTGTTCTGTGTGGGTTGTTTCGGGTCCTGCCTCGTGCAGTGAAATCACGGTGATTGACCCAGCACGGTCCAACACAGTACTGGATCAGTTCAGCCTCCCTCCCACAGCCCCTGCCCTCTGCGTCTGTGCTGTACCCCCCACAGGTCAGTCCTGCATCAAATGGCTGCAGCGTCTTTGTTTTATTTTTTTTCTCTATTGATTTAATGTTTTGCTGAAATCGCTTGGAAATGACTCGCCGTTTTCCTTTGACACGTTCTGGTTGGTTTTGTTTTGTCAGAAAACTCGGCAGGGACTGTGTGGATTGGAACTCAGGAAGGAAGGTAGCATTGGCTGAGAAAGCAGATCTCTTCCACATGAAACACGTTTTCTTGACCCTCATACACAGCTCCTTTCCTTCATCTCCTGTCTTTGTTTTGCAGTATTCTAGTACATCCAGCTTCTGCAGGAAGGAGGCGATGTGTGCAGTCAGTATGCCTCACAGAGGGTGTGCATTCTCTAGTGTGAGTACGGTCTGCTCTGTGTTTACATATTGGATTTTAAAAACTTATCCACAGATATTCCCCCCCATACTAAAAGTAGTCTACATTATGTTGACTCAACTTTACAGGTACTCCAACAATCAGGTTATTGCTGGTTTAGCTGATGGTACTCTGGCATTTTTCTCTCAAACTTCAGGTAATCGGCATATTGGCTTCTCATGTTTTGCGGTATTAATGTTCAGCGACAGAAACGATGAGATGTTGTGCGTTTGGATCCACAGACGGATGGAATCTGCAGTCGCACTCCGTGATGCCTCTTGGAGTAAACCCTTTGCAGCCCATTCGCTGCTGCCTCGTAAAAGGCGCTCGTCTGTGGGTTGGATACTGGAACAAAGTTTATATCATAGACACTGACAACAAGAAAGTAGAGGTGAGAAACGGAAATGTTCTCTAAAATATGGTGCTGACTGTCTTATAAAACCTGTATCGACTTTTTTAAGTGTTTTTCAATTTTAAATGTAATCATCTTAGAACCAGGATCTCACTATTTATTTTAATTTGAAACCATCTACATAATTGGATTATGTTTGTTTGATTTAATTATTAATTTTGAGATTCATATTAGACAATGCATGACATCCTTAGACTGTAGCACTGTGGCTATATATATATATTCTTTTTATTCGAATAAATATTTACACCATCATGCAGAACACACTTGATGCTTCACAAGAAGAACTTCATTTCATCACGTTTGGATCATCTTCCAAACATTTTCAAATATACCAGCTCAATATTAGGGTGGCTTCCTGTCAAGATTAGCTAGAAGGTCTGCAGTAATATTGATTCGGTGCTGAGCTTGTTTCTGAGGAATCATTTCAGCCATGGCAGTTATCCAAAACTCTCATAACTAAGATGATTCCTCAGAAACAGGATCAGCACTGGATGGAAAAAGAAGCCAAAGTGCAAGAAAGGAACTTTGAAACAAGGGATGATTCAAGACTTTTGCACTTCTGACTTCCGTGTGCATATGTATTTAAACTTGCTGTATTTGTATTTGCCATCTTTATTTCTCATCTTTCTTCCCAGCAAGTATTTTCCGTATCGGAGCGCAGTGAACAGCAGGTCCGTTTCCTGTGTGCTGGAGGAAGTGGGGTTTGGACGTCCTGCAGACTTGACCCAATCATCAGGCTGTTTGACTGGACTACTGGGCGACCGCTGCAGGAAGTCGACTTCACATCTTTGGTCACTAAAACACTAGGTGCTTAAACTGTGCTTTTTTTTTTCTCATGACCCTTCCAGTTTTACTGAAACAGTGTTACATTTATTTGTCATCAGTTTGTTTTCTTTTAATTTGCGACCAACTCCATTTAGTTTATGGCTTTTTTTCACATTCCTGTTTGTGTTGCAGGTCAGCCCTTCTTGACGCTCTCGCCTCTCCAGATCTCCTCCCTCTCCATCATCTCTGGCCGTCTGTGGGTGGGCACCGGTGGTGGCGCCATTTTCTCCATCCCCCTGTCAATAAGTATGTCAAAATGATTCCATTTAATATCATTAGAAATGTGCTCTGGTATTAAGGGAACCAATTGTCCACAGCGTCGGAGGATATTTCCATCCCATACTGCTCCACTACATCAGTCCAGCTGTCATATCACGGACACAGACAAGCAGTTCGATTCATCATTGCTGCTCCTGGTAAGAAATTAAGAGCTGTTACTATAATGTAGTACATTTTTATTTTCTTTCTTTAAATAAATGTCAATTTATTGCAATCTTAAAGGCTAGAGTGTTCTAAAATTATGACACCAGATTAAAATCTAGCTATATTTTCAGGAATATAAGCAGAACACTGTCTGATCAACTTTTCAGACCATAAAAACAATAAATTCACTAACCTAATGACAGAAATCTACTTTTAATGTCTGTAAATATACATTTTTTTAATAACATGAGCATCCCGTCTTGTCCTTACAGGCTGTTTGATCACGTCTCCTGGCAGCAGCCATGTTACCACTGCTCAGCTCATCCTCAGCGGAGGAGAGGGCTACATCAACTTCCGAATAGGTGAGTTCAGTTTGAACACTAAATGGTGAGTGAGGAGCGCAGCCAACGCTTCCATAAACGCTGAACAAAACTAACCTTTTCAGGAGACGACGCAAGCGATGAGTCGACTGAGGTGTCTCAGTCGACGCCCCAGCGGTCTGAACGTAGTCACATGATCATCTGGCAGATTCCCGGCCCTTCTGTGCCCAACCCTTCGCTCTGAATGTCCAGCTCCTGAATCATGTCGGATGTAAACGAGCATTTACAGCACCAGAGCCTCCTCTCAACGGTGCACTGATCTGAACAGAAATCTCACAGTGGCAACAAAAAGCCTTTGAGATGTGATTTTTTTTTTTGTATATTTCTAAGTCCTGTACGTTGTTTGTTTGACTAGATTATGTCTTTCTATGTGCCTTCATCTGATTTTTATACCCAGTCTGTATTTTTCATCGGTTATCAATTTTTGTTTTAATCTGATAAACTTTTGCACAAGCGATGAATTCAGGTTCACAAACACTGAGATCTCCAGTAGAACAATCCTCCATCCTTGGATCATGAAGCTTGGTTTATCTTGGTTTGCATAACTTCACTGGCATACTGGATGCGGGTTTGTTTCTTCTTTAAGCATAAAGACAATCATGTCAGAATCTTTTGACGCTGCATTCAAACTGGGAACTTGATGTGTGGTCTTGTGTCCTGGGACAGGTATCAAATCCTGCCTCTTAAGTCCAAGTGGAGTAATTGCAACAACTTGCACATTATAAATGCGTCTGTGTAAAATGTTCTCTTGAATCTCTTTAAGAAATTATTTATTTTTCCTGTTGTTTGCCTAATGAATCAAAGTGTTTCATGTGATTTCTTAGTGCTTGTAAAATAAGGGAGAGATGTTCTTTAAAGTGTCGTGTACAGTATTAGTGTGGCATTACAAGTTTAAGCAAACGTATCACAGAAGCCTCCTTTTTTTTTTCTTTTTTTTTTTTTCTTGGACAGACTAAAGTATAGGTTCTCAATCAAATCTTGCAGCATTGGTCATTTTTTATGTTATTGTGTAAATCTCTATCCAGATTCATGTCACTAAATTAAAATGTATTTAAAAAACCAAATCAGTTAAGGTAAAACACACAATGCTATATTTCAAGTCTTTATTTCTGATGATAGCTTCCAGCTTAAGCATGTTTAAAAATTTGCGACTCTGGAAATTACAATATTACTTTCAACTGCTTTAGATGTAGATTTTTTGTTGTTATTATTATTTACTGACTTGACATTGTTTTCCAGTAGAGAGTTGATAACACATTTGGCAAAAAGGGTAAGCCACTAAAAAGAAGCTGGCTGTTCAGACTGCTTTGTAGTAATGTAAAGTTCAGTGGAAGGAAAAAGTGTAGTAGGTACACAAGCAGTAGGGATAACCAGAGCTTATTTTCAGGTCTCCCTTGAAAGAGTTTCTTGAGCATTTGGTGTGGTGGGTATTTTCCAGGCATGTTGTGCCATTTTATAGCACAAAGTCAAATTTAAAAAAATTTATATTTATGACTTTGAGAGAAAAAAACATGAATGAAACACTTTTTTTTAGTGTGAAGATCCTCAGATGATTTGGGGTTCCATATCATCTGCTGGTGTTTTTTATTGTATGTCTTATTAAAAACAAAACAAAAGAAGTCCATAATCTGTTACAGGAACTGTTAGAGCACGCTTCCCTTTACTGACGAGCTTGATGAGGATGTTTTCATTTCCCAGCAGAACCTTGGACCTGCCCAGACTGCCACAAGCATCAATACCAGCTTTAATGATCATGGTGTTGCTATACTTGATTGACATGCAAACTGGTCTGACCTGAACCCCAATCTAGAGCATTGGCTACCAAACCTGTTCCTCAAGTACCCCTGCCCTGCATGTTGAGATGAGATGAGTCTCTGCTCCAGCACACCTGATCCAAATGATCGCCTCTGCAAACACCAAATGCTGTGGAAACCTTTTTATCCACCATCCATTTAAGTCAGGTGTTTGGAAGCAAGGAAACATTTAAACGATGCAGGGCAGGGGTACTTGAGGACCAGGACTGGGAACCATTGCTCCAGGGGATCGTCAAGTGGAAGATGAGGACACCAGACGCAGCAATGCAGACAAACTGGAGGCCACTATTAAAGCAACTTGTGGTTCTTTAACGTATTAGCTGACCCAAAGGGTTTGGGTTTTCATCGAGTGAGACCCATAATCATCAAAAATAAGTAGCAATAAATATATATTGAAATATATTACTCTATTTACAACGAATATATGTGAGCATAACTTTTTGAACAGATTTACTGAAATTAACTTTTTGAGGACGTTTTAAATTATTGAGCTATACCTGTAGCAAAGAATAACTTAACGAGGCAGCTGAGAAAAGACATTCATTGATAGTTTTAATATCAAAGACTACATAAACTAGTGCATGTGTGCATACTTAATCAAAACATACATATTCTGTAAAGGTTGACGGGCCTTTTTCTAATCAAAAAACCGACAGAAGGAAAAGCCCTGAATTCTGCTTTTGTTTCAAGTCATTTGGCTCAACAAGACTCAAAACCAGGCCGATGCCTCCACCGTTTAACTGGGACTGCTGCGCAGCGTGGGGAGCCTCATCCTCCGGCTGACCGAGCGAGCCAGTCGGTCCATAGCAGAACCCATCCGTCCACGCGGGTCTTTTTGTAAATGCAGACCTTCGATGTTGCCGCTATACCAAAGCACCCAGCCGGCCATGGAAAACAGCACCAACAGAGCTCCGGAGTACACCAGCAGATCCCCAAAGTCTTCGCCCTGGATCTCTAGGGAAGCGAAGACGCCTACCAGCAGGGACGTCGCACCCAGCACGTCCATCACCACGGCAAACACCAGAGCGAGCTTACAATGGGACAACCCGTCATACTTCTGTCCCATGGCTGGGCTGAAAGAGAAGGACGAGCTTATTTAGACATCAGTGTTGTGTATCATGCTGGCTGTTCACACTTGTGAGCTCTTGCTCATCGTATAAAAATGGGTGGTCTTGTCCTGCATCCTACAACACCCCAACATCTTTGGCGGAGATGTGTAAACAGACAAGAAATGAATCCAGCTTTTAATCAAATTACATTTATCCATCAAGGAAACAATTCCACATTTATTTTGAACAAAAATCACTGATGCTACACTGATCCTAACCCCTGTTATTAATGCTTTGGTTTTTGCTTTGTTTTGTGTCTTTCTATAGCACCCTGACCTGGTTCTCTCCTGTATGCAACGAGGAGCTTTTACAAGCGAAACCCTATTGCAAAGATATGTAACATAACATAAAGTAGCTACCCAAAAAAATGAGGAAAGCAGTGGCACCAGTAGTTGTGTCACAAAAATCATTAAAACAACATTAAAAAAATAATAATAATTAAAAGTTAAAAGTGAGTTTGGATTTTGAATCGGTTTAATTTGGTTTGAGCTTGTCGATACAGAAACAACTCACAACAAATGTCTCCTCTGGTGAACTTTAACTACAAATGCGACTGAAAAACATCATTATTACATGATCTGAAAGGAAGCATAATGAGATTCTCTATTAACGAGATAAAGGTAAAAATACAAAAGAAATGTGATCATAAAAAACTGCAGGACATGTGTCGTAACTCTGAATGTCGTTTTAGCACATGCTTACTCTGGTCTGGCCAAAACAGTTACCACACCTGTCCTGATAAGTCATCACATTTTATTTTGAAAGTAAGCTTAAAACGAAACCTCATTTGAAAGATTTTAATTGTTGTTTTTTTTTAGAAAAGATTAATCACTTACCGATTTGTTAGGAAGGCGAATGTTTGGTATTAAAAGAAGTAAATCCGGACCAAGATCGTATGTTGTCCGCCTCTCTGTGTCTTGTGTGGGAGAAACCAGCCGCCGAAACCTGACACCTTGTCACCTGTTTAACCTGTCCGGCAGTTTTACCCAACAACGCCAACAACAAAGGGCACAGCACAGCTGGGATCTTCCTCTTTCACATTCTAAAATTGTGTCATTGAATTCTTTACGTAAACTTAGTAGCAATACGGTTAAGTAAACACTTGTCAAATAATGTACAGTTATTTAAGATAATATGACAGAGCGGAAAAATAATGTACATTTTTTTGAGAGTGTTGAAGTTAGCATTTGATTCAGCTGTTCACTAAAGGTCTATTCCACTGAATTTCATGAACTCGTGACCAACGTCGATCTCTAGAAGAGGTGCAGTTTCATACACCTCAAACTATGTTCGTTCTTTCACCATAAGACAAATAAAGGTGGACATGAAAACATGAAATATAAACAATGTATCGCAAACACTCATCTATAGCCAGTGACACAACTTGGTGAATCAGTTTTAGTACTGATATTTAGATGGTGTCAGAAAATAAGAAATTATGCAGTTTCTGGTTTTTGCTTCTCTTTTTCTGTGAAGTGATGCTTTTATTATTATAAACATGAACAAAAATAAATCATGCCAAACTTTAATAAGTTGTATTTTCAAACGAAAGAAGACGTGTTTAAACTGGACTTATTTTAAGAGGTAAAGAGGTAAAAAACAAACAAAAAAAACACTTGATTTTTTGTTTTGTTTTCACAATTTGAATGACTTTTACAATTCATAAAACGGAAAACAGTAATGACCATAAAATCACTTGGTACGAGTTTAACTGTTCTGACTCTTTAGATTTCGATCTATAGCGAGTTAAAGGTAAGATTTTTACTTTTAGAGTGAAATAACCCTTTACTCTGAAGGACATACTCGGAATCTACAAATCTGATGCTAACTTCAGCGATGTTGCTTTTTACCAACATTTATCCAACGAAGTATAACTTGTATTTCATCTCGTTTCATTTTTTTATCGGCTTGTCTTTCAATATAAACTAAATCCAAATATATGAATGCTCACTACATAAAACCTTTTGTAAATGTTTTCTCACTAGCATATAAACCGTCAGTCAACAGCCGGAAATGACGTCACTCGGTGCTGAAAAAAATATGCTGTAATTGTTATTGTTAGCTTGTTAGCTAGCAGACGAACCCCTGAAATGGCGATATGACTGAGTAATAACGGCTTATTACATATGCACCACTAAGTTATAACTAATCCTAAAATGGTACGTACCAGTTTCTACGGTATATATTTAAAGCAGATAGATTTTTTTAGAGCAAGAATGACGGAATTAAAGTACTTATTGTGTATAAAAAACGAAATGGTGATTATAGTCTGGCTACATTTTCTGGGCTAACAGGCTAAACCTTGTTTTGAGCTAACTCCTTTCTCCTTTCTTCAAGACGCTTCAGACATATATTTCCCAAACATTTAATCCGTGTGAAAGAATTTTTGTTTCATCGAATTTAATTAGTTCTGATTTTTTTGTCCATCTAGACAAAAAAAAAAGGACACAGGTGAAGGTTCCTCCGTGAACAGAGGTTTAGAAATATTGTCTCTATTTTTAATATATAATTAAAAATTAAGCTTCATGTTTTCTGCATGTGTATTTGTGACTTGTTAACATTATTTTCGGTTCACTTAACTTTTGTCTGTGGCAGATGGAGGACGGTAACAGGAGTGACGGACCTTCCACATCAAAGAGCCATGTAGGCTCTTTTCACCTGCAGAGTAAGGTCTTAGTTGTTTTAAAGTCCGTATCTAAATCACTGTTATCACTGAAGGGAGCAGAAAAACAGATGGTTCCAGTAATACGTACCCAATATAGACAAACTATCCTACTTTTGAAAATTTCTCCCTCACTTGTGATCTTTTTGTCTGATTTTAAAATGCAGACTAGTTGTTGAAAAATGTTACGGACATGTGATAGTATTTATTTAGCGCTTTGTGAAAAGATTGCCATCATCTAATAACCAGGTAAACCATACATAGTTTCCTAACTACAGAAAGTACACTTCAGCACACCTGAGCACAGTGAAAATTTCCTAGTGGGAAATGTAGATACAACTTGGATATTTCTGAATAAAATGGATCAGTTCTTCAGATGTAACTAATTAGTGGCAATTACTTTTTAATGCTGCTTACACACAAAGTTAGAGTTTATTTCTCTCCTGTAGGAGAGATTTGTTTGTTACACTGCACAGAGACATTGCACTCTTCCATAACATCACAAAGATAATAAATAGAGGACTAATGGATTAATAAAGACGTCAAAACTAATGTTTAAAATAAGTGGACAATGAGTAGAAATAACATAACAATCACAAATGAACTCAAAACCCATTGGAACAAAACCCACGCTCCTCTAACAACTAGACAAAATTAGTGAAGAACTAAACTGTGGAATTAGTTATCTAAGTAGTTTTGTATTCTGGACACGGTCACCTTCTGCTCTTTGTTCATTGATATCTGTTGCTGATAAAAGAAGCAATTGGTTATGCACGGGACTGGTTTTATTTAGATTTCTTTTGAAATGCATGAAGAAAGAGTTGGTTGAGAATTTCTAACCCTTCAGCAAAAAAGATTACAACTAAAGTCTTTGAAGATCCCCAACTGCTGCTTTTCATTCCATAAAGGTTGCTAAGAGACTCACAGAGTACAAGGATGCTTTCAGCATAACCCAGTTTTCCTTGGACTTGCACATTAGTCATACATCTTGTGGAGCTGGGTCAGCAAACTCCTATATGATTATTTTACAGCTTAGCATTTCAAAAGGAGAAGTCACTGTAGAGTTGCAAAATATACCTCTTGACTACTGTAAGTCTTTAACCACAGATGTATTAAAGTATTGGGAAAAGTAATTGTATATATATTGTACTAAAAAGCAACTCTAAATCAGCAACTGATTCTCCAAAACACTTTGGCTCAAGGGAAGTGAGGGAAATTGGCAACAATTTGCTTTAGATTGCAACCTTGTAGTTAATTGCTGCAAGTAAATGTGATTATCCTGCTTTAGATCATAATATATTTAATGATTTTGCCTTTTTTCAGCTCCAAAAAGCGAGGACACCTATGAGATTGCCATTCCCTTTGAAGAGAACAACTTTGAGCAGCAGGGATTCTTCAACCAGAGCGATCAGAACTTTGACGGTAAAAGTCACGCGATGCATTTGCTGTCACCTGTCACGGCTCTTGTTTTGTGGTGCAGCACCTGTGAACACTGGAGCCCTTCTTGTCATCCTCAGAACCAGCCTCGAGTGCGGGCCCGTCTACAGTCAGCAACTCGTACATGGTGATCAACAACCTGCGCACCCAGCTCCAGATCTCTGTGGAGAAAAACTCATGGCTGCAGAAAAGAATCGAGGATCTGGAGGAGGAGCGGGACTTCCTACGGTGCCAGCTGGACCGCTTCATCTTTTCCACGAAGAGCCAGGGACCGGAGCAGGGTCAGAGTCAGTACAGTAACGGTGAGGAAAGACTCTTGCCATCTGAAAACACTGTCAATAATCAGATTAATGTTGAAACGTTGTTGAAGCGGTTCTTTTTTTAAAATAAAAATAAGAATTTCCCTTTTTGTGTTTTGCTTAAATCAGGATATGAATCTAGGCGATTCAACTGGAGGGCAAGAAGAGAGGAAGACCGTCCCGCTGGTAAAAAAAAATAAAAAAAAATCACTTATGCTTTTTGATTCCAGCTTGTGGGGCTGTTTGTTTATTTATTACATTTTCATGATCACTAAGTCGTACTTTCTTTTTTTTTTTTTTTATAGAACAGCAGAAAGCAGACCAACAGCATTTCCCTCAGCGCCAGTTTGTCCAGCGAAGACCTGGTCCTCCCACTATGGTGCCTTCCAAAAACCACGTCTCCAATCCAATATCCTCTCAGCTCTCTAATATGAATGCTTTGTACAACACAACACAATCGCAGGCCCTTTTGCAAGGCCACAGTCACAGCACCTCAAGTACAACAGGCAGTGGCAGCAACAACAAAAACAGCAATGCTGCGAGATCATCCTTAAACCAGCTGAGTGGACGCAATATCCCAGGTAATGAAAATGAAATTATGTATCTGCTTATTTGATTTAATGAGGAAGTTATTAAATCAGCATCTCTTTTTTCTGACTTTCGAGACTTGCACTAGAAAGCTAAAAGGTACATGTGTTACGTTAACATTAACGTATGTAAATAAAATGAAAGAAGTCAAGAGTAATATGACACAGACAAAAAGTCTAGTTTAAGAATAGCAATTCTGCCCTTCACTGACAGGGAAGAATGAGGAAAAAAAATCAGTTTCAGGCTGTCAGAGATGAAGATGTGGCTAAGTTTGAAAAAAAGTGGTCATTCAGTCAGTAATATAAATACTGATGGATAAGGTGTTTATGCCAGGAGTAATGGAGAAAATCAAGCCAAAAGCATGTCATTTAAACATCAATTGCAAACATCTGTAAGTATTAAGCATTTATAGATTTTGTTCCGTTAGAAGCCTGAAAAAGCAGATAAAAAATCCGGAAAATCAAACCATACTTCTGTATATTACTTCTTAACATCTTCAGAAAAATGTGATTATATTCATCTGCAAACACTGCGCTGTCTAAAAACAGAGCATACCTTCTAAACAATCCCAAAGCCGCATAATATCGCCGAGGCGGTTTAGCAGCAGCCATTGTATTATAGTGTTACTTTAATGAAGTCGGTGTGTCTCATACATGTGTCCTATGCCTACTGGGTTTTGTGAAGCAAATTATTTTTCACCCTTACAGATTCCCTCTCACTGCTGGGAGAATCTGATGAGTTCTTGGAGGAGGACGGCTTCATCGAGGAGGACGAAGGGGACGATGTACTGTCAGAGGCAATTAGCGCCAACAGGCAGCAGTTAAAGAGGAGGCGAGTCCTCCGAGCGCCGCGAGAGCGACAGAGAGGTGACGCGGAGATCCTGAAAATAAGAGACTCCGAATTTCATTGTCATTCCGGCTGCGGCTAACTCTGCTCTGTTTTTCTCTTTGTCAGTGAAAGACGCCGCAGGAGTGCTTTTTCGCTACAAGAAGATTCTCCTGACGTACCAGCGCCTCAAAAACATGACCAAGGCCTTCCAAATCCACGGTGTTGACCGCAACACCGTGGCCTCCACCACGCCCATCGCCGAGCTGCATCTCGTGGCCCCCGAGAAAGTGGCCGAAGTGGGAGAGTTTGACTCCTCCAAGGAGAAGCTGCTGGATTACGCCCGACGCTGCTACCTCGCCCTGGACGAAGAGACGCTCAGCAGAGTGCAGGCGCTGAAGAAAAATAACCTGCTGCTGCCCATATCGTACCGATTCAGGCACTGAGGGGAGAAGGAAATACGAAGGGAGAATTTCTCCTTGGCACAGACGGTAGAGGTGAAGTCAGAAGAGGCTAATTACCTCCTAATGCAGAAAAACACTTTTTATTACATCTAATCTTTCCACGTTTCTGTTTTTTTTTTTTTTTTTTAAATACAATTTATATGTATTATCATTTGACAGATCCTTGCTAACATGAAAATGATTGATGTCAGCTGTATAGTGGAGGTAGAGACAAGGGGATTCTTTTGAAATGAAATTAAGTGTTTCTGCAATCACAGAGGACTGTAATTATGGTAGTTCTTCAGTCATTTTTTTCTTCATTTGTGTTTTGCAAAGACATTTTTTTTATCCTGATCTGCTGGAGGGCAGGAATTCAAACACTACTTTAGATGACTGCAGTTTGTTAAATATTCAAATTTATATCACTTTGTTTGTATTCTGCTTTGACACAATCCCGTAAGTGTACTAACTTCCAGTGTGTAATTTTTTTTTTTTAGTTGTGACTCATTTTTGGAATATTTTGAACAAATTATGCCCTTTTCAGAATGATTTTCATTGCTTTCTTTTTACCGTGACTGTATTTAGTGTCATTTTTATTTGCCTTACTGGATTTTTGTATGATCCACGTTTAGAAAAGCTCCATATTTTGTTGCAGTCCTCCATATTTAAAGATGAGGAGAACAATCATTAAATTAGAAATTAGAAACATTTCGAAAGGATAGGTTAGTCTCAAACCTTTGGTGCCGGGGCACCAAATGTCGATCAACAAGTCACTGGTTTTATCGCTAACCTTGCATTTTGTCTCAGAAATGTTGGTCGTTTTTATTTATTCTTACCACTGGTAACACCAGTTGCACCTCTGCCTAGTTTTAATGCTGCATTTCTTTCTTTCTTCAAAGGATTCCAAGCAACTTTTGTATATGTCTTCTACCAAGTTACCATAAATGTAACCTCCTACGCTTCTGGTATTAGGAATCTTGTATTGCATTGTGAAAATAGCACAGTTTTATATTTTATGGCTCTGAGCTATTCCACTACATAACACTATGAGGTTTTTTTGTAATACTGTGTAGGTTTTGGTTCCTTGTAAAAACAAACAAAAAAAAAAAGTTCTGTGGAAACAGCTAAAAATTGTCAGCAGAAACAGAGGAACTGTTCTTTACAACATGTGCATGTAAAAAGAGCGTTTGTGATCTGTTGTGCGTTCTTCAAATTTCAAAGCAGGTGATTGTAATTTGCTATGAAATGCAACTATTTTGGCAGTGAAGGCAATTATTTAGGATTTTGTTCTACAGCAGAATCATACTGTGTAACCATGAGTCCATGAGTAAACAATTCAAGAGCAATAAGGGAGCTGCAAAGTTACCCGAGATT
Source organism: Poecilia reticulata (assembly GCF_904066995.2). NCBI lineage: Eukaryota > Metazoa > Chordata > Actinopteri > Cyprinodontiformes > Poeciliidae > Poecilia > Poecilia reticulata. The sequence continues at coordinate 14,269,474 of NC_088845.1, forward strand.
CCTGCCCGTTCACACATTTCCACCTGGGACAGTTTCTACTTGCAGCATGAGTCAAATGGCAGTAAAGCATTTGAATTCAAATAAAAACAACATTTTATTCTGTAACCTTCAAAAAACAAATCTCTCCGATGAGTGCTGATGTTTCATTAAGAAATTGTGTTAATAGAAGTGAAATAAACTGTTTGTTTTCCCCCCACTAACTGATGTCTCATTTTCTTTACGGTATTGATGTCAGTAACTGTGTTTGATGTTTGAAACAAAGCGATTTCCTCTGACTTTTTGTTCATGTTTTTAGTCTTACTCATGATGGATGACAAATGTGGAACTACTTCAGTTTTCTACTCCCAAGATTTCATTTTGGGGGCCCTCTTATTTAACATCTCATCTGTTGCTTAATGTCTTCATCATATAAAACATTTTGAATTTTCTAGAAGCCAGACTGATTCTAGTCAGTCAGCTGAAAGCACGAATTCATTCATCCACTATATCGGTGGTTCGAACTGTGGTGGTGGTGTAATGGTGAGTGAGGGATACATTAGCACACATTGGGCTAACTGAACACCGTTTGAGTATCACTACCATCCTCGGATGTTGCTGATTATTGTTTCCATTCATACATGCACGCAGGATTGTGCAGTATTCTAGAATAGCCGTGTTTCTTTTTCATATAAAGAAATACTTTAACTAAAAAAGTTATTTCTTCTTATATCACTTTCTCTTTAGAGAACGGACAATTAGAAGACTAGTTTAATCTTCGCTTTTATTCTGACTCGGTTATTACTGGTAATCTGGATGAGCGGAAACCCCACAGTCATCAACTTCCGATGTCAGGGGCTGCCTGGGAGACGGAGCAGAAAAAGCGGGCATAGCGAAACCTTTATTGTTTTGTATAACGTTTAAACTTCGGAAGGCGCTGATTTCTGGCTTACAAAGTCAAATAACATCACTTTGTAGGTCTGTGGCCCTTTGGGACTTGTATCTAGCTCGTGAAAGTGTCTCATTCATTCGTCCGTAGTGTGTGTTGCAGCAGGCCTATTCTTCTGGACTTTGCTACAAGCTAGTCGGCTAACGTTAGCAGGCTAACGAGCACGTTTTTCTTTCTCAATCATTCATGTCTGTTACGTTGTAAAATACACACCACAACGCTTTATGCGTATGTTGGTTATTCATTTTTGGTAAATCCGTCGTGAAATTATCCACTCGTCAAAGCTAATTCGTCGAAGCTATTTCAAGCTAACCGCTTGTGTTTAAAAGTGTAGCTCACTTCGTTGCTAGCTGAAGCTAGCCACCGCCGACTGAACAACGCAGTCCCAGAGAGCGTAACAGGCTTCCACCCAGAGATGTCGGACTACGACGAGTTTGAGAGACAGTTGTCTGAAAACAAGCAAGGTAAATAAATTAGCCGCACATCAATAACTAAACAACAGGTTTGTGGGTCAGATTTAAACCGCCGCCATCATTTTATCCAATCGTGGATGTGTCTATTTGCAGGGACGCTGAAAGGCTCTTTAGTGTCACACAGTCTCAAAACCCCTCAAGTGTGATGTCGTTGCACCATTGTTCTTAAATTAACTAGAGTAGTTCACTGTAGGTTATACAGATTAGTGAGCAAAATGGAAACTGGACAGCGGTACTTTTTTAAAACTTCGATGTACACCGTGGGTTTCCTAATGCCTGGCATCCATCCGCTTCAGCTGCGTAGTGTACAGTGAATATTTATGTGCCCCTTACCTTCTATCCCTATTAATTTTGGATTTAAAAAAAAAAATCAGCCGACCACGCCTTTAACATCAGGCCCAAAACAAGCTACTCACAGGGTGCATAGTATTAAATTTTCTTTATAATTTTCTATATCTGATTAAGTATGAAAAATTGCAAATTTATTCAAATGGCAAAACTGTACACATTTAGGTAGCGCTGTAGATTTTTATAGTGATTTATGTTAAAATGACATCTTTCCACTAACTATCACTCCTGGTGTTTATAATTTTAGTAAGCATATTAGCAAACTTTAAGAGTTTATTTCGAAACAATGTCATCTGAAAGGGTTGAATATTTTGCAAATATTACCAAGTTGGAAAATAAATGAAGGAGTGGTTTCTTGTTCTAAAGAATTTTATCTCATTAAACCAGAACAAATTATGTTCTGGTTTAAACAAGTAATGCAACAGTAAAATGGCAGCACCTGAAATAACTAATATGATACTTTATTTATCCCTCAGTGTGTGAACTTAAGTGTAGCCACAGGAGAGGGACAGGTAAATGGAAGGACACGCTTAGCATAAGCAGCAATAATAATAATGATAATAATAATAAAAGTTGTACAGCAGTGACAAAAAATGCAATGCAAGAATAATAAAAAACAAAAAACATTCGGCCAAGACTAAATAGCAGATATTGATTCTAGGTCTATTTTCTCTTTAGTATTCATCAGAGGTGAGTTAAAAATATTGAGAAGGTGACCTTTTGCCTTGGAAAGTTAACTTTATATCCTATTCCAAAAATATAAAGCAGTCCTACTGGTTTACAAGCTCTTTATTTCCACAGCGGAAAGGGACAAAGAGAACCGCCACCACCGCCGCTCCTCGTCCCGCAGCCGCAGCAGAGAGAGGAAACGGAGGAGCAGAGACAGGGACAGACGCAGCAGGGACCGCCGTGGAGACAGTAAGGAGCGAAGACACAGGCGCAGGTCAGTATGGACGTTCAGCAGCGTCAACAGGCTGATAAACTCCCGTCACCTTATGAACTCTGCAGCTGAACTGCTGTGAGGATTGATTCACTTGACCAAATCAAGCAATTTAAGTTGTGCATCTGCACATTCCTGGCTTTTAATTGGATCTAGAAATATTAAAAGGTGTATTATTAATCAACTATTATACTTGTGATTACTTTCCCAAGCCCTTTGCTCCAGATTCTTAGTTTTGTACACCAAGCAGACTTAGTATAAAAGACTTTCAACACCCAAAGCAACAACTTACACCTTTGTTTTTGAATATTGAATATCTGTTCTCCTGAAAATATTGCACAGTTTAAATTATTGAGCTGTTCAGGTCAAAAATATTAGCTGCCAGTTGTTTGCATGGATTTTTTCACAGATGTAAATCCTAGTGTTCTTACACAGCCCCTGTCATCCAGAGGCAGCAGATCCATCTACTGTAAAAGGAGATGCAGCCATCAGATTTGTGGCTGATGCCATTCACCAGTTTCCCCCTAAAGTTTATCCGATTCTGACTGATTCCTTTTTTTTTTTTTTTTTTTAATGTTTCAGGTTTCGTGATCATTAATATTTGAGTCCAAGAGATGAAGATTATTTTCATTTGTGTATCAAAGTATGTGACTCTAACCTATTTAACGGTTTTATTTTATTTTATTTAAGGTCAAAATAAAGAGTCTGCTGTTTGCAGATTTGCTTACAGACAAAGTTTTTCACCTTTGGTTCATTTATTGAGCAGCTGAAAAATGTTTGGTTGATAAAGGGACAATTGACTGATTTTGATCACTGTAATGGTGATTGAATTACTTTATTCCATTCTTTAAACAAACATCTGTTGATCATTAATATCTTTATCAGACTGCAGGAAACAAGATGTTAAAAGTAATGAAAAGATTGACGGTTTAAACATGTACTCTCTCTCTTTGTTTTTTTTTATTATCTTGAATCAAGTTTGCCTGTTGTTTCCACCTTGTACACACACATTTTAGACTATTGTATCGAGATTGAGTTGATAGTTCAAATACCTGAACCAGGGGAAGAATTTGCTTGTTGGGTCCAGACAAACAAATGCCAACAAGCCCTCTTTTATTCCCATTCACATATGTGGGATTGGGATTTGCATGCGACCTCTGGGAAAAGATCCCACATGTGTTACCTCCCACTTTAAAAACACACCTGCATCACACCCCTTCTGATGTAAAATAGGAGCTAACTTCTCAGACTGTTGCAAAATCCTGCAACAGTCGGATCTGGTGAGTGCGAGGGTGAGAAGGGCTCAGCTTTTGTGACGTGTCAATGTAAACAGTTAAATTGATGTTAAGAGAAATGTCAATCCCTTCCAATGTCATTTCAGCTCACCATCCAGCTACCCCCAAGACAAAGCTGGAAGGTAATACAGCAAACTAACACAAAGCTGGTTTGTGCATTGTTGCAACAACTGCAATTGTCTGTGTTCAGACAGTTTGTACTGTTTTATTCAAGTAACTGAGAAGGGGGTCCAGTGTTGTATTTTTTTTAATGGATGCAAATTGTCAATAGGTTGTTGTTTTTGTATATTTCAGAAAATACAACCTAGTGTCCGCTTTGTTAGCGGAAAGTTTAGTTGAATTTCAATATTTTAATAACATTCACCTTAATTCTGTTCAACAGCCGTTCTCCCCACCGTGAGAAGAAGAAGAAGGTGAAGAAGTACTGGGATGTTCCTCCACCGGGTTTTGAACACATCACTCCCATGCAGTACAAAGCCATGCAAGGTATCATTTGCCTCCATCTATTTGTGATGAGCATCAATAATCAGTCAAACTTGCTTCCTTAATAAAATAGGACTCTAAAGTCAGGGTTCCTGCACGGTTTGGACAAACCGAGAGATGTATTACGAATTTTAAGATCTAGTTAATGTGGAAAAATACAGCAGTAGGATATACTTCACTGTCCTGTTGTCTAGTCATGGCATCCATCTGTCCACATGTTTGTCCATCATTCACCAAACATTGATGAAATGGTGAGATGTAATTAAAAAAAAGTGTCTAGGTTTTTAAACACTTTTTCTTTCTCTCCCAGCGGCCGGACAGATCCCAGCCACGGCCCTGCTGCCCACCATGACCCCGGATGGCCTGGCTGTTACTCCCACCCCGGTGCCTGTGGTGGGCAGTCAGATGACCCGGCAGGCTCGCCGCCTCTATGTGGGCAACATCCCATTTGGCATCACAGAGGTGAAAACTCCTTCTTAATTAAGCATTTTTGTGGCAACACATTTACGCTTTAAATAAACTATGAAAAGTTCGAACTAATTTACTGATCTTTTCCCTCCTTTCAATGCAGGAATCTATGATGGACTTTTTTAACGCTCAGATGCGTTTGGGGGGTCTGACTCAGGCCCCTGGGAATCCTGTGCTTGCAGTGCAGATCAACCAGGATAAGAACTTTGCCTTCCTGGAGGTAGGGACGTATCACAGGGACCATCGCTTGTGATCACGATGTAAAAATCAATTTGTGTTTGATGACATCGCTTTTCTGTGCAGTTTCGTTCTGTGGATGAAACAACACAGGCGATGGCCTTTGATGGCATCATCTTTCAAGGCCAGAGCCTGAAAATCCGCCGCCCGCACGATTACCAGCCCCTGCCTGGCATGAGCGAGAACCCCAGTGTCTATGTGCCGGGTACACAGACAATTAATGGTTTTTAACCTCAGTTGCTTGTCACATTTCATTAATATTCATAAAATTCTCCACATAGCCGTGGCCTGTAATCATCTGATGTGATGTTTTTGCTTCCATCCTTGAACATGATGCAGGTGTGGTGTCCACAGTGGTGCCAGATTCGGCTCACAAGCTCTTTATAGGTGGTTTGCCAAACTACCTGAATGATGACCAGGTCAGTGTTTTGTTTTTGTGCCTCTAACTTGGGATACAAGCCATAATATAACATGTTTTTCAATGTTCACAAGCCGTTAAATGTTAGAAATTAACCAAATGCAAGCTAACAGATCATATATTTATAAGCAACATGACTCAGTGTAGGAACTTTGTGTTTTTCTAGGTGAAGGAACTGCTGACATCATTTGGGCCGCTGAAGGCCTTTAATCTGGTGAAAGACAGCGCCACAGGCCTGTCTAAAGGATACGCTTTCTGTGAATATGTTGACGTCAACTTGAATGATCAGGTAATTGGTCGCAACAGAGGAAAATGTTCATCAGTGGAGCTCGTTTCAGGAGGGTGTACATAATCGTTGGTATCTTTGCAGGCTATCGCCGGGCTGAACGGCATGCAGCTGGGAGACAAGAAGCTCCTGGTGCAGAGAGCCAGCGTGGGCTCCAAGAACGCCACTCTGGTGAGTTTCCAGCTGCTGGCAGCAGGATAGTATGAACCTCGATGCTAAAGCTCAAACACGTTCCTGTTAAGTTTTCTCCAGTTTGTCCCCTTTTAACAGTGACAGCAAATGAAAGTGGGAATCTTTTCTTTTCAGTGAAGTTTTGTGTTTTCAGATAGAAACAGCGTTTGTCCCACCAAACTTTATTGTAGCGGTTTTGTTTTAAGAGTAAAACTCTTAAAAGATTTCTGATCTACATGAGTTTTACTCTGAATTTTTGTCAGAATGGATTTGTCATGTCACCCATTTATTTTTATAAACAGTTTCAAATACCTTTATTGGTGTTGGCGACTGCTCTTTACAGTCCTGTCATGCATTTCAGTGCACTGTTGAAAACGCCCACCAGTGTTTCTATGCAGAGCTACAAACGGCATTTATAAATGCATTTGGAAATGACAAATGTGGAGAAAAGCAGCTCTGTATGTTTTGGACTACATTCATTATGCAACAGGCAAATAAACCAAACATTTTTGTATAGCCTTTTTAAAAAAAATAAGAAAAAATCTTATTTTGATGTTCATAATAGTAGGGAAGAATACATCACTGTTTCTTTTAAATAGTGCATATACTGCAGTGTTTTCCCTCTAAGCCTGGTTTTGTTTCATCACAGATAATAGTTTTCTCTTAGTTTGTGGAAATTATGTTGCTAAACTGTAAAATAAAAACCCAAAATATAAATATACACAAGCTGACTTGCAAGTTAAGTCATGCAGTTTTCATAAACATTGTTAGGCAATGCATGAAACTCACACCCTTGACCTCCTAAAATGCAGATTTCTGTTCTAGTGTAGTAATGAGAAAGTGAGTGAACAGTACATTACTCGCCTTTCAGCTACGGTGTTTTTTTAAAGGACATTTAATAGTGATCATGTCGTCGTTTATCCTCTAGTGCAGAACAGAATATGGTGGGGTGGCTGTAAATATGACATGTCACATTGGTTGTTGATGTAGACGTTCTGCATGCTTAAAGCAATCTGATTCCTAATAAATGTAACCTTTTTTGCAATCTGCGCGTTTTTTTTCTCTTCCAGACAACCATAAACCAGACGCCTGTGACGCTGCAGGTCCCGGGTCTGAACAGCTCTGTGACTCAGATGGGCGGCCTGCCCACTGAAGTGCTGTGTCTGATGAACATGGTGGCCCCAGAGGAGCTCCTGGACGACGAAGAATATGAGGAGATCGTGGAAGACGTGAGGGAGGAGTGCAGCAAGTACGGCCAAGTCAAGAGCATCGAGATACCTCGCCCTGTGGACGGCCTGGAGGTGCCGGGGACCGGCAAGGTAGGCGGTGTTCGAAGTCCAGACTTGAACATTTCTGCATTTAGTCACGTTACAACCAGATACTTAGTTTGGATTTTATGTGATGGATCAACACAAAATAGTGTGAGGTCGAGAGAAAAAGATCTCAGAATGTTTCAAATGTGAAAGATGTGGCATGTATTTGATTTTAAAAGTGTTAGTCATGCATCTAAAATGAAGGCCAAAAAAAGGCTTAAATTCTTTTTTTTTTAAATACAAGTTTTCCTTAAATACAGAACTATTCAATCTTAAACCTATGCAGATTTAAAAAAAAAAAAATTTCCCCACGAAAATTTTCTGTCAGGCTTAATTTGAGTCGCCTGCACACATCTTTATTGCGTTCTGTGACTCGAGGCGGTTGAGGCTTCCAGTAACTAGCTGCTAATATCCTCTTGATAGCTAGCTAGCTAGCTTTATTTCGTCTTTTTTGGGTCAGTGTAAATTTATCACTAATTTATTGTCTTTTGTACATTTCTGTTGTGATACGGGGTGACTTTATTTACACACACCAGAGTAAAGAGGGCTGAAACATATGCTTGCCTCAAAGTTTTTATTAGTAAAAGTCTGAGTATTTCCGTTTCTCTTTACCTTCATGCACAACTTTAAAAATACTGCATGAGGATTGCAGCATGACAAAATATGAGAAAGCTCAAGGAAGATGAATATTTGTGGCAAGTCGTGGTCTGTTCTGTCACCAGACTTCAGTGTTTTGTGTTTTTTTTCCAGATCTTTGTGGAGTTCACTTCAGTTTTTGACTCCCAGAAGGCCATGCAGGGGCTGACAGGAAGGAAGTTTGCCAACAGGGTGGTTGTGACAAAATACTGCGATCCAGATGCTTATCACCGCCGGGACTTCTGGTAGATGGGGTGGTGGGTAACAGCTTGGAGGGGTGGGGGGGAGGAAGGGATGGTAATGTTATGTAAATTGCCCGTTTCCAGACCAGCCCTGGCAGTAATTTGGTTGAGCAACATTTCAGGTAGATCTTTGACTTTTAATCATTTGACGAATGACTTCTGTGATATCCAGTTTATTGTTTGAGATCTACATGACATGTCCAGCTGTTAAAACCTATATTTGTGATCGTAAGGGAAGAAGGTCGGGGTTTATAATGAATGCATAACAGAGCTAGGTTTGGGTACTAGTTGCGTAGCTGGGTGGGTGGGTGGGTGGTTAAGGCCATGAAGATTTTTGAGAAATGTGTGTATTAAAAAGGGCCAGGGGGCGGGGTTTACAGTTTTGTTTTTTTTCTTTTTATACTTTGTCCGACCCGAGTGTCAGCTTTGAGAGACAGTTGGGAGGGAGGGGAACTCCTTACTTTAAAGGTTTGTATTTAAATGGAGTAAGCCTGTTTTAATTAAATTCAAAAGGAGATGCCGTACAGAACGACTAGACAATTCTGATTGAAAAGAGTAGAGGATAAAAAAAATAATTGGGGAGTACGTGTTTGTGAAAGGGAGATGAAGCAGAAGACGAAGGGCATTTTCGGTTGATTTAATGTAGATACACGGTAGCCGTAACAACGTCCACCTGTTTTGTCATCACCATTGGAGAGGAAAGTTGTTTTATTTCTGTTATCTCTTCATGTTCCTTCGTTTGATCACTCTGCTGCCCCTCCGTCTGATTGGACTGTCTGAATGTCGGCTGTAATCGTTCTGATATGTGCGTAGCTTTTCTGATTTGAGCTGTAATATCACCTTGTATTCAATCTGCAAAGTAACACAAACCGCTGAAAGAAAAATTTCCATGATTCCATTTGCATTTTTTGTTTTCCTTCCTGTAACTTTTCATGCCCAGGTTTTGTTTTGTGAACAGCTCTTCACATTTTGACCCTGATTCAGATTAAGACGAAACCAAGGAAAGGAAAGCAGGTTTCTATTCAGTGAGGGAGGAGGGGATGCATCTCATCTTTTACCAGCAAGCCTTAACCTTATTCAATCAATTCGCTTTGGAGAGAAATTTGGCTTGCCCCTCTTTCAGTGATGTCTGTGCTTTCATACGTGTCACAATCTTGTACCCTGGACAGCTCGGTTTTCTTCTTGGATGTTAAATGTGTTGGATCCAGTACGTTTTTGTGCAACATCTCACCTTCTTTGACAAGACCAAATAAAACACATGACTAAAATCCCACGGCTCATGTTGTCCTGCAGAATGAAACCAAATTCAGCTGTTTTATGTCTGTCAGCAGATTTGTCGAATTAATAATCCACTTATTGGCCGGCGCTGGCCGGCCAATAATCGGCCGGCCAATAATCGTTGCAACCTGCTGTATTCCCCAACCAACTAATTTCTATCACTCCCCCCCAGTCCTTTCACTTTCATTCCCGAAGGACCATGTTTCACACTGTACGGGCTTGATAATAAACTTTCATTTCATATTTACGGCTCCGCGAGATGGCGCTTAAGAGTGTGACGGAAATAACACTTTTGAAATGTTACTCCTTACTTTTTCAAAATCTTCTGTGTCTGTGTCGATTTTTTTTCTTTTTTTCTTCTTAAAACAAACGTGATTTCTTAAATGATTTAAACCTATTAAAAAAAAAAGCAGCATCTAGTTTGTACAAGCAGTCTTTTGTTTGTCCAGTTTGTTTCCAAATGTTGATTAAAAGCTGAATTTACATGACTGCTGCCTTTTTTTTTCCTCTCCCTTTTATCGTGCACCCTCATGTTTGGCTCAAAGCTAGAAAAGTCTGGGGTCTTCATTCAGTTGATGACATCATTTAAAAACATCCTTGTACTTAACAGTAATGTCCAAGTGATGGCGCTATTTCACAGGCACAGCTGGTGAAATTAGTATTTATGTAATGTTTTTTTTTTTTTTTTTTTTTAGGTTTTGAGTATTTATCTTTATTTTAGCACTTAAAGATAAAATTTATCTTGCTGAGAAAATTTACATTTAAATAGGTCAAACATTGTTGGAAAAGTTTAGAAAAATGCCCATTATGAATAAAATTAAAAGTGTTTATCTTTATTTTTTGTTATAACTTTATTGCTTTATCCAGGGGTCGCCAAACGTTTTCCTTTGAGGGCCACATAACTTTTTCCTTCTCTGGTGGGGGGCCGGAATCAGTTTGTAACAGAAAAATGTGACGATTGCAGGAGTGCCTAAATGTAAAAATGTATTGTTTTCCAGAAAGCACAATCAAATAACCCTCTCTGGGTTCTTCACTGAAAAAAATCCAGGAAGGATTATAGTCATATCTTCCGAACTATGAGCCGCACCGGACTATAAACCACAACCCCAAAGTTGTTTTTTAAAAACCAGTAAACATACACATATAAGCCGCAGTTATCTCTGCCGCTCCAGGTTTTCCACAACGATGCAGCAGCAGCAGAGGGGGGCGGACACCCAACATTTGAGTCATAACAGGTCAATTGTATATCACATTTATTACGTTGAAAAAGAAAACGTTGCCAAGATTAGATTTAACAGAACTGATAGGGTAGTTTCCGAACAGTAACAGTGAAAGTGGAACCAAATTTTTTATTACCGCGGACCCGTCAAGACTTGGAAATTTTGTTGCGGCCCGGGGGGAGAGGGGAAAGAGGGCGATGAACAGTCAGATAAGGCTTCTGCATGTTGGTGTTCCCACTAAATACTGAATATGCCCTATTTCTTGGCCCTTTTATCGCAGCCTGTGGGTTTTTTTCCCTGACTGGGAACGAGAAAACAACCTGTTGAATGTGACAGCCAATCAAAAAGCGCGGTGACGTAAGAACAGAGGGGAATCCCAAACAGCTGACATATCGCGCAACTGAGAGTCCGGTGGATATCGGAGATGATATGTGGAAATGTTTATTATTAAATCTAAAGGTCATTATTATGTTTATTCAGTTAATGTTAACTATGAAAAAACATTCACCTCCAAATCATAGTGCAGCAAATAGAGCGGCTGCTCGTCGTCTTTTATCTACCGCCTTTTCTTTTCGTTACGTCTTTTATCTCTTAAAATGACTCCACACAAACTATCACTATTGCTTCTACATAGTCATCCGTGTTTGGTTATTCTAAATTCCCGCTATGTTGGGGTTTTTACTGAATTATCCTCTGGAATCGAGATGTTCCTGACTGGAATGTGTTCATGTTGCTCCTGCCTTGGACACACAAACCGATCGAACCTGTTGAACTTTTATCAGCTCTGTGGTCACAGAGGTTTGGAGAATCGGCAAACAATTCTTAAATCTTTCCGTCTAAACCAGACTTAAGACTCACAAGCTCTACTCATCTCCTCTCGACCACTGCCCAAACGCTCCGACTCTGGTCGCTATGGTAACGTTTACATATCCCTTCAAAATAGAAGCCACAAAAACGAACATTTTACTTTCCTGAAAATTTTAACTCACGATAATGACTAACGGGAGCCCTGAGCTTGTTATTCTGCAACGAGACGGTCCCATCTGGGAGTGATGATGGGAGACAACACCCAGCTGTATTGATTGAGCACAGCTGCTTGGTCTCTATGTGGCGAAGCAGTTTGAAGCTTCATTGCCTCATTAGCAGCCGGTCGCCGCATGTTACGCAGAGCGGGGTTGTAATGTGGGACTCACCTACCGGTCCGGGATAAATCCATTCTCCTGCCTCTTCTCTGGGCCTTTTCCCTTTGCAAAGAAACTTTCCAAAGACATCTGATCTGTTTCTTACTCATTTTGCTGCTTGTGATTCACTTCCTACTAAAGAGCCCCCTGGTGGTTGAAACAAAATCCACATATAAACGGCTTATAGTCCGGAAAATTTGGTAAATGGAAAAAAAATCTGAATGCTCTCTGGTATTGTTCAGGGGGCCGGACCAAATGTGGTTTAAACGCTCTTCACATTTCCACTTTTAGGCCTGTTATTTGGGCACAAATTGCACACATGTAGAAATAATGGTCTTAAAATTTTTTTTTTTTTAAATGTTTAACATTTAGATAACCTAAATCTAAATTACGTTATCTTTTTCCATAAGGTCATGTAATATTTGCAGCTCCAATATGAGTTTTATTTAGCTGGGCTAAGGGTAGAAATGCCTCTTTTGATCGTAAAGGTTGCAGACGCGTCTTCTAGTTATCAGCATCAAACATCCTTAAATTTCATGGGTTTTCTTTTGAGCCATCAAATTCTTTTAATCGCCAAATGTTTTGCTTCACCCTCAAATTACATGTTAGGCTATATCAGTAAATATATTTCAAAGACAAAGTTACATTTCTAACTTCAATATTTGGTCCATCAGTACAGCATTTAAATATTATTTGAGCCAAAACAGGCCAGACTAATTTAGTTGGTTTCAATCACACACTGAAATGATCATCTAATGATGAATTTGCAACTACAGTTTGGGTTAAATATACCTTCACCACGGCGACAAACAGAGGAAATGCGTTTAATCAATAACGAATCAGTGACTTTAAATTTTGGCTAATGCAACTGGTGCATTTTCTAGTTCATTTGCATCCTAAATACGTGGAAATGTTACAAATTAAAAATAATTTTAAATCTGCTCCTCATGAACCTTCAAACATACTTTAGTTATGTATAAGTGGAAGTAGACATTTACACTGACTGGATAGCTGAGTGCTGTTGGCGCCCCCTGTTGACCGGTGTCCCAGTTGGCTTGTGATTTGTGCTGGTCAGCTTTATTTGAAAACCAACAGTCTTTTCTACTAACATCTTTTTTTTGTTTGTTTTTTTAACCAGTGCTTCCTAATCTTGTTGGAGTTGGTGCATTCTTTTCAAATGATGTAGGCTGAGCACCCTTTTTTGCGTTATTGTTGTCTGTACCTATTTATAAATCGCCTACACAAAGATAATTAAATCTCCCATTCGCTGCCTAACGGCTGGCGTACGGACACATTCTTAGCCAGCAGTAATGAAAGCCATAAGGAGCATCCTGACTTACTCAATAGGGAGTTCGTGTAAAACAGTTATAGTAAAGCAGCAATGCTCTGACATGGAATAATGGCCTGTGTCAGCTCTATACCACCCATCTTCATCCGCATGGCTACACTCCACTGCACTAGACCCAGAGGCAGGGTCTGTGATGCAGCACTCTGTGCCCGGCTGCTCCCTGAGGACGGAGCTGGAGCATCAGAGCTTTCATGCATCCGAAACCTTTTACACACCAGAGCTCGTATGCACAAAAAAAAAAAAAAAAAAAAAAAAACCTTGACACAGCCACACCTACAGACCCGGAGACTCCTCTGACCACTCTGAGAGAACCCTACTTGTCATTACCGTCCCCTCTCCTCTCCTCTCCTCTCCCACCCTGGTGCTGCAGTGGGGATTGTAAAGTCATCGTCGCCCTCTAGTGGTGAATGCGTGACTCTGGCGGTGATCATTGGCATTCCGGGCAGAGCGTCCTCATTGATCTTCATTCAGAAAGATGGAACACTGCCGCAGCGGGAGTGCAACACTGGAGCTGGATGCGGTATCTGTGAGCAATATCCTGTGTTTATTCTACACACAGGGGGTTAAGCTCTGCAAATCATCGTTTGGACAGGGGCTCTGCACCAGCTAAACACATAGATGTTATTAATATGATACGAAGCCTTTTATTGTGGAAATTAAAACTACAGAGACGGAAGAGATTCTTTTTAGATGCTTCATTTGGCCATGTGCCACACCCTCACAGTTTATTTTTGAAATATCTAAAAAACCACAGGAAAACTGACACACACAAAATAGAGCGCATAACAAAAACCATAAAAGAACAAGAGGTAAAACAGAACACACATTTTTTTAAAAATCTAGAAATTATCCCAAAAAAAACAAAAAGAGTATAAAATTATCTTACACAACATAGGAGCTGCAGCAGAAAAGTCTTCATCGACTCTCAGTATAGATGTTTTTGGAACCACTAAAAGCATCTGTTCTATCGATCTGAGAATACAATATGCTGCAAATGGGCGCATGAGTGCAGACATGTAAAAAATCATTTTAAAATGAATTCAGAAATGATCTGAAGTCCACTGAGGAGAAACCAGTAATGGTGCAATCAAATCATACCAGTTTAATAAAAGAGACCATTACAGTAATTGAGGTGCAAAGTTGAAGAGCATGTATTTCTGTCTACAGGTTGGATTGAAAAGACTTCATTCTTGACTAACAGCGGACACATTTCCAGTGTCTCCTGCATAATTTGTTGGACATTGCTTTTTATAGGGATTGTTTTTCTTTTTGCCACACTTCAGCAAATTTGTTGAGGCCTTGTGGTGATCCTGTAATCAGATTCTTACACCTATAGCTGTGGATCTCCTCATCTCCTCCAGCGGTACCATGTCCCCTGTGATGCTCCTCTGATCAGTAAGTTGAGATTTGTGGCTCTAATGACAAAAAAGTTACACGGTTAAGTTGTAAGCATCCTTTCTGAATGCACTGTAGCTTTCAAATATTTCATAACATTATAAACCTGTAGCACATTATGTTGATTCATGTTGGGCTATAGGCCTAATTCTTTAGGTCTTCGATGTGATGTATTTTATTGGGGGAAATGTTTGGGCTGCAGCAGCAAAGTGTGTAATTGTTGCATCACTAATGTAATGTGTGTGCCTGGCGCGCCCACACAGGCGAACACATGAGGACAGATGTAAGCCAGGCAGAGTGTTGAAGCATAAGTCGGTGCTGCTGACAGAAGCCCAAGAGTGATGTGGAGACAAGATTGTTCACATCAGCATGCTGCAGATTATTGATGGCTTCTGACTGTCTTTGGACATTTTCCATCCATCTCACATGATGGAGGAGCGGCGGGACTCTGTGAACTCGGGTGTTTCGAAGAATCGACACACACTGCTCGCATTAAAACAGATTGCTGTCCTCTCAGTTAACAGATTAATTGCAGCTGTTACAGGTTGAACATATGTGACCTCTACTGAGACGGCGCGCAATCTCACCGTGAACATCGGCTACTTTAAAAGGCTTTAGTGTTCAT
Source organism: Poecilia reticulata (assembly GCF_904066995.2). Lineage (NCBI taxonomy): Eukaryota > Metazoa > Chordata > Actinopteri > Cyprinodontiformes > Poeciliidae > Poecilia > Poecilia reticulata. Next base: position 14,284,756 of record NC_088845.1, read on the forward strand.
AACTCTTATCAGTATTGTTCTTCATGAAGAATATAAAAAGTGGATAAAAATGGACGCTATTAAAGATTTTTCAGATCGTGAGTTCAGTTCAATGGAAAATGTTAAGTGCAGTTCAAAGTGTTCATCTTTTAATAACCACATTGTTTTCTTTAATGTTCATTTTATTGTGAATAAAACCACAGACACAACTTTTACTCCATAGCAAGACATTTATTAAACTTAGAGCAAGCGTTTTCAACAAAAAAGAAATCCGTATCCCATTCATTTCTCCCAATTTTTTAAAATTATATGTCCTTTTTTTCCCCTAAAACATGTGAGACCCTTTTGATATTCTATAATAATTAGAAATTCCCCTTAAAAAAAAACTGACTTCTTCGAAAATATTACATGATTAGTTAAGTGTTTGGTTAAAGAAAAAAAAAGAGAGATGCGAAATGCATTTTTAACTAAAATGTATTTTGCATTTTAGTTAAAAATGCGAAATGCATTTTATTACTGTAATGGTCTCTTTTATTAAACTGGTATGATTTGATTGCACCATTACTGGTTTCCCCTCAGTGGACTCCAGATAATTTCTGAATTCATTTTAAAATGATTTTTTTTATATGTCTGCTCTCATGTGCCCATTTGCAGCATATTGTATTCTCAGATCAATAGAACAGATGCTTTTAGTGGTTCCAAAGTTAAAACACAAAATTATGTTTGTGAGATGAAAATATCTTCAAAAACCTGAAAACAATTGCTTTATGGCATCTGTGAGGCAGAACAAAAGTGGGCAGGGGAGCAGAGTCTCTGGAGATGAAAGGTCAAAACTCAGAGGTGTGTGTCATTTCGGGGGATTTGATAGTTTGGGACGAGGCAGGTGTTTCTTTCGCTGTCACAGCCTGCAGCTTGTTTCGTCCTTTTTCTCTGATTTTGTCCCGTTCTGTTTTTTTGTGCCCGACTCACTTTCGGTTTGCATCCTTTTTCAATCCCAACCCCCATCCCTCAGCGCTCACTGGCTGCCGGGTTTGGCCTCTCTCTCTCTGACTCTGTGTGTGCCACGTATGTAACCTAAACTGTGGAACAGCCGAGCAGGACGGGGCTACGAGAAAACCTGTGCAGCAGGACGTTAAACTCAGGATTTGGTGTCTAATTTGGGTTAGCCGTTGCCCCACCAGCCTGAGATGTTTCTTTGACATGTTTTAAACTCATCTCATTTCCCACTTTTCCTTTTTTTTTGTTCCTTTTTTTTTTCTCCAGTTGCACTTTTCCTGGATGTGCCTCCCTGTTTCCATGTCAGTGTGCTGTGTAACTGGCCGTCTCATATAAACACAGGCTCCTCCCTCACCCTGACTTAATGTCATTAACAGGTGGCTGTCAAAAATAGACACACACACACACACACACACACTGACAGTAGGGCGGTTGCAGGCATGTTTTCACCCACGCTGGCAGAACCTTCAGCATGACAGCAGACCACCCTGCAGCACCTATCCTCCCTGATTTAAAATTTCAAACATGCATGGAGCACGAACAGGGTGCCTTTCAGACCGAACATGAGCTGCAAGCACAGTCGGTGGGCCAAAACAGCAGCAACACATCAATAGCGCGAACCAACCAGGCTGCAGCTCCAACCCCAACTTACACCCACTTTCCATAGCTCCTCTGTACCTCCCTCCCTTCACTTACTCCCCCTCTCCCCCTTTCACTACCTCTCCCATCACCACTCTGCCCCTCTATTAGGTTTCAGGCGCCTCTTCCTCCTGAACTGAACAACACGCACCAAACAGGTCAGATTTGTTCTTCTTTTCACTCACACGCCTTAGCCTGATGTCACTCTGCGGCGGCCACGCATCACACAGATGGCGGTGGAGAGAGAATTCCTGATTTTCACAACAAAATCTGCACGTGTCTGCGCAACTTGCTGTAGAAGTAAACGTAGCAGAGCTGCAACAAAACTAATCGTCAGTACTTTGACTGGGAGAAATGCCAGTTCCAAAGCCAGTATTTGTTTGCATTGCTTGCATTTGGAACAGCCTGGACAGTATCTGTGGTAACGTGGTCGAGGTTTGTAACTCTACCTCCACTAACTTGGCTGTCAGTAGCCGCAGTCTAGAGATTCTCTATTACTGCTGGTGTTGAAAATGGGCTCTAATTGTTTAAGGTCTTTGCTTCTGCCTTGCTCAGGTCCAACTGCAAACTTTTGTTTAAACTCAAGTTTGTAGAATTGTGTGAAATATATGAAACATATATAAATAAAACATAATTTAAGCCCCAAGTGGAAATAGTACAAATATTTTTTATAACATTAGGAAGAAAAAAAGTTGAAAACTGGATATTCCTGTGTCAATAAAATAGGTTATTAGCTATATTTCTTTTTAAAAAGAGGAATATCTAATTTTTGTTTAATCAAATAAATCAAATCTAATATAAATAAGCAAAAGCAAAACATTTGCATGGCAGCTGTACCCAGATTTTTACATATGCTCTTTTACAACCTTAAATCAGCCTAAGCTTTTCCTGTTTTACCTCACTTTCTTCAAATATTGGGATGTTTTAAAACAAAAACTAAGACAATCATGCCTTAAACATTTTGGGTAAGAGATGTCATGGCTGTGTAAGCTTCTAATTAATTCACAACACTTGAGTTATAAAAGGCACACCTGTAGATGAAACGTCAGACAAAACATCAAACACAGTGCTTTCTTCTGCGACATCATGGAAAACTCAAAAGACAGCAGTAAACATATTAGGATATGATATTTGGAGCTCCACAGGTCCATTTCAATTTCCAGAAGCCTGAAGAAACCACAATCACCATGGGAATGTCTAGTTGTGTCACTGCTCTGACAGGAGACATCGTCTGTGTCCCAGAGATTAAAGTGTTTGAGTTTGTAATGTACATGTCAAACTCAGAATAAAAGCTGAATCTTATTAAAAAAAATGCTGTCTGCGACTAGAAAGAGTGTGTCATTGTCCAGTAGAACAAGTGCTGTACTAAAATAGGCTGAGTGGACACTCAGAAGGACCGAGGACATGTACCGACATGAAGACGCCGTTACCACAGGCGCAACGTGAAAACCCAATTCATAGTTTACCAATACACCCAAGAACAAAGGCCTTAAGTTTTAGAAACAAGTCCTTTAGACTAAAACTTAAGCTTTTTGGACATCATGACCATTGCTGCATTTGGAGGAAAAAGTGGGGAAGCTTGCAAGTTTGTAAACACCAGCCATTCTGAAAATGATGAAGATGGCAGTATAATACTGCAGAGGGAGGGTTGCTGAACTTCACAGAATCCATGACAAAAACTATGCAGAAAATTACATAGATGCAAATGAAATTCCATCAAACTATTATAAGAAGCTCAAGCCAAGTTAAAGACAGTGGAAAGCGTCAGTTCTATTAAATAGTAAGAAAATCTATGTACACTTCTGACTGAAAAGTTCTTTTAAAAATGCATGTTTTGTTGTTGTTTAGCGTAGGTCAATAATCCAGACGGGAAAAGTTTGTTTGATTAATGTGGAATAGTGGGGAAAAATATATTTTATCCTTTCATAATGTATGTTAATGTTTTGTTTTAAGCTGTATGTCAAACTACAGATTGTAGGCTGCTTCATAAAAGTCATGTATTGTGTAAATGATTAACAAATAGTTTTCACAATGCTAAAATGAGATTTAAAAGAAAATCTGGGCTGATGTTTGCTCTCAGGTAGTTCAGATTTGTTCAGCTCCGACATCAAATTAAAATTTGATTAACATCAAATAAATAAAAAAAAGACCCATTCTTTGATGAATGTAAACTGTTTCTTAGTTTAAATCTGGTTCTGGTTTGTTTTTGTTTTTTGTTTTTGTTTTTTTGCAAAAGTGTATTTTATTTTATAGAAAAATATTCAGTTTGATTGTCAATTTACACAGTTGCCCAACAGATTTGCAGGTTAGCGCTCAGTGACATGTTGATATTACTGTTTATGTACTTCAGAAAATCATTTTATATATATATATCATTATATATATATATATATATATATTTTTTTTTTATTTTATTATTTTTTTTAAATCCCTCACAATATCTGCACTCAAATTTTTTTTTTTTTCATTTTGCATGTGACAGAACATACTGTCATGATACTCCTGAATAACTGCACACGGAGGACTTTTAGTGAGAGGGTTCACGTGTTGTGTTGACTATTTAAAACCGCTGATGGTGTCATGGCAAAGCTCTGAATTAAGTGATCCAACAACTGCGAACGAGGCCTGCTGGTGCTGGCCCCCTGCCTCCTCTCGGCGCACTGCTGGACGGCACAGCCGAGTTAATTACTGCAGCCCCCTCTCTGTCAGAGGGCTCAGGCTTAAATTATCACCTCTAATGCACCCCTGCACATGGCAGCAACACTCTTGTGCCCTGTTGTTTGCATTGTTAACCACATTCGCTCGTATTAAGAAACAACTTAATGCCGTGCCCTGCAGAAGTATTCACACCCTTGAGTTGCGTCATGTGAATGCCACAGGCGTTAATGTTTTATAACTAGAGTGAAAAAAAAGTGACTGGTTCGAAATCTGGAAAGTTGTTCAGACTAAAACTTTATTGTTTGCTTTTGTGTATGATTCTGTTTATTGCTTTATTACTCTATGTTCAATGACAGGACCGCCTTGAACATAGAGCACAGTCAAAGTTCAGGCCTAAATCCGTTTAAGCACCTATATCAAGACGTGAAAATCGGTTTTCACACACGTTCTCCATCAAATCCGACTCAGCTTGATCTACTTCACAAACCCTCTTTTGTGCAAAGTTGGTAGAAAAACACACCAAAAGACTTGCAGCTGGAATAATAGCAGTAGGTGATCCTACAAATTCATAACTCTGGAGGGCCGAATAAAAATGCATGCCACACTTGTCAGATTTTTACTTGTGAAAATACTTTAAAAAACCCATGAACACTGTAACTTCCTTTTTTGGTTATTTTCTACTTTGTGTTTAAATATTACGTAAACTCAGTAAGATACAGACATGCTTATGTTACAGTGACAAAATGTGAAAAAGCTCCAGGACTGTAAGGTCAAGACCCGGTGAGCTGGTTCTGGAGTTTTACATCTCGAAGACATTTGGAGCACAAAGCAGGTTGTGGGGTATTTGCAGCAACCCTTCATCCCCTCAGATCAAAGCGGATCTGTCTCTGAGCTGCAGACAGCGTACCTGCGCAGGGAGAAGCTCTGCTGGGGAAACAAAGATGGGTGGTCCCAGTCATCTCTCACCTTGACACGACGCAAACCCACCCTGCTAGCTCCTCCACACCTATTGTTTCTTCATCTGAAGCAGAATCTGCCATCTGCTTTTTTCTGCTGTTGGCTGAGAGCATGTCGTATGGCTTTTAGGGAGGGAACATTGTAGAGGCTGATAAAGCTTGTGGAAATTAAATATTATGCTGGTGATGAAAGGAGTTTGCTCTGGTGAAGCACATGCTTGGCTGCTCTTTCATCTTTGTGTTTTATCTCTGTGTTTCAGAAGATTGGACAAAGAAAAAACAAAACCCACGCAGACTGGCTCTCCTGGTCCTTCTGTGTTTCATCCCCTCGTATTGTTACCTTAGCGCATCCGCCCCCAACATCACTGCAGATCTATTCATAGCTCCTTGTGTCTAATTTCAGCATCCAGCCCACTTTTTTTTTTACTAAATTTCTCACAGTTTTTGCTCAATTCACTCATCCAGAAAAGCACAGCTGTGTCACACAGTCATTACAGAGTTACAACCATCCGTCTCGCACCCACTTCATACCGAATCTCTCGTTTGTTCCTCTCGTCTTTTTCCTGTGATCTCTGCTGCTCCTCGTCTCTGGCCAGCATCATGTGGTCCAACTTCTTTGTGCAGCAGGAAGAGGAGGGCCGCATTGGAGTCGCAGGGGGCGGTCAGGGCGGGGGTCTGGCCGGAGCGAAGGGTTTTAGAGGAGGACAAAGAAGGACCAACAAGATGAGTGACAGCCAGGAGGGAAAGATCAAGCTGGTCTTTTTTGTGGCGATCGTTGGGGTGACCCTGACGGTGCTGGGCATGGGCACAGAGTTCTGGGTAGAGCTGGCCCAGCCAAAGAATTACAGTGGCAACCAGACCTGCCAGATGGCCCACTACGGCCTGTGGAAGGGCTGCATCCGCACCCTGTGGGTGGCCGACATCGACCCTGAGAGGACAAGCTGCGGCCCTGCTGAGCTACCTGGAGGTGAGATCCTGAGTCTGTGGTTGACTGTCGGCTTTGTGAGTAAACGGGTCTGACCCCGTGGGGATTTCTTAGCTGTCCATGAATGCTCCAAGAAAACCTAGTCCGAAAAAGGGATAAATTACAGATGTTGCTACCAACACCTAAATAGTCTTTTCTTAGATTTTAGACATAATTTTTTGCAGCTTAGTCAACATATTTCATTACAATTTGCTCTTTTTCTTTAGATTTCTGCCTTTCCTCCATTTATTGTAAATATACAGGAATATAAAACTGTAGACAAAATGTATCTACATCACCATATAGATAATGTGCATACTGAATCATTAAAGACATGGAAACCTATCCAGTAAAATTACACAGCTGATGTGGTATGTATTTTATTTTTCCTATCTAATCAAATCAGCACTAAAATAAAGTAATGATTTCGTTTCAGTTGAATCTGACTGAAGTTGAGCTTTATTGGTAAGAATGAGCAAAAATGAAAAAAGTCTAGATGATAAAAACTGATAGAAACATACACATGGGAGCAGAATATGAGCGCACAGCCATATTTTCTAGATTTTCATTTGGAATAAATTTTTCACAATTATGCGCTACGTGGTGTTTACTATATTGACAAAATGTATCGATGTATGCTGCTGTCCAGGTATGAATATATTTACAAATCCCTGTATATAACCTGTCATGTCCTGTTGTACATTAGGTGATAAAGACCACAGGTTTCTTGTTTTGACAGACAACCGTGTTTACTGTAGTGACGGCTCCTTTCCAATAGCGCTTTATGCAACTTGACCGTGGCTGGGTGCTCCGGAGATTATCTGCACAATGACCTATTTCTGTCTGAAAGGTTAGCTTAGACGTGGGGAGAGGCATTTACTGAAAGACCTCCTGGACTCACTGACATGCTCAGAGAATTTCTCAAGAGAAAAGCAAATATTTTCCTCACAGACATCAAAATGAAGGAGTGTGTGATCCTTCTCAGCCAGCCCGGGAAAATTTACTCTTGGGTGATGGACAGAAGGCTTCGACCATTAGCCTCAGATTCAGGAGGAGCAGTGTTGCTTTCCTCTTGGCCACGGAGCAGAGAGGACTAGATCTTTGCCTGTCCAGAGCTGCTGAGGTTGTCAAGGTGGTTTGGTTGTCCAGTCCAAACGTATCCTGTGGATCTGTAGAAGGCTTGTAGCTGCATTCCCTGAACTGTGTCTGTAGTCTTGGCACAAAGTTGATCTCTGTCGGGGGTGCTTCTTGAAGGACACAATCCTGTTAATGATCCATAATCCTTTTAAAAATATATTCTAGAGATTGCTGAGACAAAGGGAGAACTCTTTGGGAAGTGAGTGCCTTGCTATATTTGCCCTAAAACTAACATATCTGTCTTACTTAGATATTTCTTATCAAAGTATTGGAAGTATGATGGGGTCGCTTTGCTGCTGGAGTGATAAATTCTGGAAAATCCAAAGGGGTTGAGTTGTGCAGCAGGACCTCGATTTGAATCGTGTGCACCTCTGACTGGCTCAATGAAGGTTCAAAAGTGGCCTAATTAAAGTCTGGACTTCAATCCAACTCATGGCCAGTATCTCAAATAGTTGGGAGCAACTAGGTTTTGCCACAGAGGTATGTTCTGGATCACCGGCTGTTTCTGGCCAGCAGATCTGACTACAAGACGGTTTGTCGACGTGTGCGAGGAGCCAGCATGCTCCTGACAATCTCCTTCTCACATCCCTCCACAGTTTGGCCCACGCTGCCTGTCACAGATGGCTGTGTGCTCATCACATTTGTAGAAAAAAACAACTGTTTTCACCATCCTCTGCCTTTTCCCTCTCGTATCAATGTTTACGCGCCTCTGGCTGCCGTCCCGGCCTGCTGATGTTGCGTCTGTCATCTTAAGACCAGCAATCCATCTTCGTTGCCCGCTGGACCGAGAAAGTGACGGCTCAATAATTACAGTCTCAGCAGGGGTTGCGAGAGGGAGAAAAAAAGGAAGAAAAAAAAACAAACAAACAAGCTGACTGTGGAAGCGTAATGTGTGACAGAATCAGCGGGCTGATAAATGCCGGATCAGTTTCAGAGCTTGCACGTGGGCTAAAGCCATGTTTGTGTGTGGAGGAACTGTATGTGTAGTCATCTTGGACAACATCTTTTTTTTTTTCCTGTGGATTAAAATCATCACTATGCGCCTGTGAAGCCAAGTGGAATCTGACTACTTCACAGTTTTTGTCTAAATATAGAGTGGGAGGGGGGGCAAGGAAGAGGGACAGACAGACAGACAGACAGACAGACAGACAGATAGACGAGAGGGAAAGTGTGTGTCTAATGCAGTATTAACCAACCCCTCTGTGTTTTCTCTCCCTCCTGACTTCTCCTCCTCCCTTCACCTCCTTCTCCATCTGTGGCTCTCCTCTATCCTTGCCTTCACTCACCACCCCTCCATCTGCCTGAAACGCACTCCTCCATATTTGCTTATATCCCATCCTTTGAACTCTTCTTCTTGTTTTCTTTCCCTCTGCCGCCACGCGTCTCCTCCTCACATTACGCACCATTCTCTCAGTCTTCCTTTCTTTCTCCTCTCTGCTATTTATCCTAACGTTTTGCTGTCTCTCACTGTCTCTGGCTGCACCTTATGTGCAGTGGTATGAGACGTATGTGTGTGTGCGCGCAGAGTTGTGTGTGTGTGTGTGCGTGTGTGTCTCTGTTTTTTTATGCTCGACTCTTGGATATAAATAGGAATGATGCCTGGAAGGACAGAGTGCATGGATGCGTATAGTAGGCACATCAGAGGAGACCAGCAGCCATCCAGAGAAATGTGTATGTGTGTGTGTGCGTGTGTGTGTGCGTATGTGTGTGTCTTTGTCTTATCTTCTGTTTGTACCCACAGAATCCAACTGCACCTACTTCAAGTTCTTCACCTCTGGGGAGAACGCAGTCATATTCAAGAAGACGACAAACAGAAGTGAGACATGTTTACCCTCTTTACTCCACTTCTGTCTGACGAACACACACCGGTTACACCTACAGTCTAATAAAGATGCCCACTGCGGTGCTCACGGAACCGTACCGGCGGTGTTTGTATTAGCCCATTAATTTCCACAGCCACCCATTTTCCAAAGTAAAGCTATACGCTATCAGACTGATTAATGTGTTTACCATCCCGTCCAGGGAGCCACTTGTTTCAGTGCAGTTTTCAGATTAAATTGCTGACACTTAAATCTTGTCTCACACCGAACGTTGGTCATCTTTATCAGCAGCTAAAGTTGTGTTGCTAATGCTTAAAACCCCACTTTTCAAGAAGCTGTCATCTTTAAAAGGTGCAGATAAGCCTTGTAGCTGAAATCAGATATTTTCATGAACTGTATAAAGTTTTTTTTAACTACATTAAATCACACTAAACATTTCCTGTGAAAAGGTTTTTAGAGAAGCGTTCTTTTGTCCATCCAAATCAGAAGTCTATATTGGCAAACTGTGCCTTTAAACAGTTTTAGATAGCCCAGATTATCGTGTCGCTGCTGTCCAAGACTTCTGAACCTTTAATTTGCAACAATTGCATCAAATTGAGGCGTGACAGCTTTATTTTTATAGCACACGTTGAGCAAGAAGGCAATTCAAAGTGTTCTATACGAGGCAACACCTCAAACACACTTCTTCCTCGTGTGACATCATGAGAAAATTAAAAGCCACCAATCACAATGTGAGGAAGAGAATTATTGTGGACCTCCACAAGTCTGGTTCATGCTTGAGCACCACTTCTAGATCCTTGACAGTATTTTATATGCAAATACAAAAATATTTGCATATTGTATTTGATTCCCACCACTTTAAAAAACTTCAAACTCAGATTTTTACTTCTAAGATATCTGCTGTTAGAGTTATTCCTGAGACAAATAGAAAAACAATTAGCGAATGGTTTTGGGGGTTAAGAGTTCTGAACGAATGCACAAATATCTCAACATCCTCCTTATTCATACTGTTTTTCTGTACGACTTTTTCTCCTTCAGTTTTCTAAGTTCATGGCAGGTTAGATACTGACGACTCATAACTACATCACACAACCTCACCTCAAAGAAAAAACATTTTTGATAATGTATAGTAAGTTCAGATAGTATTATTATACAGATATGCTCAACTAATAGTGCTATTACTATGCTGGTAAGCCAACTGGACGCCACAGAAATGAGTTAGATATGCACAATCTGTTGTGCTTGTGCTGAGAATTCACCCAAACATAACACATGATGGACACGCATATTCTCAGAGAAGAGAAAAAAAATTTCAAGTCCTTTCAAAAACAAGTTTTAATCTTTAAAAGCAACAGAGATATCTTTGTGTTGCATCCAAACTGGCTGACGATTGGCTTGTAAAGTGACTCCTGGGTGTGATGGAAGCAGGAATATGAGTTTTAGGTTTAATTTGTTGTAGAATATTCCATAATAATGAGCAAATATGCAAGAATGAACGATGTCTAGATTTAGAGAGTGGACCACGTGGCTGTTAATATTTTGTTCAACAGAAACTGGAGGCCGTCTTTGCAAAATCCTTCTTTAAACTGAAAAGGTTTTTATGCAACTTTGCTTCCTAAATTTTCTGTCTTCTCCCTTTTACAGATTTGAACCTAGCAGCAGCCATCTTGGCTCTTTTGAGCCTGACCATGATGGTGATGGGCTCCATCTGTATCGCCATGTCGCTCAACAAAGGAGTGCCCTTCTTTCTCAAACCAGCATCCTTCTGTTTCATCCTATCAGGTGACAATCAAGATTCCCATGAAGGCTTTTATATATTTATAGAGTTCGGCCCTTATGTGCACCTTATTGTCTGTACGTGTATTTTATCTGCTGACAGGCTTTAGAACACCTTTTGAGGCTTTGGACACTTTTGCAGCCCCTTTCTTCTGATAAGTCTAAATAAAATGGGTGGAAAATGTTACTTTCTGAAGTCACCCAGTTAGTGAATGTCATCAGGCTCTTCTCAATCTATTCTTAGTATAAATACAACAGAGAACATCAACGAACAGGACTAAATCTAAGTGATATTGTTTGGCAATTACGCACTGCTTTGTGTTAGTTCAACACATAAATTACCAACAAAGTGCGATGAAGTCTGACTCAAAATGTGATAATCAAAGTGGCATAAACACCTTTGGAAGGCACAGTTTATTTTAGGCTGCAACCTTCACCTAATCCCCGTTTATCATGTGTTCCAACTTGTGCAGGTGTTCTGGTTCTGCTGTCGGTGCTGATTTTCCACCAGTCTGTACTGGCTCTGCTGTCCAGCGACCACTCCATACCTCTTCACCACGAGCTGTCTTGGTCTGTCGCCTGTGTCGGCTCAGCCGGAGCCATCCTCATCGTTGGAGGCGTCCTGTTCATCTTCCTCGCTCTCCCTTTTAGTCCCTGGCAAAAATGCTTTCCACACAAGGATAGCACCACCTAGCCCTTAAAATATGAATACTGGAAACGATATCCTCAGTTTTTTTTTTTTTTTTGAGGAAGCGAACACCAAATTCCAAAAGCTGTGACTTTAAGCTTGCATTTGGTCTGTAACTTGCCATAAAAGACACACTAGGTCTTAACTGAATTTGAGAAGAGGAATGAATGACACATAAAACACAGGAAGGCCTCTAGACTTAGGATTTTACAGTAAACTTTGTTATGTCAGTAATGTGTAGCGATAAAGATGAAACGACTCTTTTAGAATTAAAGCCGAATCACAAATAAACCAATATGTCTTTGCATGCCAAAAGCTGTAAAACTGCAAATAAATATTCTATTTTTACTAATATGCTTTTCTGTTTGCTTTGCTTTGAGGTTTGTTTATATTTACCACCGCCGTTATAAATACGGAAACATAAAGTAAACCATAGATCTAAATGATAAAATTATGGAGCTATGTTAGTTCATGACAATCATAACTTTTCTGAGATTTTCAAGACATTAGTCATAATGTGAAATGCCAAAATCAGTTGGCTTTGTTGTACATGTTGATCTTTGGTCGTTGTACAGACTTTTCCCCGAGAGCCACCAGGGACAAAGTTTGACAAAAACAAACTAAAACTTTTTAAAATTTTATGCAAAATGCAATAAACAACACAATTTCTGCTGATACATAAATTAAGAACTTTCTTATTTATTCCTACTTAAAAGACCCATAATTCCTTAGATCAAAGGTTAAAACATTGTAACTGCTATTTGAAGGAAACTGGCACATTTCAAACCTCAGATATTTCATTCAGTGATTCTGTCTTTAAGAGAGAATATCGTGGTGAGACTTTAAGTGCTGCCTGACGTCTTCAGAAAGATTGTAGCAGCTCATGAATCTGATAAGGGGCTCAGAAAAGTCTCAAAATAATGTGAAATCCGCCAGCTGTCTTTAAAACTGCAAGTGGACAACATTCAGAACAACTGCTTACAGGTACTGTTGTTCACCTCAAAAGCAGATCACAAGATTTAAAAATATGTCTCCAAAAACCCTAAAATGTGAACAAAGGACCTCCAGCAGGCTAGCGTTTTTGTTGGCATGCAAATGCATGTTTCTGCGATTAGAAAGAGACTACGCAAGTCTAACTTTGATGAAAAGCGTGCAAAACAAGAAAATAAGGGACGAACGTAGACCAAGACCAGGACTTCTGGAATTATGTTGTTTCAGCAAAAGTATAAAAACTTGTATAATTTGGACTCCAAAATAGAGTACATGTTTGGCATAAACGATAAACAAAAAATCTCAGAGTTTTTAAGTCTCAAAGTCTTGGGATCCTTTGCTGCAGCAGGAGTTGACATCTTACTGACCAAGAATGAATGATTGGTCAGTTCGTATAGGTTTGATAGTACATTTTTAAACAATGATACTGTATGTGAAACTACTGTCATGCATTGTTCTGACAAGTACCCAAATTGTTTGAGTTTTATAAGGATTTAAGTTTCGTCAGTCATCATCGTGTATAAATCTTTGGCCTCTCTGGCATTTCGCTTCTACCCGCAAGATGTCAGATCAACATTGACCAAAATATGAATTGAACATTCAGTTATCATCTTACATCTATATGCATTTAGTTTCTTCAAATTCAAGAGCTTACATGCAATTCCTTAATGACTGCTAGCACTTCCTTTCAATAGTAAGACCTGGGTCAAATATTTTGGTTTTCACAATGGTCTGCTGGATCTGTTGCCTATTTTTCCTGACAGAACAGACGCAGCCTGTCTGGCTCACACACACCTTTTCAGATCTGCCCACAAGTTTTCTCTGGTGCTGCCGATTGCCACTCCAAAATATTAACATTGTCATTCTTAAGACAACGTAACTAACTTGGCAGTGTGCTTTGGGTCATTTTCCTTTTATCCAGTTGTGCCTAAGGTTTTACTTTCTGGATGATGTCCTGATAAGTTGAAATATCTCCATGTAGTGTTATTTTCTTGTGATCCCGTCTATTTTGCGAAGGGCACCAGTTCCTCCTGCAGCAAAACACCAGCGCAAAAACAAACTGCCATTCCCATGCTTCACAGTTGGGATAATTTTTTGAGACTTTTCCTCATTTTCTTCCAAAAATAAAAATTGTCATAATGGTCAAACACTCCAGTTTTAGCTTCATCACAAATTAGAACATGTCTCTAGACAATATGTATTTGTACCTGTGAGCATTTAAAAACTGTAATTGGGCTTTCTGTGTGGTTTTTCCAAGTAGTGGAGTCTCCCATGATGCGTGACCTTTGAGTGCGCGTCGGTTCAGGATGACTGTTGTTTTGAGTTAAACAACTTCTTCATGCAGAAGAATAACTTTCTGAACAGGTTTGTGTAACACATTAAACTGAATGGTGTCCCGTCTTTAGTTTGTGCTTTACGATTGTTCAGCGATTCTCTTAATGAATGCATAACTTCGTTTGCCATGTCAATGAAATGCTTGTTTTGCTTCTTTTTATCCTGAGAAGCAGCTACTGTCATGTTCTTGAATTTTACACTGCACTCTGTTTACTGTTGTCATGTATATAGCATCTGTTTTGGTCAAAATTAAAACAATATAACAATAAGCAAATGCCTCCCTTTGTTTAGACATTTTGTCTGGTCTACTGTCTGACATCCACCCATTCCCACCACAACTCTGTGTAACGGATAGCCTCTCAGCTAAATGTTCCCATTTCCCCCCATCCCCCCCAAAAAAGAGAAATAAAAAACAAAAAAAAAACACTCCTCTATAATTAGTCCAGAGCTCATTGCAATGCATTTCACTGCAGAGGTTTGGGAAACCTTATCCTTGAATTTCAACCCCATGCCTGGCCCTCCGGCTTGTGCTCATACCTCTCCAACCCTGACCTCGATGCGTCACGTTCCCAGAGGTCTTCGGGAGAGGCCGGCGGGTGCCCTCCCCGCCTCACCTATCCGCCAGGACGGCCGACGTTTTTACGCCACACGCAGACAACTGACCGGTCAGCTCCGGAGCACTTCAATAAGCACTCATGCATCCAGTCTCACTGGGGGGCAGACGGTATCCAGACAAGCTCACCTGAGCCGTACTTGCATGCGTTTAGCTCCAAGCAGGCGGAAACATGAATCTACATGACACACTATCCTGCTTGTATATACAGCCATTAATAGCTGCACTCTGACGATGGGAAGTGTGGTGCAGGGGCTTTGGCTGCTTGTTTACAAATAGAAACAAATTTGAATTATTGAAGCAGAACCAGAAAATTAAGGGTGGAAATAAAATAAAAAATAAAAAAATCCTTTCTAAAATAAGAAAGAGTTAGTATCCGTCTATTAAGATTGAACTTATTATCTCAGTCCTTCATTTCCTCATTGAGGTCGGACTGGAGAAGGTTTAGTAATAGCAGGCAAACTAATCCTCAAAATCCAGGAAAACTTCTTGGACTTTTAGGATGCTTGTCAAAGATGTCACACCGCTTCTTCCCTCCAGCTACTGTAAGATGAGCCATCTCTCAGTCTCTTGCCAGTCGCTATTCCACTGCGGTCAGAATACACCAGCAGAACAGACCTTGAGAGCAGCTTCTAATTGTTCATGCAAAAGTATGCATAAAATACCAGATGGCTCCATCTGAAAACAAAAAGTAAGAGTCACACCAAAGGACACTGGGATAACTTTCTGTTGATTCTCTCGCTATGCGTCTCTGCTAACTACCACCCATCTGGCACTATCTATGTATTTGCACATTTAAAGAGCCGCAGGTTTGACAGGGAAGGTCAAAGTCACTCCACGCAAAAGATTAGACCTTGAGCTGGGGTATATGAAGCACTTACGTTGCAACTCTTTTGCAAAAACATCAACTCAGTTTGTAAAAGTCAAGTTGTAAAATACAAGATTTTTATGTGTTTCCCATGCAGTGGCTTCCAAAAGTATTCGCGCTCTCGAATTTTTCCAAGTTGTCGCGTTACTACCTCTAACCTCATTCTGTTTCACTGGGATTTTATGTGATCCAATAACACAAAGCAGGGCATAATTGAGAAGTTTAAAGAAATGTTGTAGTCTTCAACAGTTTTTTTTAGAATGAAAACTGAAAAGGTGTGGTCTGCATTTGCATCTACCCTCACATGCCCCCTCTTTTTAGTAAATAGAGTTCATACAGATGTAATTTAATTTCAGTATAAATCCAGATGTTTTGTGAAACCCTCAGAGGTGTGAAGAGCATCAGTGAACAAATAGCGCAATTAAAGCCGAGACACACAGCAGACAAGTTGGAGGACATTATAATGAAACTTTCTTTCAAACATGCCAATTGGTAGCGTGGTAACACTGACCCTACGGCGGCTCATGAGGAAAGCAGCATTATGCTGTGGGAATGAAGCTGGTCAGAGTTGAGGAGATAGACGGTGGTTTACAAGGAAGCCCTGGACTGGCTAGAATTTACTAGACCAAGTGACCAGGTTAGCCACAAGTAGCAACACAAGCTTTCTTTGTCCAAATTCAAGCATTTAAATATTAAAGGATTAATGTTTACAAAAACAAGAGGATTAATTTAAAACCATCTAAACCGTCAGAAATTCACTCCTTTTGAGTTCTGAGTTGGGAAAACACCTTTTACAAATGAAGGTGGAAATTAAAGTTCAGTTTTCAAACTGGAAACTATGAGCAGAAAGAAAGTATGAACTGAACACATCCCAATACATCAGTCATTGTCGTTTCTTTTTTAAATAAATCCTTGATTGTTATCCTTGTTCTCTATATAGTCATATTTGATATTACTTCAAACGGATGTGTTTTTGATCCTTCAATTATCTCCAAAACCAGACCTAGTTTTCAGTAAGTTCAATTTCATCTGGTCATGGCTGGTAAGACTGGCATCTGTTTTTGAAGACACTGTTGATATTGAATCATCACATATAAAAAAATCTGTCATTATAAAAAGGTTTAAAATCAAAACACTGATCAAGTTAGAATATTTTCTGCAACAATATCTATAGCTCTCTACCCTAAGATTGTTTAGCTAAGGCTTAAATAGTAACTCTGATAAAAAGCAAAACAAACAAAAAAAAACTGTATTTGTTGAAATGTTCAAATACTGATTGGATGTAAAATGATGGAACAATAAAATCTGAAAGTGCAGAATTAATATTGAAAAGTAATTTTTCCCCGGATAATGACAGGCATTAGATAGATTTACATCTTCACATACTGCAGATGTAAACTCATGCACGTTAAGTCTTTGTCTCACAGCAGGAAACAGTCTACAGTATTTTCCTTAAAAAAAATGAACAAAAGACAAAAGTCTGTGAATATGTCCGTTATTGTTTTTTTTTTATAAACTTCGTGCAATACAGTGTTTGAGTTTATCACACATTTAGATAAACCATAGTCATTTGTCTAGATATATCTATTCTCAACTACATACTATTCATATTGCCCACATAAATGCTGTCTGTGTGCAGTTTAGACAGATTTCTTTTTTTTTTTTTTCTGAAACGAAATCAAACAAATTAAAAACATATAGAATCTGGAAGCATCTGGTTATTATTTAGTTTCTTCATTTCGTCATGTAGCAGGTGAATCCCAGGTTTCCACCTGGATCTGCAGTCGCTTGGGACAGTTTAGCAGAGCGGTGGGACAGTGGGGAAGTTCACATGTGTTTACATTCTCATCAGCATCAACAGCTCTCACTCAGGAGTCGGCAGTTTCATGGGAAGCACAGTGAAAAGACTCTTTGGGGAGGTTTGGGAGTTTGTCTCTGTGAGGAAACTATTGTCAGAGATGTGATAAGGTAAAGAAAAAAAAACAAAACTGACAAGATATGGACTGGCTTTAGGTTTCAAGTCTGATGGGAACTCAGCCGACAGGCGTCCGTCAATCTGAACCTGCTTTTTCCAAATTCTTGAGCTGTGGTCCCAAAAGAAGGTATCTATAGAGTTTACAAATATGCATAAATTACAATGTACATGTTGTTTTCCCCCAAAGTTTCCTCTTTGTTTAAACCCTTTTAACCCACACAGATGTGTTTTGTTCTGTGACTGAAAATGATTATTTGCATGGGTCACGTTAGGGCTTTTTTTAATACAAAAAATGATGGATTCTTTTTTTTCTCTCTTTTCAGGAAGCAATCTTTACCTGATTCTGTACATACGTTATTTTGCTTCTTTCTCCATTTTTTATCCCCTCCAACAGAGGTTTCCATTAATGCCCAAGAACAAACATCTTCAACACAATAAAGCTACAAGTACTAACTGCTAACACTGATTAGAATGGAAATAAGACAAACAGAGGCCCATAGAAAACCCGAACCTGCACTAACAATAGAAATTGTTGGCTGCCTCAGTTGCTCATATTATTGTTGCATTTCTTTTAGCATCAGTATTTGGAAGACAATTTACAGTATTCACATCTGACTTCTTTGTTTTTTTATAAAGGAACACGACATTATGGGAGTTAAAAAAATAAAACAGGCTCTCGTTAGCCAACAATTTGTGCACACGCATTCTTTAACACGGCTACACACAGCTCACTGTCGGCTCTCAGTGGCTCTGCATGGATTCACAGTAAAAGTCATAAAGATCTAAAAAAAAATTTAAAAAAAAAACTTAACGCAGAAGAAAACAACACCATGAAAATCAACGTTTCATTCCAAACTAGTGTTTGCAAATACAACTAGCCTGTAATAACACCGAGAATAATCACAACAACAATTTACATTAATGATGCGCCGATTAAATTAACGATACTCTTGCACAGAAATTAGGTGAAGTGTTTTCATAGTAGCCCAAGGTTAATTGCATTTGATCATTAACAAAATAAATCATTTCTAGCACATCGAAATATCAAAATAGTTTATTTTGTGAAAGTTCATTGTTGTTGTTATTATCGTTCTGTTATTACTCTTCTTTTTTTTTTTGTTCTCAGTGACATTGAGTCGACTAAATAACAGTGAACAAGGAGGAGAATTATCTGCTGTCCTATTTTTTTTATGTTCCCTCTTTCACTATCCCACCACCTTTCTTCTTCTTACCTCCCTCTACACAGGTGTTGTCTTCCTATTAAGGGTGTTAGAGTTGCTCTCCCTGTCTCCCTTCAGTCTGTCCAGAGTCCCCATCCCTCGCTCCCTGTCTACTGTGGACGACGTGAATGGCGGAGGAGCCACAGAGTTAGCCATCGGTGCGTTGGAGTTGGAAGTGTTAGAAGGGTTATGTGACTTGAGTGAGGGCAGCGTGCCGCTCATCATGACTCCCCCTCCTCCGCCCCCATCTTTCGGAAAGCAGTTGTGGAGCTGGTAGAGTGTGGCCCTGTCCACCGTGCCGTACATGGGCGGCAGACCCGCCAGTTTGGGGTCGCGAGACAGCGTGTAGAGGGAGATGTCTCCTCCAGCCAGGGCCGTGTGCGAACGGGAGTGCGGGTTGGGCAGAGTGGAAACTGAAATGGGCCCCTGGGAGAGCAGCGCGGAGGGAGGCAGGCCGAAGTTCTTCCCTCCACCTCCCCCGACGGGCGAAGGGTCTCGGGAGCGGGATGGGTCGGTGGAGCGGGACGAGGAGCGCGAGCGACGGCGGAAGCGGTAGCTGGGCAGGCGCAGCATGGCGTGCGTCGTGCTTTTAAAGATGTCGGTGCGAGAGCGGCAGCGGAGCTCTTTGTTTTTCTCGATGTAGATGTTGACTGCCAGCACCCCAACCATCTCGGCCATGATGAAGGATAAGCCTCCAAAGTAAAAGGACCATCCGTAGGAATACTGCCATTTTTTGTCTTCATCTTTCTTAGGCGAGATGTCTCCTAGTGCAGCCGAAATGTAGACGATCACACCAATTATGTTACTCAGACCTGTAACGGCAAAAACAATGTTCTAATTATAAAAAAAATGATCTCAGTCAGTGATTATAGTTAAATGTTAAAGAAAATGCATGAAACGTATTCATAAAGTGAATACTTTACTAAAATACTATAAAATATCTCAATCAGTGATTACAATTAAATGTTAAAGAAAATGCATGAAAAGTATTAATAATGTGTTGGGAAGCGTCACTTGAAAAACACTGTTTGTCTTCAAACATCAGGTTACAGGGGTCACAAGTTCACCAGGGAAACCTAGATATCTCTCTTTCCAGCTGACAATAAAGGATTTCAACGTGTTTCCAGCTGTCTCTCCACTGGGTCTAGGTTCAATACTGGCGTGATCCCAGTTCAGCATGCCCAGAAAAACTCCAAAGAGAGGCATCGGGTCCTTCTTGATCAAATGCCTGAACCATTTGTAAAGATTCTCTGGAGAAACATGAAGGATGAAGAATTTCCTCTTATGGGGATCCATATTTCAGCCTCTTCTTCCTGGATTTCATTCTTTCTTCATAGGTGAGGGCTTGAGTATGCATTTCAATTGAGAACTTTGCTTTTTGTCCTAGTTCTTTGTTCCTCATACCAAAAAACGCTCCAGTGCTCACTGAAGGTTGTGGCCTTAAAAGACGCCAACCATCTGCAAAAATCCAAGATGAGACCCTGAGATCCCCAAACCAGAAACAATCCTTTCTAGGACTCAGCACAAACTCAATTGGCAACAAGGGGAAGTCTTGGAGGAGTTCAAACCATATTGGGAACAATGGCCATAAGATTTTGATACCTGGCCTACAGGAAGCTAGAAGTATGATCCCTTGACAGGTGGAAAAGACTCTCTGGTTGCCTTTCTTAAAAATCAGGACCAACTCCTTCTTTCCAGGTGCTGTCACAGTCTTCCATGGGACACTGAAGAGGCGAGTCAGCCATGACAGCCTCAAATTATTAAATTCTTCGGCATCTCATGATGAATCTCATCCTCCCGTTGTGCCCTTCAAACAAGGAGCATATTAAACACCTCAGTGCCTTCAACCATAATTATGGAGTTGCTTTCACCCAAATCCTGTGACTTCGCCTCCGCCTTGAAGGACTTGATGACTAATTTGCAATCCTTGAAGTGTTCCCTCCAACACCTGGGTCAGCAGTTCTCCCCTAAACTGCACAGCGCCCGCAGTGATTCTTGCTGCTGCTTTCTGAAGGTTGAACAGTATTTTTAGAGCTTCCTTGAGACCAACCAATTATGTCATTTTTCACGTCTTCTAAATGTCTTCTTGCTTTTGAAACTTCAGATAGCTTCTGGCCACCCGAATCTGTCACGTGTTTCAGGAACGTCCAAAGAAACCCAGCCCTGAAGGTCTCCTTTCACAGTACTTAATTTTTCAGATAACACCTTGGACCACTCAGATGAATTTACACACACATGCATGTATCACAAGTATGTAAACATTTCCTACAAGGTATCTATGCAATATTCATCTATTACCTGCAGCTACAAACAGGATTCCTGCCCCAAGGATGATGTTCCTTTTGCTTTTATAGAAACGACTAGCAGCGATGCAAACCCCACCCATCAGCAGCAGGATGGCACTAAGGATTGGGAAGATGTTGGAAGCCCTGACTACTCCTGAAAAAGAAAAGAGGAATGACAGTAAGCAACCAGCAAGACAAATATGACAAATAAAGAGAAACAAATGTAAAGCCTTTGTACTCATCAAAATGTGTCGGGGTTGAAGAAACAAGGGTGACGTTTTGGCTTGTTCTTCAGGCTGATTTTGCCAATGTTATTGAAAATAATGATTAATGGGCTTGCAGGAGATTAATTAGTTAATTAATTAGTTAAGAAACTGGTATGGTTATGATAGCCATCCTTTTTTATTGGTTACAGATCACAAAATGCATAATTTATAACCAGTTACTGTTATTTTATGCTTCAAAGTTTAGAGTATTGTGCAATATCAGTGGTAGAAAAAAGTTTATTTATTTGACTTCACTAGACATGCATGCCCAAACAAAGAAGTTGATTTAAATCACACATTTTTAATAAATACATCTATTCTTAAAGGCTACTACAAAAAAATTAGGAAGACCCTCAAAAACATTATGTGCCATGTAATGTAGCAAGCAATACAAAAATTTAAAAATGACTTAAAGAATATTCTACTGTTAGAGAGGACATAGTTTGCTTGATTCTACACATGCATTTGAATCAAAATGCTCCCATGTGGCTTCAAATCTTTCTTTAGGTTTGCTAACCAAAATCACAGACACACACATACACACGCACACACACATTAACACTCCTCTCTCATCTAGGACAACTAGGCCACTGGAGAGAAAATGCCACCTAAATGCCAGCAAAATGCCTCTGCAACATTGTAAACAGAGCACAGGCTCACATGTAGCATATCACAGAGCAGAAAGACATCACTGCAGGGCACTGAGTGCGAACTAGGGCACCCCATCTTCCTGGCCTTTCTACACACTGTCATATGTTTGTTTGTGTGTTTCTTTGGGACAATGTCGTCAGAGGAAAAAGCGATTTAAACCTCAATTTCTACACTTCCTGCACTATCTGTTTTGCATATACCTGCCTCATCATTCAGATCATACGCTAACGATTTAGTGAAAACCATCTAATGACTGAAAATGGTCAAGTTTGCAGCTTCGCTCTGACAGGCAGCCTAAGCTGCTGTCACACTGTTACTTATCTTGCATTGCATGAAGGTAAATCTGAGCATGAATAAATGAAGGGGAATTTCTGAAATATCAACTCCTGCCATGTTTTCAAAGTATGTGTTGCTTTTAACGTGTTCCCATTTTTAATACAGCATGTAGTCTAAGACCAAAGTGGTGAAATGCCATTTTCTGTGATGTTGTCATGAAGTTTACAATTTTTTTTTAAATAATAAAAAAATCAAAGTTTTATTAGTGGCTGGAAATGAAAGTTCAGTCGTATATGAGTGCCTCCAAGTGGTCAGATCATTACTAACCAACATAATCAGGCAGTAAAGAGTACGATAATTTTCACATTCAGTTTCAACCATTTAGCATCTCGAGGTGAATAAACCATGCAGATCAGCATAAAATGAGACAAAGTAATAGTCTTGTTGGGTCAGTACAGGGATATTTGAGTCATGGTTACGCCACTTCTGTCACAGTGGTGAACATTTTCGGTCTACATATGAGCTACAGTAAGAATGTGATGTAAGTATTTGGCATGTATAAAGAATCTCCTGGTTCATCTAGTGATCAAACAGTCTGTGTGCATTTTCCAATCACTAAATCCACCAAAACAGCAACACTCTTTAGTGTGGAAGTTGTTATTAAGGGAAGAAGACTCAAATTGAGCTTTCAGTGCCAATAAGAGGAAAAATAAGTGGGAAAACACGTAAGAAGTCATTTTTGAGGATATGCAAAGACATATCTGGGATACATTTTGGTTGTGAGAAACGGAGAGGACAGAAAATAACAGGACGGCTAAATGGAATATATGAGAAGCTGCGTTTACACTGACCATAAGAATGTGCAAATTGGAATACATTTCCTTACTGAAAACACATCAATTTGGAAAAAAAAAACAACATGTTTTTAGAAAAAAGTATTATAAGTAGAATGAAGTGGTTTTTCAGCCTTGTCAAAATGCAATTGAAACACTTTTTTTGCATCATGTAACTCAGGCCAATTTGCAGCAGCAGCACACTTATTTGTAGGTATTGGCCTCCAGGGACGATGTGCAATTGACTCCACCAGAGGCCAATTGATCAAAAGCTGAGTCATTCAAGAGTGTTGAATGCAGAACTCTTCAGTAAAATGGCAGACTACAATTTCCCAAAAATGCACCACAAGTAGCCATCCCAATTATAATGGGCCTGTCACCTAACGCCTGAGAAAGACACAGAAGTCTCCTTTGATGGCTGATGATGAGCACTAGTGCCGTGGCTGAATATGAATACATCTCATGTAAGTGTCTGCATCCTTCGCCATGTTGATTTTGAATGAATTATTGCACGAACAAACTTATTAACGTGCGATTTTAATTGCATGTATCATTTACAGTAAACACAACAATTGCAAAATTGTGGTTTTTCGACATTAGCAGAATATCAAAAAAGTTTTGCGTATATTTGTAATGGAAACACAGCTAGAGTAGCTCTGATTAAATTTTTTGAACTGCACTCTTTTGTAAATACACACAGTGTGTTGAAGTAATGCAAGCCAGGTTATAAATGTGAGATGCTAAAGATAATTAAAAGTGTCCCCTGCAAAATCATTTTGTTATCGCTAAATAACCATGATTTACAGTTATTTATCCTGTTCTGATTCATGAGCATTGACTTACGTAGGACATACTCTGCTCCGTCATGGTCAAAGTCCGCATCCTCTGGGAAATGATTAATCTGAGAACACACTCCTCTCTTCACTCCTGGGAAATAAGAGAAGAAAAAGGGTGACCTGAGTCAACAAAACACCCAAACTCATAACTACAGTCTTAACAATAGAAAACACCAGCAATCCTGAAGAACAATCTAAACGACGTGAAAACAGTGGCATCTTAATTTTTTTTACATTTTCTTCTCAACTCTCCACATAATAGCAAACTTCAACATATTGGGAGGAAATCACAAGCACTACTGGAGCTGCTTCTAGAAGCAAAAGGTGTTAGTGAAAACACAGAGGTTCATTCCTACACATACGAAGACACACAGCCAGACAGATAACTACCCGCATCTTGCATGTAGACAGACAGACGAACGCATGATGATGAGAGCACAAAACTGTTGCTGATAGATGGATTGTGAAACAGATGAAGTGTTGGAATGAAGAGACACAGACGGAGGGAGACGGAAAGATGTGAGATGAGCTGATTTCTGTCTCATAGATCTTTTATTTCCTCTGGTTAGTCTGAAAAAACAAAAAACAAAAAACAGATGTAGGTACAAGGGAGTGGGAGGTCAGTGAGGTCACATTCTTGGATTCGGCCATAACAGCTTCAAGGCAACCACAAGCTGGACGTACAGCACCTTATATTTTACTTTATTCTATTTTATTTGATCTTTATTTCACCGGTTATTGATCTTTATTTCACCTATTGAGGCCAAAGATCAATTTTTCCAGGGAGACCTGGTCAAGACAGCAGTGGCACTGTTACAATAAAAGCAAACAGCAAATATTAAAACTTGCTCACCATAAACGCTCACACAGACAATGTGCTGCAATGAAACCGCCAAATTTTTTAAACCCTTCAATAAAACCCGAGTTTGAAGTTGAAGCTTAGATTGTAAATTATAACATGTAAAGATGTCCAGTTAATTTTAGACTAAAGTACATAATGCATAGGGAAACCACAGTTGGTAATAATAACCACTCCTCACAAATAAGGACCCATGAAACACACTATGTGAAGTCAGTGGCTCAAAGCATCCACATGCAAAGCATCTTCATAGTCTACAACAGGTAAAAAATGTTGTTTCCGCCAGATGTTTTACAACATACTGAATGAATATGGTCATTAAAAGTCAAATGGTCATGATGTACTCTGTCCTGTCAAACCTACAGCTGGTCGTTGCTGAAGGTTTCTTCCTCTTAAAGGTGAGTTTTTCCTCTCCACTGTCGCTATGCATCCTCTGTAGGAGGGATTGCTGAAAGGTCAGCGACACAACGCAAGTGATTGTCTGCTGTCGATATATGATGCAATCCGATGGGTTTCCTCAGATAGGAATGTATGTATGATTGGACTGGAATTACTTTTTGTTTCGTAACATGCCTTGACGTGACATGTTGTGAAATGGCACCACATAAATAAACTGAATTGAACTTGTGTATTTGTAATTCTCACGGCCACATCTCTATCAGTAGTCTGCAAATAAGATAGAGTAGAGCAGTATGTCTCCATCCACAGCATAATACTGCTGCCCACCCACAGACATAAATCTTTTAGAGCCAGCCTGTCCCGCATTTCCACCACAGCTACACCTCACTGCATCACTGCGCGACCACTGAGCATCTGTCTCTGATGAATACTCCACATACATCAAGGATACATGACCTCCAAGCTGTGCCAAAACACTGTCAGCCTTACTGCATCGCAACGCGAGCGAAAGGACTGAATGGAAGTTACGGAGAGGGGAATCAGGGGGGAAAGCAGTGAAAGATGAAATGTAATGTTTAGAGAGTGAGACAAAGCATGAAGACGGAGGAAACTGGGAGAGTGGGGTAATGAAAGAAGAGGGTGGGGGTTGCACTGCAGCAAAGCTGCAAGGGCTTGAGCTTATCTGTAATTGGCTGCTTTGCTATCAGGAAGCTTAGCAATGAGGACAAATTAGCTTTATACAATGACCAAACTCGGAATGGGTTGGAGATGCTTTAAAAAGAGAGCCAAGAGATTTTTTTTTTTTTTTTTTAAGGGGACCAGAAAGGCTTCCACCTCAATGTGGATGTGAGGAAAGGCACAGATCAGTCAGCTCACACACCCCTTCGACTGTGGCTCCTCCGCTGTTAACTCCATCCCAGCGTTTCAGTGTTGAGCTCTAGCCAGGCACTCAAATGTATAATGAATTAGCAGCTTGTGCTGCTGTAACAAGCTGAAGATCGAGAGACAGATGCTGCCAGATTTTGTATCAACTGCCTCTTTCAAATCTGAAATCGATGAGAGAGCAGAGGCTTTTGTTTCAAAACAAGACTGAAATAAATGCAGCCTGAATCAAAGACAATGAGTAATGGATTATTTTTGAGAGGAGGTTACGCTTCAGTGTCATGTAATTAGAAAGCAATTATGCAAAAAATTGTTTTCTTGTTACTCTGGCACCGTGTAACAAACACGACTGAAAACTATATTCTATAATAATACTACTTTCTTCTAAGATGCTTCTATGACATCCAGTTAATGGTAAAAAAAAGGCTTAATTCCTTTGGACACTACAGACACTACAGGATTTTAAAAATACTTTTCAACAAGAAATTGTATATATCTCAGAGAAATGTGAGGTTCCTAGACGTTACTCAAAGGTTTAGAGATTTTTCTGTTTAGTAAAAGTAAAAAAAATAAAAGTTAGGGATATGTTTGAAGCATTTTTGGGGATAAACTAAAAAATCCTTTATTAATCCTTTTAAAATTGATTTTAGATCTTTAAAAATTTAATATCAGACAATACATAATATAAATAAATAAAAAACGTGTTCATATGATGATCTCATTTGTCAATCGAGACATCTTGTTCTCTTGTGAAAAAATAATTGTCCACCTTGGATAATCTGAAAAATGAAAAAGTCCCAAAAATGCAAAAACAGAAGAAATGTGCAAATGGGCAGATTGTGTCTAATGGTCGAATAATAGTTATCTTTAGATAATAGTTCAATTTATTCGTTCTAATTGGTTTAAAGACAACAGACGCTCATCATTTTCTAGAGGTCTGATTATAAGATTGCATGTAAAGTCGTCCTAAATAAAATATCTGCAGTTATGTTGCATCTCACAATAATACCTGTTTCTTAGTCATCATCTTTCTGGTATTTTCAACACTAATTTTGCTTCAGAGGTTTTGAATATGAACGTTCAGATTGGATCCAATGAGACAGACGGCTTGTGGAAGAAGAAATGTACATTTTGTTCAGTCCTTAAACATCCTATAGGCAAGAGTTTTACTTCGATTTACATCAAGTGCTAATTTGAAACCACGCACCCATATTTATTTCTGAACAACCCATCATTGGATCGCACCTTTTGACATCAATTTCTTTTTTCCCATACCTTCCAGGCAGCATATTCTCCACAGCCCCGAGTGGGTGAGTGCCCCAGGGTCCTTCTTGTCCTTGTTGTGGGGATCATCCTGCGTGATGTTGGCTGTGCTGTTGCAGATGAGGGCACGGGAATACAGCCAGTAGTCCGTCCCTATGGCCACCGTCATCAGGCCGAAGGCAGCGAATGCCCCCACGGTGGTGAGGAGGATCTGGATCCCCTTCTCACACACCATGCCTTTAGGAGAGGTGCAAAGTGAGGGAGGGGACGGAGAGAGCGGACATTAAAAGACGCAGCCCGGGAACAGACAAGCATTGGTTGTGCAGGAGAGGATTTACAGTCATAGACACTGTAAAGTTAAGCTGGAAAAGCAGCGGGTAAGGTGATAAGCGAGAGGCTGATATGAGAAGTGAGATGATGAGACAAGAAACGACAAGAGGTGGAGGCAGGTGTGGGAGGTGTGTGAGTGGCCCTCATGATGTGTCCTTGGAGGAGAGTTTAATGACTCTGCTGACTCTGCTTAACAAGACTGAATTGATGTGGAGCAGAGACGATCACACTCCCTCCCAAGCTCAGTCTGCTGCATATTCATGAGCAGGACTCTGTTCTCTACCTCACAATCAGCAGAACTGGGGATGAATGCACAAACACATGCACACCAGATTACACACGTGATCACCTTGTACCAGCCGTTATTAGAATGACGGTGTGCTTTTAACAAACCCAACTTCTTTGCATGCACTTGCACATGCAGCACCCCGTAACCTGGTTACTGCATGCCGTACTGCCCTGTGCAAAGGTGCTTTAATTTGTAAAGTTGCTCACTATTACACTGGAGCCACCTCTTACTGATAAATCTTTTTTTTTTTTTTTTTTTACTGCATGCAGATAAAAACCTGCGAGGAAAAAGGCTGATCCCTACCTGACGGCGAGTTTCTATCCTTCGACTCAATTTTGAAATCTTTTTTCTCCTCGTCAGTGAAGAACTTGCTGCCCCCTCGATCCGGACAGCATCCATCGACTGTTTTCACCTGCTCCCCTCGCTCCTTCTTGCGCTTGTTTTTCCCTCTTGTGCCTCTCTCGCTTTTACCCCGGTGTCTTTTTTTTCTCCTTTATTCTTTCTTTCCTGGAGGAAGTGAAGCTTGTGGGGGTTGTGGACAGCCACCCCACTCTGTCCGTCCTCCGTTAGCAGAAAATTTGCGACGGAAAACCCATGGTCACCGCACCTCCTGTCTGTTGCTGCAAAAGAAAGAGAACAAAAATATGAAGTTATTACTAATTATTTAAAATGTTAAGTTGTATTTATGATCTAGTAGACGTACATGAAGTAATGATATAATTATTAATAAATAATGCGATAGGCATAGATCATTCCCTAGTGCAATGACAGGAATAATAAAAGCATCCACCAAACATATTTTCTAAAGATACTGATGTGAACTGCTTATCTTGCGATAATTAAAAGTTACGATGTTGTTGTACACATGTCCTCTACAAATGTTAGAAACCAGAGTCATTATGTAACCACTTTTCTGTTTTGTTACCACCAAAGCATGCAGTCTTGCTTTGTCCTGACTCTGTTTCAATTTAGTTTCAAATTCAAGCTGATGGGGTCAGTTAACGAAACCAGAAGCTGCAATCGGCCCAGAAGAACTTCAGCAGTTTTCGGTATCTTCTTTTGAGTTCTGATGTCTGTAGTAATGATGGTATTACCACACGGTGGTTCGGCATTGTTGTTAAATCTCGCAAACAGCGTGGATGCAGATTTTGACAAAAACGAAATGAAGAATCTGAGTTTAAAAATTACCTTCAGTAGTCTAGTAAGGAACTAAAAAAGTCTGGCAGCACATTGTACATGTTGCACTCTTTTACCCAATATAGATGTAGTATATTTAAGGGGAGTGCCTCATAACTGACTTTCACAAAATATACTTAATTCCTTCATGTTTTTCAACAACTTTTTCTATCGGTCAAAACACATGCCAACATAAATACCATAACAACATTAAAGCTGTAGCCATCTTACAGAAAGGTCAACTTCTGGTAGCTTTTGCCCCAAATGGTGGGTTATTTCAAACACTTGAACACACCACTTTGCACAAGACGACTGAGCTGCAACCACATTGCAATCTTGAGCATAGTGTCCTCAGCAAGACCTAGCGTGTCCTCTCAGGTGCTCTTTTCCCTTCAGTGCTGACTGAATTCCTGTGATTACCACAGAGAGACACGATGTGGGACTAAACACCAATAAAACATTCTCCCAGTGCATGCAAAAGCTGCGTGTTTGCAATATTTTTTGGACCACTGGGAGAAAGTGCTTTAACCTTAAACTTAGTCACAAAATTATTTTCCGGCTCCCAGCTTTTCTGTGAAACCATATTTGCACCCTGCTAAAGAGGGTAATTATAGCAAGGGCACTGTGGCAGGCTAAAGTGAGAGTGACTTTAGAGCATGTGCACAGCATCGAGTCTGAAAAGGGAGAGAGGACCAACCCGACGTTGTTACCATAGCAACCGTGAATTCCAAAGTTGGGATCAGCGGAGAGCAAAAGAGGGGAAACGAGAGACGCAGAGAGGAAAAGACAGAGAGGAGAGATGGAAATAAGACATAAAAGGGGATATTTCCAGTTACAAACGGTTATTGACTCTGAAATCTAGCCAGACAAACCAGTACAGCAAAGCTGTGTCAGTAGAGAGGTCCACTGCCACCGCAGCCCAGATGCTACCAAAAACACACAGAAAAAATTAAGGTAATTTACAATTAAGTGACCTCAGCTAAAAAAAAATACATTCATCCTTGTTTTTTTCTTAATAGATCCAGATAAAGGATCCAAGTAAGCAGCACAGAACATTCTACGAACCCCATTTAGCAGACATAATGCAGTTCAGTCGAGTCTTTGAATATTTAACGATGCAATATGGCACCGTGATCAAAATAGGTTACATCCTGTTTGCATTGTGAGACCCAAAGCAGAGAGCTGCCTCAGAGACAGAAGGAGAGCTGGAGTGATTTTTTTTTATATGTACGTGTGTGCAGCTTTATCCTCTTCAGAGCATCCAAGGATGGGTCTAGTCCAATCTTATTGAATCCCAGTAATGTTTCCCTCAGCTCCGAATGTTAGACAGTTAGCCTCGTATCTCCACGTTCAGGCTCCTCATTATGTAAAATGTCAAAGGACACCACTGCAGTGTGGCTTGTTTATTACACACGGCATGTTTAAGCTGTGACACAGGAGCTATTTTGTGTCATAAAAAACATACTGAATTTTCATAAGGAAAAAATAAATACATTCATTTCACTCCAATCACCAATGTTATAATGTGTGTGTGTGTGTGTGCGTGTGCGTGTGTGTGTGTGTGTGGGAGGGGTGTGTGTGTGTGTGTGTGTGGTTCTGGCATTTAATAAATGACCTCAAGGATAACCTACTATGTTATTCCCCAAGGCAAAACCTCCCCTGAGTAGCAGATCATAATTGTCACTTAATTATCTGTAAATTGTTTTTTCTCTCTAATAATTAAGGAAAGAGGGGGATGACAGGGAACGTTGGGAGCAAGACCAGGGAGCAACAAGGCAAAAGTAAGCGAGTGAATAAGTGAAAGGTTGTCAAATACTTTGTGTACAAGGCAAGGAGAAGGGCCTTGTACACATTGGGTATTCATGAAGGGCAGGAAATATACACATTTTATGACACTATAGATCTAAAAAAAACAATAAACAAAGCTTACATTGATCAACTATCAACCACTATGTGCAGTTCAGAGGTATGTATGCTTCTTCCAAGCTGGTTTGACTTTTATTATAAGGAACTCAAACAAGATGGCGACCTTATTGCAGAAGTACATACCCCATCCTGATGAAGCACAACTGTCAATTTCACACCCCTGATCCTGTTGCACACGCACTATTCAGACCAGGATCACATCAGAAGAAACACAAGTTGAAAATCTAAGAGGACTTGATGAACAACAAAATCTAGCACATTTCATTTCCCAATTTTAAAATCTGTTTTTACATACTGCAGGTTTTTACAGCAGCTTTAATATTTTAATATTTTTATGCTTTATCCGTAGAACACCTATATAGAGCAAAGCAAACGTTAAATTCCTGTGCGTGTTTTTTTTAAAATCATTTTTGTACCCAAATACAATCCCTTGTTATAGTGTATTTTTATGACAACAAAGGTGAAAAATCAAAACTAACTTTCTACTGTTAGACAAAGTCCATTATGTCTTCTTAGCTCAAATATGAAAAACAAAAATCCTGAAATGTCCCCAATGCTCCACCAAATTGTCTGCATAGTAGGGACAGTAAAAAACTATGGTAACACTTTATTTGAAGGGGTGTGTATAAGACAGACATGACACTGTGATAAACATGACATAACATCTGTCATGAACATAAAGAAGTCTTTATGAATGTTTATGACAGTTGTCATAAAGTGTAATTCGGTAAATAATGACACTTTTAATGCAAAGTTGCTCTAAAAGTTGCATTAAAAGTCCATTAAAAATGCCAACTTTGCATGATTTTGTAAATAATGACAATTCAATGCAAAGTTGGCACTTTCAATGGACTTTCAATGCAACTTTTAGAGCAACTTTGCATTAAAAGTGTCATTATTTACCAAATGACATTTCATGACAACTTCATAAACATTCATAAAAACTCCTTCATATTCATGAAAGGTGTTATGTCATGCTTATGACAGTGTCATCTCAGTCTTATGCACACCCCTTCAAATAAAGCGTTACCAAAACTATTTATCTGCACATCTCTTTAGGTAGCATAACTATGTGGTAATGCTGTAAGGGTACATAGAAATGCAGGACAAGATGTTGATTTTGGCCTTTACAGTATATAAGAGTAAATATAAATATCGTCATAGAGCAGAACTATGATCCAAAATGCTTTTGGACATTTTGTTGAATTTATTCCCAGGTGAAAGTTCTTCTGAGGCAAATGGCATGTCGACCCTTTCAATGTACTTGTTAACTTTTTTAATTTAATTTCCAGCTTGAGTTAATAAGCCAGTATGCTGTGTTTTGAAGAAGGACAGAGTAAGTTTGTGTGTTTTGAAGAACAAATACTCCATACTACAATCACAGCCCTCAAAGTGAGGCTGTTCATGGTAAGTCTGCATCACCCAGAGCAGCACAGGCCAGCCAGAGGCCTATTAGTTGCAGCAGGTCAACTGCAGCACCAAACACAGCAGCAGCCAAGCCAGTGGCCGCAGAGCCCATTACAGAGCAGGTGTTCACCTGTCAGAAACCCTCAGATATAATCACATCTACCTGCATGACTCATTCCCAGCACGGCAGAATACCTTTGTTTTGTAGAAGCCCACCCAATATGTTGTAGCTATAATACCGTAGTCATAAATCACAGAGCAGATTTGAGTCTTGTAGCAGCTGCTCCATTAGCTATTCATTGCATAAATCAACCACCAAACTGCTTGTTGAATAAATGATGACAGCTGTAATAAGTTTTCCACACGTGGAAGGCCCTGGTCTTGTGTGAGAATCAGCATAACAAAGTGCCACCCCACTGACTAATACCAGCGAGGTTGAAGAAACGGGTCTTGTGTTGAAATATTAAAAGCCACATTTGCAGCTGGTGGAAATGGCAAAGGGTTTTACTGATTCCTTAATTGAAAAGAAAAAAAAATGCTCCAGGCCTACTTAAGATGAAAGTTTCTAAAAATAAAAACAGTGCATTCTATTCTGAGATGGCAGCAGAGGGAGCATTTGCCAAAAACACACAAACATCCAAGTCATTCTGAGCAGAAATTATTTCTGTTCTCTTGTTGCACACCTGAGCTCTCTGCTGAAATGTAATAGTATTAATATTATTGGAACGCCCGTATCTATGTCAGCAGAAATGATGCACATGTGCAGGTGCACAGAACACGATCCGCAAGCGAGGAAATCTTTGGCATGTAAGCACACACACAGGCTTAAGCCCCCACAACTGTCAAAATGATAAAGAAATCCTAAAATAGGTCATTTTTTAAAAGCAGCTTCAAAGAACAGCTGAGCAGCCATTAAGCCAGAGTGAAAAGTCCACTAAGGTCCTCAGACTGCATGTAACCCAGGGTTTCTACAGTCTTAGCAGATCTGCCAGAGAAAGTAACACCTTGGTCTAAAAGGTTCCCAAAATAAAGCATGTCAGAATAATCGTATGCTTATGAACCCATAAACCTGTGCTTTAAAAACAGACATATTAGCAATCATGCATGCAAAGTACCTTCACTATTTTGCTGTCTGTTGCAAGATGACCCATTAAATGTGAAGAATTTATGCAGAAGGAAAAATTAGAATTGAAACAAATGTTGCATCCTCTGCAGCAGTGTCCAACGTGTTTTTATTTGTTTAAAAACAATTAATTTACTTATGATTTTGTCATTCTTACCTGCTCTTCAAAAAAACAACAAAAAAACAACATAAGAAATAGAATATAAAAATACAAGTAATAAAATAATAATTGTAGATCTGAAATTGAAAGAGTCATGCACTTTTCCTTAAAAGGAACATGTGGACAAAGAAAACCCAAAATTCAGTGTCTCAGAAGATTAGAATACTAGATGAGACGATTAAAAATTGAACAGAAATGTCAGGCTTTTGAAAAGGATGTTCATGTCTATGCGCTCTATTGAGCATGAATTACTGCATCAATGCAGCGTGGCACGGAAACAATCAGCCTGTGGTTCTGCTGAGGTGTAATGGAAGCCCAGGTTACTTCAGGTAATCTGCAATGTTGGATCTGGAGTCTCTCATCTTCCTTTTGACAAATGGATTTAGATCAGTTAATCAGGGTATCATAATTGTCGATGAAGCAGCTTTTAGTATATTTGACAAAGTCCTGCTAGGAAATTAAATGAGCATCTCTGTAAGATTTGTCAGCAGATTCAGGCATGAAGTGCTCTTAATTTTCCTGATAGAAGGCAGTGCTGACTGAGTACTTCAGAAAATACAATGGACTGACACCATCATACACCAGCAAAAGTCCTCACTAACTGTGGGAACTTCACATTGGACTTCAAACAACATTGATGTTATGGTTTTCTACTCTTCCTCCAGACTCTGGGATTTTGACTTACAAATGAAATGCAAATTTTGCTCTCATCTGAAAAGAGGACTGTGGAAAAGTCCAGTGCTTTTTCTCCTTTCCCCAGGTGAGACTGTTTTTAAGTTGTCTCCAGTTCAGGAGTGAAATTATTCCACAAGAGAAATGCAACATCTGTAGGATTCCTCTCTGAGTAATGGCTTCTGATGTGCTGACTACAGCTTCAGTTCTCCTAGTGAAGCTTCCCCAAATATTTGAGTACCTTTTGCTTGACAATCCTCTTAAGAATGTGATTATTCTTCTTGCTGGTGAAACTTTTTTTCTTCCACTAAACCTTCTATGAAGATGCTTTGATGCAGCAATCTGAGTACAACCAGCTTCTTCAGCAATTATCTTTTGTGGCTTACACTCCTTGGGGAGGAAATATTCTGGAAACCAATCAAGAGTCCCTTTGACTGTGTGGCCCATGTATTGTCAATATATGAGAGCTTTCAAATGCTTTATTGCAAGCCACAATCATCCAAATTAAAAATAAATATTTCACTCATATTGTCTGAAATGAGTGAGAAACATTTAAAATATTCAAAGTCCAAAAATATTTTAGACTGATGACTTTGCTTGCTATTAAGCAACTTCATTTTTGAGCAACAACCACTGGATACGGATTACTATTTCATTCATCCCGACTATAAGATAAGAAAACAAGTAATGTTTTAAATTAAAGCGAATGCTTTGTGTTGTGCCAAAAACAATTTCCATTTTTAGAAGAAGTTAATTTGTCAGCATCTTTTATGAGAGCCCTCCTGTCAGCAGAAATGTCACACAAAAATGTTAAAACATCCATCTGGACCAACCGCCTGCACTCGTGTCCCACATGGTCCATTTTTTAATATTTATCAAAATATATACAGAATTACAAAAAAGACACAGGGCACATTTTAGACAGCCGTGCATTAGTGATTCTAAACAATATTACAATAAAATAGTTGATCATTTTCCTTTTACTCAGAGTTTGCATCTGCCTGCTGTGCAAGAGCCACATAATCCATCACCAACAGAAATAACTCAGTCTCAATCTGAATAAAACCTTAAACAAGACATCAACACGACATTTTAAAACCGTAAAGTGTTGATTAAAAACATGACAACATTCTACATTTCTTTTAGTTTCTTATTTGATCGCTCAATGCTGACGAGGGAATGAGGAAATATTTATGATAATGAAAACAGGTGGATGAAAAGGTGGACTTCTAACAAAATGTAATGCATTTACATGGATTGTGCAAGAAACATAATGGGAGATTAAATGCATACAAACTCCCGTGCAAGTATTTAACTGCTCTAATGTGAGGACGTCCTCTTTAGTTCTCCAGTATCAGCACTGTGGTGTAATTATGCTCCTAACTGAGTAGGCTGTTTTCTTCAATGGCTTTGTAAGGTTGTTAACTTTATGAGAATACCCAGAATCCTGGGAAATATTGGTCGAAAGCTAAAATGCTTACAAGACATTAAGAAGTGAGACGTACCCTCAAAGTATTTTAGCACAATAAAATGATACTCAAGAAAACTGACATGAATACATTGTGCCATTATCCTGTCAATTCCAATAAAAAGAATAATTTGTTTTTCATGTTTACAAAATCTCACACATTTCATTCCTCCCAAAAATATATTTTTTGAGCATTTACAAGCCAAAAATGGGAATTCTCTTACTTTTATTCCAAAACATCACCATTAGGTCTTTCCAAAGAATACATGTCAAAAGCTTTGCTGCAGTTGGACTCCCCTGTATTAATTGAAAATATTTTACTACAAGAAAAATGCAACAAATACCTCAGTGTACTGTAGCTCGTACATTACTAAACTAATGGTGAAAATATTGGTGCAGCCAGATGCCACGAGGTTTCCATCAAGGCCTTGAAGGCAAATACTGAACAAAATCTGATGATATTCAGAGATTCCCAGACCTCCCATCCACATCTACCTGTTGCAGCTCACCGCAGAGACTCGGGGGGGTTTTCCCCACTCCATCTGTGAGATATCATCTCTCCAGAGTCTCCTGGGTCTGCCTTCAGGCCTCTTCCTGAGGACCTCAATTGGAGGAAGGTCTCCAGAGGGAATATTTAGCACTTTAACTGGCTGCTTTCATTGCATAACTCCTTGAATTATCTACAAAGCTTTTAGTTTTTGACAAGACTTGTCATGTTTTGAAAACTGGTTTCTACTGGAGTTACAGGTTTAGGATTTGTTTGAAGCCCACCATAGGGTTTAGACAACTGTATGTTTGTTGTCCAACCAACAAATATGTTCCCCTTGTCCAAAACCATAGGCTCATTAGTTTGATTCAGTGTTGTACAGTTAGTGATTTTGTAGTTGTATTTAGCGAGTATTCAAATCCCTTTATTAACCTCTGATAAAAAAAAAGTGACACAGGCCAAATCTAGCAAGCTTTTCCGCATCCTTTCACCAGTGCTGCACATAATAAATAAGCACTAATAGTCTATCAAGCTGATGAAAGGTTGTTAATAACTCAAGCTCTGCATTGGGAGAGAAAACTTTGGTGACTGACATTTTCTCTGATGTCTTATTAAAGGACCTTGGAAAGGTAAGAACGGTCTGACAGAAAATGTACTGATTTTGGAACTGAAACTTTTTAAAACCTCGTCTACCTTTGACCAGCTCATTTCTAGATCCTAAAGCCTTTAAAGGTTAGTATAGAGTAATACTTCAAAGTACAATTACTTTTTTCTGTTCACACTATTTATCCACATCCATGCGGCTTTTTATAGCAAAATCTTTATTTGGCACGCTCATGTTTAAATTGTCACTATTTCTAATTTATCTGTCCAGAGCTGGAATGGCACCACAGTATTTATGGCATGTTTACTTAATAAAAAAAAACTACCTAGAAGATATCAAAACTACGTAACCAGCAGGGTCTGTGTCATCATGTTTCAGTTTGTACTGGAAAGTATTTCTTGCACCTATACTTTACCTACATTTGGAGTTCACATTTTTATTCCACTAAGTTCTGAGGTCTGCACAGCTTATTCATTAGCGTCTCTGAATTTACCGCTGTGATATATCATGACTTCAAAGGATGGACAAATTACTGAGCGTTTGACCCATGAATGCACATTTGAATAACTTTAAATAAAGCACCTGTGATCAGAATCACCCTTGCTTCCTTTTGGAGCAAGTGGACATGAGCCAAATTTCGGAGTGTTATTTTTCTTTTATGCCTACAGAAACATTTAAAATGTAAATATTTTTTCCATGGGATGACAAGGAGAATCAACTCATAACTTTATACTGGTGCCAAATTCAGATCCGGTGTCCCATCACACAAGTATTAGCATACATGAAAAAACAAATTGCTACACATAG
This sequence comes from Poecilia reticulata, assembly GCF_904066995.2. NCBI lineage: Eukaryota > Metazoa > Chordata > Actinopteri > Cyprinodontiformes > Poeciliidae > Poecilia > Poecilia reticulata. The sequence continues at coordinate 14,322,369 of NC_088845.1, forward strand.
TTTAAAGCCACTATTACATTTTTAGCATGAACTTTCCGCAACATGGCAATTCTGTCACAGTCAGAGAATCACAGACAATCGATTGGTGACTGGAATCAACAGACCAACCAGTTGGAAGGTCAAAATGCTGATATTTTCTATATTGAATGCATCATAGTAAGAGCTGAAGCTTCACAATGCCAGCTACACTCTCAAAAATGCTTCTGGGGGGAAGAAGTCTCACTGTTAGCTATTTTTAATATCAGTGAGATGTTTAAAATGGAGCACAAGTAATTTACAATTGTGTATTTTCTGCTAAGTGTCGAAGCACGTCTGCTGTTAATTTAAATGAAGCGAGAGCAAGACTTTCTGCTGACAACAGGAAGGCCAAATGTATTGAGGCATAGATGCTCTGTTTTAAGCTTTTGTCTAATGGAATATGCTTAACTTGGAAATGATATGGTAAAGATCTACAGCTTGTAGAATCTACACAAAGAGACTGCTGCTTTAGTAACACTACCAATGCTAATGTTACATAAGATTAGCTTTGTTTTAAAATAACGGTAAAGCCTCTATAAAAGCAGCTGTTCTCATTATTATGTCATCTCTCCTCCTGACATGAATAATAAATGATGGCTCACAGCAGGGAAACTAGAAAAAAATCATTTCAATGGCTTTCTAATTTCTATCAGTATTCTAGGACCTTAACAAAAATCAGGATCAGTTCAAACTATGAAGTTGGCCCAAAAAATTGTGCAATTGCTAAAGAAAATGTTACCTTTAACCCCTTTAATAAAGAAAAAAAATCCACAGCAATACACTGGAAACATCTGAACATGCAGCCATTATCTGCTACAGTGTTGTCAGAAATAAAGTAATAATCAAATTAAAACTATATGATAATTTTACCCTGTGTACCATAATAAAAATATAATTTGAAGTATCAGATAATGAACAACAATTTCACCTCTTCATTATTTAGCTACGTCAGCTGACGAGCACTACAGGAAACGAATCCTACAGGTTCGTCACTCCTGCTCATTTAATAATTACAAGCTGTAGCTTAGAGTTGCAGGCTTCAGCTATGTTACTGTATTCACACTTTTTGCAGAATAACACTACTTACACATACAAGATGCACTACTTCCCATCACCAGACTGGGTCTCCTGTAACATTACTGCATTTGCAGTCATCTTCATGTTTTGTCTAAACCACTCTGCTGGTGAAAATGGAGGCCATAATGAGGACGATCTATAATCAAAAGGCGATGAAGCAGAGAGTCATGTCAAAATTGTAACTCGGAGTAGTTTTCCTAAAAATATGATAATTTTAATAAAGTTTGACTGCAGAGTCTTTCTGCTTGGTTGTAGGAGGCTGTGCTTTTCCAGTCACACTAACTTTAAGTACCTTACTATAGAGGTCTTTTCCACTGAGACTGAAGTCAATTAGAAAACTTTAATAACAAACTTTCTCCCTGGAACTTTTAACAATTTTGTTCTTTTTTTTCCCCCATGATTTGGATTTCCTTGGGCTTATTACTTAAACGTAGCCAAAACACAGTGTTCAGATGACAAGTATTGGCTTAAGTTGCAGTATTTGAAACTGACGGCAGTGTTTTGGATTGCTTAATTTGTTTGGGATCCTAGGAGCCTATTTAACTGAAACACACAATGTTGTTACACAGCAGTGCAAGGCTTTTCTCCTGAGCCTCCGCTTGACTAAAGAGAGGGAGAGTGGAACAACTCTGAAAGCTCAGACTACCAGGAAAATTGCAACAAAGGCATTGATCCTCTGAACAATAGCTACATGACAGATCTGATGATGGCTGCAGAATCGTTTCCCTGCAGAGGGGAACAGAGAGTAAGAAACAGACCTGGCCACCCAAACAGCGACCACATGCGGGCAAAACGGCTCAGAAAAGCAAATAAAAACACCCAGAGAGATTATTTCAGGTCACTGGGAACCACTAGAGTATTAGACGATTATGATTTGGCAATCAGTAAAACAAAAACCTTACCCTGAGTGGGCTTCGCATCACTACAGTCTGCAGTGAGTCACCTCGCTGTGTAAGCAGCAGATCTCAGAGCCAACTAAGAGGTTTCAATGTAATCTAGCATCCACAGAGATGATCATCAAAAACCTCCCAGATCGCACCTCGCACACATGGCGCAGAGAAAGTTTAACACATGGCAGGTGGAGGAGCTGAGGGGGCGACCAGCAGACAATAAACCGACTGTCTCTGAAGAAGGAATTTCACATTTTTAAAGAAAAACAGCAGGGAGTCAGTGGGAAGAAGATGAGGCAACAAACTATCATAACTCAGCAGGTGGAACGGGTCTGGATTCTGATCCATGGCGTCAGCAATACACATGCTGATGTATGCTTAGAACAATGTAGGGAACTGTATCGCATCTTATTGTCTGTGTGAATGAGCAAAGTAATAAAAAATGTTCTGTCATTGGGGGAATTATCAGTTGAAGAGGGCAGAAGGATCTGAATCTTGAACAGTCGCTGAACATTTATGTTGCTGGCGGTAATACAAACGGTTTTTATAATAAGTACATCAACAGGAGGAGGGAGGCAGGAAGGTAGAGAGAAGCTTAAAAAAACTTATGCTTTCCATTCCTAAGGTTTAAAGTTTCTAATGAAGAGAAAGTAAAACAATTCTCCTCCGTCTACCACTTGTTGCTGCTCACTGCTAGTCAGCAGACTTATAGATGGTATACTCTTCTTTCTCATTCAAACAATAGATAAGCTGGTCTGTTTTGAAATATTCATGGTCAGTTTATAGAACTGAAGTCAGCAGGTTTCAAGTGATGTTAATTATGCCTAACAGGACTTCACAGAGTTACTTCCAGCTCCAGTCAAGTTTTGTTTCCATGCAGACAGAGACGATAACACCCAGTCCAAGTAGGCACCTAATGCACAGCAAACAGGAGAAACTGCAATGAGGGCAGGAAAGGGAGAAGGAGAACAAAAAGACAATGTTTCTCAGTACAGTGTGGAAGATCTGCTTTGTTCTCCATCTGGATAATTTATCTCCCCGAGATCACAAAGGAAGCCAAAACTGAACCGATTCTCGCTTTTAAGTTCTGTTTTCTTCTTCTTCTGTTCTGAGCAGACACTGTCCAAAACAGGGCATCATTGCCCTCCTATGAGCCTGTAGTTAAAACCGTTCATCTCTGAGTGATAGGCTGTGGTTCAACGTAGCCAAAATATGAACAGCAGAGCGACGCTGATGAGGTCCAAGCAGCTCATGCTTACAGACAGAGACAGGTCTGGAAGAAAATGTGGAAAAGGGCCAATATTCTGTGCAGTTAAACACATTATTTTCACTTGAGTCTCTGTGTAGAAATCAAAATAGCAATAAATAAATACAACATGTAAAATTTTAGATGCAATAGAAGTATTTTTGTTCAACATTAGAATACTGGGAGAATCTCACGCCGGCCTCCAGACATTCTGAAATGACTTAAAGTCTGATACGTGTGTGGAAAAATTACATGTTTGTCAAACTCGTCTACATCAAGAAGGTGGATCAGCATTAAACTGCAGGAGGGGGAAACTGCTGGACATTCAGGCTGCATTTGCAGCCTTTCCTGAAACTGCAGCACTTTGCAGACAGATCACCGTAAGTGCATGAGACAACTGCAGACTTCAGAGTATTTGTTTGCCTCTGTATAGAAAGGATGCAGCCAGATTTAGGATGGCATTAACTTGCACAGAAACTCCCATCTGCTGCAGTCAACATTCTGCGTTGCTTTTATGACTTTTCCTTCCGCCTTTTTGCTTCATGTCATCGGCTGCGCATAGGCAGCATGTGAACACTGACAGCGGTCTGGTGGGAACATGAATTTTCAGGATCCATCAGCATGATGTGTTTCATGGGGTTCAACATGGAGCCGTACGTTTAGCCCTGTTCTCTGCGCTGCACCGATGGGAGCTCGGCAGCAGGAGTGCAGACCAGTGATTAAACTAAAACACCTTTACCAGTTTGGAGCTACAGCGCTGCCAGCGTGGACAGCTCAGTTATAGTGATGCGGACTGCGGTGCATTTATTAGCAGAGAAAGGCACACACACACACACACACACGCACGCACGCACGCACGCACACACACACATCACCATGCATGCAGAGGCTACACGGTGGAAAATGGACGCCAGCATCAAGCCACAGAGCAGACAAGAGAGACAAATCTCACATTAAGACGCGGATTTTGTTCCGTCATCCATTTGGTTGACCAATTTCTGCAAATTCAACAGATATTTCAGCCTCACACCTGCCGTGCAAATGCAGAATGGGAGAGTGGGAGCGGGAGGAAGGGGGGTGGGGGGGGTCATCCAAGCAAGCAGTTACAGGGATCTAATATGCATAAAAGACGTTGTAATAGCTAATTATAGACCCGGGCAAATAGACGGGAACATTTATCAACAGCGTCTAATTAGAGCGATGGCAGAAGTCTGAGAATTACTATCATTATTTGGGTCTGCAGATCCAACACACTGTTAATAGGTGAGTGAAGCGGATTAATGTTGCATGTAAATTGCACTGGGTGAACTGGTGATCCGAAACACTGCAAAGTCAAAACACAACGCTGCCACAGTGGGCTTAGTAAAAGAAACGTGCAGATCTCTTACCTTCAGTTCCTTTTTATATATATCTCTCTATATATATATATAAAAATTCACAGCGTCCTTGCACTCCCCAAGAGATGCAGACTGAGGGGGGAAGAAGAAGACAAGAGGGGGCGGGAGGGGTGGACTGTTGAGAGGATAAATAATCGAGGCAATAAATAAATAAATAAATAAAAATGTTTTTTTAAAAGGGATTGCAGCAAGAGATGATAGAAATAAGAAGAAGCACCCAAGGGAGGTTTGCAGCAATTCAAATTAGTCTCTGATGGAAAAGGGTTGAACATGCATTACAAAAAAGGCTAATACAGGACACGTCACTGAGCACGGATTTGTCTGCCGTGGATGTGGCCGCTGCGCGTGTGTGTACTCGGGGAGAATGCGTCTCCCCCGCCCCTTCGGTTGGTTGGATGAGCGCTCGCCTGCCTCCCTGACCGCCATGAAGTTAGCTTCCGATTTGAGACTTGACTAATGGGTCGATCTGCTGCATTTTAACTGCTTTAGACTTTTTTAAAAAATAATAATTTTTATCCACTTTGTTAGGAAATCTAAAATACTCCTAGCAGCCAAATCTCCACCGATTTGATTGTGTAATCTCTGAGGCTATCGAATATCCACTGCATATTCGATAAAACACAGCTTGTTATTTTTTAAACCTTAATGTAATTGTGGAAAAACAAAAACTTTTTTCCTCTCTTATCAATATCATAATTACTTTTTTTTTAAAGAGTTTTGTAAATTAGATAAAGATGTCACACGTAGCAAATTGTGTTTTTTTTTTAAGTTTTCTGATTATAAATAAAACCACAATTCTTTCCCTGTAATATTACATAAGAGCAATGAAATAGTTTTCTAATACAGAAATTTTGGTCTTCTATGAAATATGTCCATGTACTCTTGAGTACAGTATCTCATAAAAGTAAGTGCACTCCTCACATTTATTGTATCCGTCATTTGGACAACATCCATCCACCCATTTTCTTTACACCCTTGTCCCACAGTGGGGTCAGGAGGGTTACTGGTGCCCATCTCCAGCTAACGTTCTGGGTGAGAGGCGGGGTCACCCTGGACAGGTCGCCAGTCTGTCGCAGCATTTGGACAACACTGAAGATATATTTACAGTAGCAGGTGTACAGCTTGCATGACAGAATACATTTGCCATCTTCTCAAAGTAGCTTTCAGAGGACTCCCCACTTCTAGGGCATGAAGTAACTTGATACTTCCAGAAAGACCTAAACCTTACCCAGCATCTGTGGTGCATCCTCAAGCAGAAGGTGGAGGAGAGCAAGGTCTCAAACATTCACCAGTTCTGTGACGCCATCGTGGAGGAGAAGCAGAGGGTTCCCATGGCAACCAGAGAGGCTCTGGTGAACTCCAGGCCAAGAGTGTTAAGGCAGTGCTAGAAAAATAACGGTGGCCACTGTAAATGTTGACACTTTAGGCTCAATTTGGAGGTATGCGTATTTTTGTTTCCAGCGGTCAAGACATTAATAACTGTGTGTTGAGGTATTTTGAGGGGACAATAGAGTTATACTGTTACACAGCTAAATTGTATCAAAGTGTTATATCTCCACTGTTGTTCCATTAAAGGGATATAGTGAAATATATATATTTTTATTTTTTATTTTTGCCTTAAGCAGCCTTTATTTGAGAGTAGATAGACAGGAAAGTGGGCAACGAGATAGGAGGAAGACATGCAGCAAAGGTAATCAGGACTCGAACCTGTGACGTCCGCGTGGAGGACTAAGGCCTCCATACGTGGGTTGTGCTTCACCAAAGCGCCACCACAGCACCCATAATGAAATACTTACAAAAATGTGACGTTTGTGAGAAACTACAATACTTAGATTTGCTCAAATTTGTTAATCAGCACAGCGCTGCATGACGTAATCCACCTGTGGTTCTGATGAGGAGCTAATGAAGCTGTTTACATACTTCGACTCCTCAAGCATTGTGGGGGCTCATAAAACCTGAGATTACAAGGGTTTTTGTGTTGCACTTTTGAAATAATCAAATTCACCGGCGACTGAATAGCGTGCTTAAGAGACCGCTTTTTGAATTACCCGTAATAATGAAGGGTCTCTGAGGCCCTTAATCCCACTTTAAAAAGCCCAAAATGATTTAGTCCACACTTGCACCCAGTTGATCCAACTGCATCGTGTATACAGCGATCCGATACCAAGAGAGGCAAGAGCAGGCAGGAAAAGTTACGTGTTTCCTCATGAAATGCAATTTAGGAAAGCAACAAGAACAATAAGGAAAGGAGAGGCAGGGACATTTTATTTGACCAGAGAGACGGCAAGCACACTATAAACAATATCAGCAGCTCTGTGTCAGAATCAGGGTGAAATGTCAGGGCTTTGAATTGGATTAAATATGATCACAAGTACATTACTCTCAGTTATTATCACTAATTATTTGACACTGACATGTCAAAGCAAGTGGTTTGACAGCAATTGATCAGCAGATATTTAGTGTCACTTAGTTGCTTGTAACTTTGTTTTTGTCCCATATCAGATGGGTCTTTGTTTTATTTTTGGGCAGCAGAGATTATGGCCTTGAAACTTTCGCAGTTTTGCTAAGTCTCATTCTTGTTGTTGAACAAGGCTTTTCGATCAAAACTGCAGGCAAGTCAGTCCTATACTGCTTTAGATTTACTTGCACTTTTTATTTAACCTTTCTTTAAACAGGTTTTCCCATGGAGATACAAGATCTTATTTAAAAGAGAGACCTTTTTTGAAATAAAAATGTACATCTGATTCTCAAACCCTTTGAAATGGCTTTGTAAGACTTTCCAGAATGACATTTTGACAACTTTTTGTCTCATCTCTTATTGAAGGAGCTCATGAAAGAGCTCCTTGAGATCTTTCATGAATCTGTATGAATTGAGTTAACTTATCAGGGTTGTTCTAATTCATGTTGACTTTGTAATCTGTAAATTAACTCTGTCAATATTTTCACCTGCTACTGACAATGTAGTTTTTTAAGTTAGACTCTATAAACCAGGTGGTCTCAATCCAAAACTCAACAAACAAAAAGAAAACTTAAAATCATTCTGTTTCAAATTTTCACAGATTGAATCAAAGTTTTCACGGCTCAAGCCCGCACCTTGCACGAGTCGTTAAATTCAGCAGAAGAGCCCTTTAGTCGAGTTGCGCATCGCAAGCTACATTTCGGACGCCAACTTCTGTTCGTGTCTTCTCGCCTTGTCTGCTCCTCTATTTCATCCACATCTCACCAGACGCATGCAGGGAACTTGTCGCATTCAGCCTAAAAAAAAAAAAAAAAAAAAGCAAAAATAAAGTTAAAATAAATATACTCCTCATTACTGGCAAACACCTTGTGAGGTTAGGACACAGGATAATAACTCCAACAGTCTGCGGAGATTACGACGCGGGTTGAAACCCCCTCATTTGACCTCCTCTCTGTCTGCTGTGCTGTGGTCTGGATGTGCTCACTGGAGCGTGTGCCGGGCGCGCAGGGCTTTGTAAGCCCCCTGTTAGACCAGGTTCAGTGTGTGGGTTTTGATTGTAACATTTTGTTACTGGAACGCCTCTGCGGGACACTTGTCCTGCGTGGAAACGACGCTGATCACAGTCGATCTGGGACATGGAGCAAGAGCGCAGCCCTGCGGAGAGACGTTAAGTCACCGCAGCGCACATCCACAGGTTAAGATGTGAAAAATGAATTAGAGAGGGGAAATCAACATTATTCATGGCAATTTCATATCATTGTCACTATATGAAATTAGTAAAGATGTCTTTTGTTTGTTTGTTTTTTTAATAAGTTGTTTGACTGGATTTAATCAACAGTATATGTAAATTTTAAAAAAAGTACTAGTTGCAGGGATGTTGCTTGTTATGACCTTCAATTGCCATAAAATGGCTTTACTACCCAGTTCACCCCCCTCTTAAACACACATACACACGGAAAAGAGGGGAGAGGCCGAGCTTGATAGAGCTAATCCAGAGTGACAGGTCTTTCATGCAGTAATGGTGAGGGTGAAAAGAGAGATCCACTCAACCCACACACATGAAGTGGAGCACACACTCACATGGATAAACAAAAGGAAAGGACAGAAGCAAACCCACAGACAGAGAGCGTGCTATCACAGAGAGTGTAAGGCTGGCTTTATTGACACAATCACTCAGATAATGTTGAATTTAGCAGAGCACACAGGCTTTTTTATTGACCCCCTTGGTGACGCTTGACGTGTTTGACTTTAAGGCCCAAAACCTTAATAAAGTCAAACGTCTACAGCAGGTGTTTGATTTTCAGGAAGACTTGCATACATCTCAAATGCATTTGGACAGACATTTCTTATTAATAGATAATGTCTCTTTTTTCTACTTCTTTTGGAATCCCTACTGATTTTTGATCTATTTATTAATTTCAGAGTTACTTTTGAGATAAATGGAAATAACCTTTAACACAAATGCATAGTGGCAAATGCACAGTCAGACTCGTGCACTCATACACAACTCTGATCAATTCTTGGCTCCAGGCTGTGGTGGCTTGGCGTGACTGAAGAGGGAGGCTGGTAAACACCCTGTGGTTCGCTGCAGTGCACCACTTGCAGAGATTCCCTGGCTTTTTTTTTTTCTTGTTCTTTTTTTAAGGGAAAAGCCAGAAAATAATCCTTATTCTGCATGTTTTCACCAAACACCATTAAGATAAAACTTATCCTCATTTTAAACGCTGATTAAGTAAGACTCTACTATTCTACTTTTCAGTCAGTTAATATTATTAAAGTTTCTTCTGTTTAATAATTTCGAGAATAATGAGAATTGTTTTTGGAGGGTTACTTTCTTCAGATATTGATTTTTGCATAGATTTTCTTACCATTTGTTGGACTAAATGTCTTGGGTCAAACGCTTTGTGTATCTTTCTTCAAACGTACAAGAGTTTACTAGAAATTGGGCCAATTCCTTCCAACAGAATGAATGTGACTCAGGTTTGTTCACATACATCTCTTCAGCTCTACACACATCTTTTCTATTGATCTAAAGTTATATGTAACTAAAGTAGCAATTTCATTAGAGTATTTTTGTGTGACCAAACTTTATCTTCCTGGGTGATCCACTGTGCTGTTTCTTCAATATTTGTACATACTATCATACATTTTGTGGAGTGCAATATGATGTTGCCATCCCTGCCTCTTATTTTCACATTGGTTTATAAATGTACAAACCAAAAGAAAAGAGAAAAGCTCAGATATATTACCAAAAACAAACAGAACCTGCAAACACAGATGCTAAAACATGACAAAATGTATCCCCAATAGAAGTTTTAATAAAACAAATTGAGTTACAGATGTCAACTCTATAACAGCAGTAATTTTGTCAGTATTTCTTCTATTGCATTCGATCAGATTTTAAAGCTGCAGTATCATTGAAGCACTGAAAAGCAATTGCTTTAGCTTGTTTTTATGATTTATATATATATATATATATATATATATATATATATATATATATATATATATATATATATATATATATATATATAAACAGTGAACAGTGAAATAAAGTAAAATGTGAACTGATTTCTGAGAGAAGCTTAAATTCATTTGTGCATTCATACATAGGTAAAAAAAAGAGTTGAGTATGCAGATAAAAAAGAGCTACAACATTAGAAATAGTAATGCAGTATAACAGCTGGAGGACTTTTAGAGATAATTACATAATCCAACAAATGATTAAAAAAAAAAGCTGTTTATTTAAAGCAAGAACAAAGCATTTATCTTCCTCTGGTCATGATGGCGGTCGCAGGAACCCAAAGTTACTGAAGCACATTTTGATTGAAAAGGTTTGCAAGTGCAACGTCTGGAGAATTTATTTTATCTTCTTCAACAGATGCTGCAGAAATGCTTGTGGGCAAGGCACTGAACTGCCTAACAAAGAAAACAGTCAACAACTGGGGGCTGGAGTTACATCAACCGCCTAAACAGAAAACAGGAAAACAAACCAGACTGCAGGACGTTGGCGATACAACAAGCACTTCATATTTTCCCTTTTTGAGTTTTTTTTTCTTAGTTTTTTTCCCCCACAATAAATTGTAGGAGCAGGTTTCATCTCTCTGAAGCATCACAGTGATAATCCAAACCAATGAGTTCATGATGACACAATGGTTTTTATTTTACATTACAGTAGCAAACTAAAAAAACAAAAAACAAATGAATATTCAGAATTAAATCTGGTTGTTGGTGTGCAGGAAATTATGCTCTTGCATTCTGTTCTTTGTACAGTGTCGCATAAAAAAAGCAATTAGGCTTTTGAGAATAAAACTGTCTTAACTTTACAACCTGAACTAAATGGCCAAGTGGGGTCAAAATGCTTCACTGGAAAAGTCTGAATTAACTTCAAGTTCCCTCTCTGTTGCAGGACATCTTAAAGTGAAGTACTTAGGAAACAAGATGAACTATTTCCCTCTATGAGAAGCAATTCACAGTCACTTCAATAATCAATTACATTTAATTACGCTATTCAAGTCAAGTTTATTTGTAGCACATTTCAGCAGCAAGGCAGTTCAAAGTGCTCCAAATGTAGGGTTGAAAACCAGACTGCACTATGTATTCGTACCACTTTGACGTACTTACTGTAAGTTTGATTTTATATGATAGACCAGCAGAACGTAGCATATAATTGCAAAGTAGAAGTAAATGTCTGGTTTCGGATATATCTATTTTTTTACAAATGGGAATCTGAAAAGTGTGGTGTGAAATGAGAAGCAGATTTAAGTTTAAAAGCACAGGTGGGAGAATTAATGGACAGGATCTCTACTAGCCCTGCTCTTAACAAGGCAGGTCTTTATAGAAGAGTGGCAAAGAAAAAAAAAATCTATTTTTGAAGGATTAAAAAAGAAGTTTAGTTTGCACTTTGCCACAAGCCACAGGAGATAAAGCACCTGGTAGGCAGAAGATGCTCTGTTCAGATAAAACAAGGTTTTACATTTTTTTGTATAAATTATGTATAGTGAGGAACAAGCACTGCACGTGTGTCACAAACACATCATGCATGCTAAATCTTTACATTTGTTTTTCTCTGTGTTGGTCTATAACATAAAACCAATATTGTAAGTTGTTGTAAGTTGTGACAAAAATGTATGAAAATATGTTTGCCAGCGTAGTTTGTAGTATGCGAAAACATTGAGAAAACATTATTTTCTAGAAGTTCGTAATTACATGGGTAGCGGAGGCTGATTTATAATTTAGTTTTGGTGATCTAAGGCTGGTTAGCGTTTCAGAAATTAGATTTAATTTAACTGGTCAGTCAAAAAAAGAAAGAAAAGAAAAACAATTTACATTGATGCACCATTAAAATTACAGTGAAATTTTTAAGATTAGAATTTTTGCAGGGTATGAAATTTGTGGGTGAAGCAGCCGTATTTATCTATTTAGATTTAACCTACTGAGGATTTAAACCCAGACATGTATAATGACTGTTTTGCCATATCTTCTTTAATTCCTTAGAATAAAGTGGGAAAGAGGGTTTATTTAAGACTTAAAGTGGCTAAAAAGCTGCATGAGACAAACAATGGCATTAAAATGATTTGCAAATATAACAAATATTTTTATCAAGTGCGTTTTATAATTATATTTAACGATACACTACTAACCAGATTATCACTTTATTTCTGTTTTGCAGTCCTTTTGTGTGTGTCTAATAATTCTGGATTTACAATTTAAAATTGACAAAATCTGTCATTTCATTTCTTTAAGACTAATACCGCACAGTGAAGGCAGAGATGAAGAAATGTCTTGAGCCAGAAAATTTTGCTTCATGGCTGCGGCCACTAGAGGGCGCCAGATTCCTGTAAAACCGGAGAAAACCAGACCGCTCTGCATCCAGAGGCTGCGTTGCTGCAGCTGCTTCCCTTCTATTCAAAGCTGAACAAGTAAACGTATTTTCTCACTTAGACCTGTGCAAAAGCTTCATTTGCCATTTCACAACTCTAGCTCTGATGTGCAGCTATGTACAAGAAGCTAAAGATCCGTATCTTAAATATGTAAAACAATACGTTGTTTGCATGATATTTCTTAATTGTATCTCTGTATGTTACAAAGCTTAACAACATTCATTCTGTGCAGATTCATTTAACAGTTACTGTATTAACTAATACTTAATAACACCGAGGGCACTATTATGACTTCATGGGTTGTGGAATCAAACTGATGATGTAATAAATTCAGACACGAATAGAATATATTTAACCACGTTTTACCGTCTGGCAAAAACGCATGTAGTCCACATGTTGGCGTGACTTATGCATGTAAAAATCTATGAACATTCAGAGTCCTTTCAGATCAGTGCTTTGCGTTGCACATTTCCAAGTGTGTACAAAGTCCTGCAGCAATGCAGCATCTTTGTATAACACTGCAGCCCCCCCTGCTTCACTCTCCCTCCCTTATACCTGCTCTACCAATCAACCTAACCTCTAATGTCTTTCTGGAGAACAGTTTGCCTCTTCCTTGACTTTCTCTATTCTTTCTTCTCTTTTGTTTGTTTCTTTCCATCCGTCGCAGCTGCTTTGAAATCTTCAGAAATCAGTAAAAAAAAAAAAAAAAAAAAAAAATCCCCTCCTCTTCTCTCTTTGATTTATAACGTCTCAAAGCTACATTTTTCTGCTTCGTTCGATGCTAGATCAAAGCTCCGCGCTTACCCTGATCCAATTCGAAATGTTCAGTATATTTGATGATGAAGAGTCAGTGGCTCGTCTTCGTGCGGATCCCCCTTCTTAACAGGGGGAGGCGCTCATGTGCACATGTGTGTGATAGTGAGGTGGGGGTACAGGCGATGGAGGCATGGTCATGGGAAGAGCCTGGCCCTGAGGGTGGGAGGAGTGGGACCTGGGTAGGGTGTGTGTGGAGGGGTAACCAGTGGGCTGTGGCTGCATCTGGTAGCTCCCTGCAGAAGATGACATGGAGGGCGGGCTTCCCTGGCCGCCAACTTGGAGGGTGCATTTCGGCGGCGCCGGCGGAGTCTGGTTGAGCTGGATGGAGATGTCGCTGGACGCCTCCGAGGTGCTGCGGCCTCTCTTGGGTGGAGGCCAGGAGGATTCTGGGTGGAGGTACTGGCCGCTGTAGTCGCTGCCCTCGGACAGACGGGGGCGGTAGATGGCAGGGTGGGGGCGGTACATCTCTTCCTCTGCGTAACGCTTCATGAACAGGTAGACTGATAAAACTCCGGCACCCTGAGAGAAAGTCCATTTTAAAAGAAATAGAGAATTAGCATTTGAAATGTTTGACATGTCAACTATATTTCCATGAAATATGTTACTAATGAGGTAAGTAACACTAAGGTAAAAAACTAAGCTACGGACAAGAAACACGAAGGAATGTCACAAAGTATTATGAAAGAGATAGTAAACTTAAAATGTCATTTTAGCCAAAATGGTAAAATGATAGTTTATCATTTGTACTGAAGCTGCTTTATTCCAGGTTTCCAACATGTAATTGTTCTGCTGCATAAAGAAGGTTTAATCCAGTAAGCTTTTTTTTTTTAAGTTAACAAATTATGTTTTCTGAAATTCTAAATCATTTTATGATGCTTCATGAAAAGATACTTTGAGATGTATTCACAGTATTTCAGGAATAAAAATATTCTAATATTTTAAGATTCTGGGACATCACTAGCAGTAGATAAGAGGCGCTTTAGCTACAATAAAGAGGCTATCAGGTAAATGTTGAAGTAGCTTTAAAGGACAACAGGAGTTCTTGAGGGTTAAAGGTCAGATCTGTTGTGTTGGAATGATTAACTTCTGATGTTAATTCCCATCAACACACAAAACCCCACAAACTTCAAGCTATGCTGAAACGCCATAAACTGACATCAAAATGAGTTGGCGCTTATTTCTGCTGTGCAAATACCAACTTTACTCTTGTTCCTATTTGATGTGTTTTTATTTTTATGAGATTCATTTCAAAGCTGCAAAAGCTGAGTCCAAGATGAAACAATGATAACAGATTTAAACAAACGAGCAGCATAAACTTGTGCTGTCAGACAGCAGCTCGGACCACGGTTGCCAACAGACAGCGCCGCACACGCACACACACACGCACACACACACACACAACCCACACTGACCTCTTTGAGTAAGAAGGAAGAGGCAGCGAAGGCGAAGGACCAGCCGTAGTGGTAATTGAAGAACTGCTCTGGCTCTCTGGGCCGGTTCATCACCTCATCATTAATACTGGAGATGTAGAGCACCAGACCCACCACCAGACTGAGGCCTGCATGCAGCACATTTGCGATGACAATGACAGAGAGAAACAGAGTCAGATACATGGAAGTTCATTATGCTGCGATAGAGACACTCGCGGCAGTGCGGCCGAGGAGAAAAAGAGAAAGATACGAGCTGACCATGAAAGCCAATTAGCCTCCAAAGTGATATTGATAAAGAACAAAGAGATGGATGAGAAAGTGCTCCAGAATGAACTTTCACCACTCAAATCCAACTACATACAAAACATTGTTTCATTTAGAATTGCCACAGAAAAATGGAGCAATACTTTTTTTAAAGTTTATAACTCAGTTCTGTACCTCAATTCTCCCACAAAGCCAAATTGTTTGCAACAATGAAGAGAGTTTTAGTTTGTGTGACAATAGCAGGCCGATCCTTTTCTGAAGCATTCCAGTTGGGTCAGAAGAAAAACCTCCTATTCATGGGAATAAATGGTTCCCAATGGAGAAGGAGCAGAGATATGTAACACGATGTGTCCCAGGAGACAAACAGAGGCAGCAGAGTGTGTGTTTGCACGTGTTTCCTATTTTCTTCAGATAAACACTGATGACATTTTAAGTATCTCTAATCAAAACCACAGCCTTTACTTAAACTTGACCAACTGCTTTTATTGATTTGTGATATAAATGGATCCTAAATGCTCCAGTTGAGCTGGATGTATTATACTGATAACATACTGGCTGCTAAACGTATTTTTTCTTCATTCTTTAAAACTACAGATAGCCTAACTGGCATGTTCTATATGTTAGCATATTTTAAAGTTATTTTAACAACTTTAAGGTAACATGTTTCCTGTAGGCATTTATAAATACCAGTAAATATAAACGAGTGCAGAAGAATATTTTCTTTATATATTGTACATCCACTGGACTAAGTAGTTTCAAGGCAAATTTAGTGAGAATCAAATATGAACATGTGGGAAAGACCCTCATGTACACTGTTAAAGTAGGGTGGGATATCTGTGATGCTGTGGGTCTTTTTTCCTCTAAGACACCCTGGGAGGCTTGTTAGATTGCACTCTGGACATTTTCTTTAAGACAAGTTGGATTAAAAAAACTGCACAAAACTGCACATAGATTATTTTTGGGGGGGACAAGATGTAAAACATATCAAGATAAACACCAAAAACCTGCAGGGTGAGCTAAAGGAAAGAGACCCAGAACGCAGAAATTCTAAATATTTGTGTGAAGAGTATATATATATATATATATATATATATATATATATATATATATATATATATATATATATATATATATATATATATATATATATATATATATATATATATATATATATATATATATATATATACCAGGTGTGCCAATAATGTGACTAGTACTGTAAAACCTTTTCACCCCAGAAGTAGCCCATGCATCTTTAAAACCCCCCTGTCCTTCCAGCAACCAGACATGAACTCTTCACTGCCTTGGAAATGTTAAATGCATGAGGTACAACATATGGCATCCGTCAAGGAATCAATATTCAAAGACAGAGGCCTGCTGAAAGAGCCAGATAGGATTAATTTTAGATATGGCTGGAACATTGAAATGAGGTGCTGCGCTGTCTTCAGTGGTGTGTCTCTTTACTCAAATGGCAGGTCTAAGAGGTTCTCTTGTCGACAGACCTGCTGCTACGAGAAGAGGCTCTACGAAATCCTGACTCAGTGAGGCTAAAGGCAAATGCATGCCAAACCTATTTAGTTTGTAAAACAAATTAAAGTTTGAAGGCATGGGAAATGCAGAAACCATGCTGCTGTCAACTGTGACGCGACAGTGCATCTTCATTCACGCGTCCTCAGTGACACGGAGAGAAATCTTCATGCCCAACAAGAGCAGATGACAGAAAAGGACGAGCGAGCGTTTGGCAGAAAAGGAACAGAGGTAATTTTTTATATATTTTTTTAAAGTGGACACGCACAACTGTGGAGTAACAGAAGCGAAGAAGAGGAAAAAAAGAGAACATCAGCCTTCAAGCAAGCTCAAACATCTGCGGCTCTATGCTGTTTTTTTTGTGTTTTTTTTATCGTCTGGATTGTGCTATATTAACCAGAACATGGTGTTACCGCTCACAAACTGCAATATTCACTAGACCACTGCCTCGGGGATGTAAAAGGAATATTCTGAATAATCCATATATACCATCGAAACCACAACAACCACAACGTACAGAGAGGGGAATGTGAGAGGAATGATAGAGCTGATAGTTTACTGCAGCATCACAAACAAGCAATTCAGTGCAATTACTGTCATCATCTCTGACACCTCAGCGCATGATGCTCAAATTTTATAACCTTTGTTACATAACTCTTTGCTTTTACAACACACTTTTCTTTTTTTACCCCAGTCCCTGCTTGCTAACGCTGTTGTATCAGAATCTGTTTGATAGTCCTTTCATCTCTACTTACTCTTCAAAAAGTATCAAAAGGAAAAAAAGCCTTCAGAGAGCTTAAGCTGCAGCGTGCCTCCTGATAGTTTTTACTCTCATCTCCAGCACAGGAAAGGGGATCATTAGTGCCCCCTGCTGCTCAAGAAGCATCCCTACAGAACTGAAGAAAAATCTGTTTGAAATGTCTTCTTTTTTTTTTTTCCTGCAGAACACTGACATTCTGCAAGCAATTTTAAAAAGCCAACTTTTAAAAAGAGGAGAAAACTTTTAAACCCTTGGGTTTGGGGTGCTGAAAATGAATCCTGTCACTTCTTCTACTGACAGCTGGCACACCTGTATCCCAGTCCAAAAATAAGAGTCATTAACAAAGCATCGCCATGTGTGACGCAGGACACGGCCGGCTTGCTGTAATCAATCATGATGTGAGGGAGCAGTGACAGCGCGACATGAGTAATGGGTCCCACCTGAGAGAATGAAGAAGATCCCGGACACAAAGGCCAGGATGGTGCGCTGCGGCCGGATGTGTCCGATGTTGCTGATGACGAAGGCCGTGAAGACGAAGAGCAGAGACACCATGGGGAAGGGCGTGGCCGTGCGAACCATCTCTGTGGGAACAAAAGGACGTTAAAAACAGCTCATCTGATGTTACCTGGAAAGAAATGTTTCCACGGAATAAGAAAATATTCAAAGGCAAACAAACACAGCGTGTTGTAAGAATATTCACACCTCTTTCTATGAGATATATCAACATGAAATGGCACGTATTTTCAATTTCATTTCACAAACAAATATCTGAAAAGTCGGGTTGCTCTCATAGTCAGAATCTCTGATTTGGTATTTTGTGAAAACTTTTCCCCACAGAACAATGCTGCCACCACCATGTTATACAGTGCTCAGGGTGATGTGCAGTACTACGTTTTTTGGGTTTACACCTGAGTTGTGGTTCTCTGCAGCTCCTCCACAGTCTCCTGGGCTGGCAGGTTAGGTGGACAGCCACGTTTGATGGTTTGCAGTTGTGCCTGACCCCTTTAAAGCCCAACTCTGCATCTTCTGATAGCACTCGGTTGCATCTCACTTTATTTAGAGGCATCAAAATAAAGACAGCTTTCCCCAACACTTCTGAGTTTTTTAATCTTTTTAAATATTTGAAAATTATGTCTCATTTTCTTCCATTTCGAAATTATATGCAACTTTGTGTTTGCCCGTCACATAAAACTGCAATACAATATAGCGACGCTTGTGGTAGCAAATTACAAACCGATGTCTAGATATGAATAAGCAAAACAAAATATTTCTGTATTTCAGAAACGTCTGCTGCCCTTTATACATAATCTCAGACTCAGAATCCGGAAAAAAGTGACAACAAAACACAAAAATATGCTTTTTATACATGACACATTTGAATTCAGATAAAAGAGCTAGCTTCAGACGTAAATTCCCTCCAAGCTCAGGTTTTTTTCACTTCTCTTTTTTTCATTTATGACAAGAACTCTGAGTGAAAGAAGGGAAAGTCCTCTGAGACTGACCCCCCTCTCCTCGAGTCCCTCTGCACCTGAAGGCCTTTTTTCTTTCACTTCAGATTCTTCACCCTCAGCCCTTCTCCATCCCCACCTTTTCCATCTAGTCAGCTGCACATTACTCCGTATAATTCCAGGGTAGGCTCCCTTTGGTAAACAACAGACGTGTAATATCACATCCGTCTTTCACTCACTCAGGATGTTTGCCGTGTTTTCGGTGGTGATCTCTATTTCGGGCTCGGTGAAGTACTCCGAAGCAACACACCTCCCGTTCTCTGATCCTGTGAGGAAACAGAAATTGGGAGAACGTTAGGTTTGCTTTTAGGATCAGAGTCGGTCATGCGTGCAGAAGCGCAGGTCTCGGCGGCCTCTCTCGCTGTTAACAATCATGTTTTCTGACAGATTTGATTCCAGAAGCCACAGGCTCCCCTCTTCCTTTTCTCTCTCTAGCCTGACTCGCCCTCAACTTGCCAATCTTCAATACCTCTTTATGCTCGTTTCTTCCTTTCTTGTGCTTGGATATCATGTGTGTGCGAGTAAGTGTAAACATGTGCACACGAGTGTGGTGATGTATTCCTACCAGCCACAAAGCAAACTCTCCAGAGGCCAGAATGCAGAGCCATCTTCACCTCCATGCTCTGGTTCTGCTGCAGGATGATTCCCTCCACCATTATGAGCCAGTAGTCGGTGGACACAGCCACCCCCACCAGCAGCAGTCCGCAGGCTCCAAACACTGTGGACAGGATGGTCAATGCACGGCTGCTGCATGAACTCATCTGGAGGGCAGAGGGGCAGAGAGAGGAGAGCGGTAATTCAAATTCAAAACTGCGGGAGAAGGAGAGGCGAGACGGAAAAGGAAGGGGGCCGTGGAAAACGGGGAACTCCTTTTATCAAATGTGAGTCTTATTCACAGGGACACGCCGCGGCTGGCTGTTCCTCTGTTCTCGCCTTGTTATTGCTGGAGATGATTTAGTGACACACACACACACACACACGCGCACACGCACACACACACACACACACACACACACACACACACACACACACACACACACACACACACACACACACACACACACACACACGGTGGCAGCCAATCGCATTAAAGGTCGGAGAGGAGCCAATGTAACAGATGATGACCTCACCGGTGAAGTTAGACAAGGATTTTAAAAACGCGGCGATGGAGGGAACAGAAGCATAAAGGAGACGGTGACTCAGTCGCAGGCTTTCTGTGGCTTAGTTCTGGCTGAACGGCACATGCACGTTTGAGCGAGCTGTCTGTACAGATTCATGTTTCTCAGCGCACGTGTGCCGCATGTGGCTGCTCCGCCTCTGGCCTCTACTTAATTTGGACTGTTCATTTGAATCAGCACAACGAATAAGGAAAAGCACAGAAGAAACAGAGGCCTGTTCTTTACTCTAGCCACAGAGCCTGGCAAAAGTATTTGGGGTTTGATGTTTGTTCAGCTACAAGTGGTGGGTCAATGGCTCGAGCAGCTTTGCACGTCTAGAAAATGATATTTTCACCTGTTCTACTTTACAGTCTCAAGTCTTTAGCAGGTTTTCTTCCAGCGCTGCTCTACCTATGGCTACATTCACCTTTCCATTAAATGTGACCAGCCTGTCTCTGCTGAAGAGAGCATGACGCACCACCGTGTTTTACAGTTCAGGACGATGCAGTTTTTGCATATTTTGCCTGTAGACCAATAATTGGAATTATGAACCATTTCCAGTCTAAGCCTTTACTTTAGCATTAAATAATTCCCTTCTTCCTCTCCAGAAATGGAACATTTTCAAATCCTCCTCATGCTTGTCAACTTTAAATTATCTTTCTTTTTAAAGAGTACCACAGAGGACTCAGGCTTCTCCAGCATACTTGAAAAGCCACCCTGAACTCCAAACAAATATCATCTAAAAGTTCCCTCACTGTCTTTTTCCTTTTCCATCTCACCTTCTCTATTAGCCTTTCAATTGTAGCCCCATGTAACACCACAATTGTGAGACTGAAATATAAACAGATGGACAAATTTAATATTTTACATGTAGGCCAAAAAGTTTCCTAATGAAGCTCTGAGGCTTTCACAGAGCAGCGGTTGGGATTATGCACGAGCAGATGCTATTTATTAATTGGGTGTTTCTGAAGGCAGTTGTTTGGAGAGTAATATATTTATAGGTATCACAGAAAAGAGATCTGAAGGTACATGCTCAGCAAAATTTGTGGGGTTTTTCAACAACAACAACAAAAATCAAAGACCGTGTTTTGTATTGTTTCAATTTGACAGTCAGGTGCCACTTTGTGCTGGTCGGTCAATTCAGTTCTTGTTACAATATGTTGAAGTTTGTGGTTGCAGCAAGAAAAACTGGGAAAAATCGAAGGGGCAGGAACACTTTCACCCTCACATCATGTTATTCATGTTATGTTATCGATGTTTAGATACCATGCTGCAGTGTAAAATCTACATCTGTTTTCTAGCTGATATTTTTTATTTTCTTCAGGGTCAGTTACTTTCTGAACTGTCTTTTAACCTTGTGTGTAAGCAAGCAGAGTAAAAATGAGAGTAGGAAGACTCTGGCTCTTCTGAGCTCGTCCTCACTTATCACGCTGCACTACACACACAGCAATAAGCCTAACAAACAGGAGGGAGTGCTCAGCGGACTTCATCTTCCACTGGTTTCGCCTCTCAGGCAGCATAATAGCTGCCTCACCTTATTAATGCTGGCTGTTTAAGAAAGGTAAGGAGGCTTACTCACCAAAGACCTGCAGACATTCTTACTAATTGTGTGTCCCCTCTGTGTTAATTTACAAGTTTTTATTTGTTTTTTTTTTCCCCTTGCATATACATAAACTGGCTCTTCAGTGTATAATATAATTAAAGTTTATGGAGTTTTTCAGGATGATACGCTTGACAGTATTTTAATTGGATGCAATTAGCAGAGGGTTAATGAGCAGCTTTTTGGATTCGGAACCTCTGCCTGCAATACAGCTTTTGTCAGCAGATGCCCATGTTTCCGCGTGTGGAGGCTGTCGAGCTCATGTACTGTTTTGCAGAATGTTCAACATCTTCAACAAACCCGCCTGACAACATGAAGTAGGCTAGAAGACTTTAAAAAGCAACACACCGCGCCCAAATAGGGAATTCAAGAACAAACAGGAAACAAACTTATTGACATCTATCATGGAGTACTGCCGGACAACAACATTTACTCCAAAAATGTATCAACAACTCATCCAGGAGGCCATAAACAACTCAAAGCATCATTCAAAGCTCTGCAGATCTCATTTGGCTCAGTTCATGTGTTCGTGATTCAAAAGTAGGAAATAAACTCTGCAAAATGGCTGTGCTCTCCATCAGAAAGCTGTGGAGGTGAATGCCCAGCCATCTGTTTGCAAACTTTGGTTGTGCAGCGGTGGAATAATCTAACACACACCAGCAGGGCCACACCAAAGACCTTCTCAAAAAAGAAGGTTTTTGGTGTGGTCCAGTCAAAGGCCGGATCTAAGTCCCATTTTAGATGCTGTGGTTCCAGTTTTCCCAAAGGTTGACGGCAGCTGTTGCGCCCCCCCCGTGGGTCAGCAACCAGTTATGGTTTAAGGGGAAATTATATTTTTATCCAAAGCCCCATTGCTTTGGATAGCTTTTTTTTCTGTTTATGCGTTAAATCATGCATAAACATGCATTAAAAAGTTATTTTCAAATGATGATTTAATTTTTTCAGCTGGGTGCAACTTGGTGTCAGTCAGTCACTTCAATACATAGGAATATATAAAGTATGTTAGATACTTAGATATCTTAAGTATCCAACGCAGATACTCAAGATATCTATGTTGTATTGAAAATCAGATAACGAAACGAGGATCAAAACCACAATAGATGAAAATAAGCTGTTATGCAAAGCTGACAGAAAATAATACACAACTACATTTTAAATAACAGTGAGAAATGTGACTTTTCTATTTACTTACCTCCATTTTGTAAGGGAGTATTCAACTACAAGGTAAAATAAATTGATTGTCAATGATTTAAGCACTAAATATTGAATAAAAGTAGAAAAGTACAAAAAGAATTGTCAGGCAGAGACACAATCACATGGAAAATAAACTACAAAACATCGGGTTAAATCTTAATGATGCCTTTAACCATTTATCAGCTACTTTCAACGCCACAAACAAACCTGCAGCAACATAAAAAAGCCATTTCTTTGTCCTGCCTCGTCTTTGTGTGACGAATCCTGGAGGCCTTTTAGAGCGAAGCTATAACAGCAACAGTCATCCTACAGGGGAATGAAATCTTAAAGATTAAGCCTGGTCCCATCTTATCTGGACAACCATTGTGGAAGATGTGACTTGCTGCAGAAGTTATTCTGCTTTCTTTGCTGCAGCAGCGCGACTGAATAGAGGCTCTTTGTCAATGAGGGGTGAGAAGGAAAAGTAAAAAGAGGGGTAAAGAGTGCACATCTTTCGAGGTGAGAGGAGTTTCAAGGCATCTGATGTGTCAAAGTAAGAAGATCAAGCAAGAAAATGGTTAGTAATATGGGAGATGGATTTAAGAGGAAAGTAAAAACCTAATCAGACAAACAGGGCATATAAAAGATGCAAAGCCACTGAGATCAAACAGATTTCAAAGATCTAGAAAGCAAATTGGCTCTGTCATCTGAGGCACCAGGGCAAAACTAAAGATTTGTATGAATATTTAAGCTAAGCATTAGTCTGCTGCAGACCTGTTCTTAAACATTTCTTTTTCTCCGTTCTCTCTTCCTAACTAGAAGCTTATCTATCGAGGCACTGGGAATTAGACAAAGTGTGGAAGAGGAAGTTATGAGCAATTTCACATTAAATCAATAAAAATTCACTGAAATGACAAAGCATGACGGGGCACAGAAAGGAATGTGACAAAAAGATCACCAGCACGCAAAAAAAAACCTCCAAAATGAAGAGTCACACAAGGAACCATTATAAAAAATTAGTTAGAAAGAGTTGGACTGAATTAGAATATGAATACTGCAGAAATTGAGAATTATTAGTAAGTCAAGTTGCTAATCTTTTTTCAGCACCATGGACAGCACCTACACCCTCAGCATTAGACACAGAACCTGCATCGTTTTCTGCTTGCTTTAAATGCAAAACTAGTTTTATGACAAAAACTAGCATTCAAACAGGTGAAACTTTTAACCTTTACTGTGGATTCACATCACTTCCTCTAAAGCTAAGGATCGGGTCACGATCAGTCCCATAAGAAAATAAGAAAAACGTACTTTCATCAGAACATTTCCTTTGTGACCGCTCCACTCTTTACTTTGCAGTTTTAAGAAACACAAACCCTAATGAAGCAGTCAGTAAATCAAACTTCAAACAACTTTGTGCAACACAAGGTGCTACAGATGATTTTGTCTGCTACAAAAAAGCAAACATGCAGACATAAAGCACTAAAAAGTTAAACAAGAAAATAATTAAGCAGAAACATGAGATAAAATCTCATCATAATAATACTTTTGAACCAAAGAACATTAGTAAAAATAGATAAATAAAAATGAAGTGGTGAAACCCAAATACCAATAAAGCCTTAAGGAGATTTAAAAGAAGCCAAAGTATAGAGATAAAATTATAAAATCAAACAATTTCTCAAAATCCAGATAAAACCTGTCAGCTAAAAAGGTAAAAGAAAATTATATATATATATATATATATATATATATATATATATATATATATATACAGTGCTCAAAAAAATAAAGGGAACACTTAAACAACACAATATAACTCCAAGTAAATCAAACTTCTGTGAAATCAAACTGTCCACTTAGGAAGCAACACTGATTGACAACAGGGACCCTCGTCGGGTCAATCAGTGTTGCTTCCTAAGTGGACAGTTTGATTTCACAGAAGTTTGATTTACTTGGAGTTATATTGTGTTGTTTAAGTGTTCCCTTTATTTTTTTGAGCAGTGTATATATCTCATTGATACTTGATGGAGACACCATAAACAGCAGAAGAAAACAATTTCCTTCAGAGATGTGTGATAGAAATCCCACTTTAAGGCTTTGACACCTCAGCCTTCTTGGCCTCTTTCTCCCGGAAAGCAATGAACCAATTTAACTGGTTAGATAGGAGCCACAGGGGGACAAAAGGTTTAATTCACTCTAATCTATCTCAATCTACAGATTGGCACAGCCTTTATAACTCACAGGACAAAGAGATGCCAAGTAAAAAGAGGGTGTGATGGATAACAGGGAGGGATAAGAGTTTTGATTTGGGGGATATGGCTTTCTGCCCAAAGTGGCAGGACCTGGAGTGGGCAAGCGAAAACATAATCTGGCAGGGAACAAGCTTACTTCTGCTTACTATACGGTCACACAGTTTTTACTGTAAATGTCGGATGGCGGATGATCCTGAAGTTCGAAGCTGATATGGAGCTTATGCTTCGCTCCTGCTGTGATTTTTGATGTGAGCAATATGGGAAAAGTACTTGGAAATAAATGTGCTAGGGACACGGCTGGGTAAAAAAAGACAAAACATGTTTGGGCAACTAGTGTAAGAAACTAAAGTCTCCTGTTAATTGCAATCTGAACAACTTTTCTGTTAATGATCAAGTCAAAAAAAAAAAGAATGAGTGTCCCTCTCTAGTGGCCAAAGAAAACACTGTACGAAAACATTTCTGCACTTGGCAACAATTAATGAAGCTTAGGCGTTTGATTGGAGACTTATTATTCAGAAATAAGGGGAGATTTTACAGTGTTTTAAGAACTGAGGGCTGGATTTGATCAGAACTAGTTCAGAACCAGAGAGAATTGGACTTGTGAGGCCAGAACGAGAGGATTCCACACGGAACAGGGTTTATTTGCAAAGGGAATCAATTTGTGAAAACATTGTGAATGTAGATCTGAGACCCTCTGAATGGAGTCAATAGACCGGTAAGACCTGATTAGCTTACATTGGTTTGACTGGGCTAACCTGAACAGAATTAATACGCACTGATTAAACATTTTGTGTTTAATGAAACCTTCATTTGTAAACAATAAATAGATTTAAAACACAGGTAGTATATGACTGACCTATGGGGAATATTTCATGCAAGAAACAGAGAGGAAGATGTGAAAACCTTCAGAGAACACAGCAGTCAAAAAAACAAACAAACAAACAAACAAACAAAAAAAGAAACAGGAACCGAGAAAAAGTGAAAGAATGTATCAAAAGAAAAGTCCTTGGCCCAAAAACTGGAAGGAGTATCCAACGTGGGCGCGCACGACAGGAGTGCGTCCACGCACTGGAACTAGGAAGATGTGCTGAACTAATTATCACTGTGTGCGGCGGCTCACAAATCGGGCTCAGAGAAAAATCTACGGAATCACTCACCGGGAGACCTTACGACTTCCCGACAACTGAACGCAGAGATCCTGACTGAACGGGAGGCTTTGGTCTCTGCAAACGGTTTCTCTGTGCAGCAGCGCCAACAGAGAGAGAGCAGAGCTGAACATCCAACACTGTCATCTCTCTGCTGAATACATGTGTGCACAACCAGGACCCGAGCCAGAGACTGCGCACGGAGTTTCTGGGGGTGGGGGGGGGCTGATAAACACAGAGTGAGGAACATGTGAACGACGTGAAACTGCAGCGGAGTTGTGTGTGGGGATGACTTGGCTGTCGGAACAAAACCATTCCCCAGTGCGCTCCGGAACGAGCTGCTGTCTGTCTTTATTAACACGACGCGTCATGATTCCTGCTCTTTTCCACAGCTGCCACACACACGCGCGCGCGCGCGCCTACAATTCAAATGACTCAGTCACCATTGTAATTACTGCCAACAAAACACAGGAACCCAGAAGGAAGAATACTCACAGTGCCACGAAGAGTCGTGCGCACACGTCAGGAAGCCAAGAAACCCCACACCAGGGGAGGCTGTGGCTGGGGTTTTTTTGTCCCTTCTTCTCCTCCGCTCTCTTTCTTCCTCTCCTCTTTTCCTCCTTCTGGGTGTTTACCCTTAAGTTCCCCTTCCCATCCTCGAAATGTATTTTCTCTCCCTCTTCCTCGCAGTCTGTCCCAGGCACTGCGGTGGATCGTTTACTGAGCTACTTTGGCTACAAACAGAGAAATGCTGTAGCGGGGGCAGGAGGGAGAAGTGCTGGAGAGAGAGAGAGAGAGAGAGAGAGAGAGAGAGAGAGAGAGAGAGAGAGAGAGAGAGAGAGAGAGAGATGTGTGGACTTTGGGTATTGGTTTTATTATTTCTCAACTGAACCACATCCGGATCAATTTTATTGCTGGTTTTAATGTTTTGTGCGACGTGCGCAAATGTACACTGCAAATATTAATAAAAAAAAAAAGTTCGTTCAAAAGAAATCCCCTTTTCTCTCCATTTCTTTTAGTATTATCCACTAACTCAGTCCTTTGCCAATCGTAGACCGATCCAGGTTTAATCCAGAGCACTGGGTTGGAGTTTTTTCACCAAAAATGGAAAATTACTCAAAACTGTTAAGCCAAGTAACAGCCGGTTAGTGCTTGCAGGGTTTGGGGGCCAATCAAGGTTCTGTGATCAAGGCGAGTTTATTAATACTCATAAGTAGATTTGTTGGACAGACCAGAAGCCATCATGAAAGTGTCAGTATATAAAAAAAGAATATATTACATAAATATAGGATATTAAAAAGCTCTCAAAAAAAACCTCACGACTATGAAAATATAAATAAATCTTTTTAAAAAACGGCATAAACATGTGGATAAATATTACAACTGTGACTTATTAAAAAATAAAAACTGACTGCAGCAAGGACAAAGCTCTCTCCAGTGGTCAGTAGGGTCTGCCCAGGACAGGCTGCTTCAGAAAGCAACACAGAGACACACAGGGCCGACAACTGGAAATGCACATTTTCACACTCAAATTTATTTATTTTTGCAATTACTGAGAAGGAGAAGGATGGCAGCCGATTCTGTGGTAAAACTCTTTACTTCAGAGCCTCCAGATTGTAGTTCAGGGTAGAAGCCGTCCTTCATACGTCTGCAACACTTTTTTTTTCATCTTCCTTGAGCCAGGAAGATGCTCTTCACTTCTTCATAAGCTTTACAGTGAGGAGTTGGTGCCTGTATGCAACAGGACACACAGTCTGCATCGCTTTGGACAAACAACTCTGCACACACACATTCACATCTTGAGGTAGTTTAGGTTTTGCAAGCATGTATGAAGCTGGATCACCCTGAGGAAACCCAGGGTGAATATGCAATAACAGAAACATTCCTGCACTTTTTTGCTGCGTGGCGTCATATTTATTAATGAGCATCATCAGCATCGCTGCCCTTCCCGTAAAGCTGTTGCGTCTTTGGCTTTGTGTCTATTCGGACGCCCAGAATTCATTTATTCCAAATTTTGAGCTGCAGTTGCTTCTGTTTCTACGTCCATCAATGAGCCTTGGTCACCCATGACCCCGTCTGTCTACTGACCAGCGCAGGCTAAAAATAACCCACAAGAGATGCAGTTCTGATGCTCTGACTGACCCAGTCGTCTATAACCATCAGATGTTTCCCCCTGTCAAACTCACTCATATTTTCAAATACTAACAAAACAACTTTCAGGATAAACTGTTAATATTTCTAATGAGGGCAATAAAATTTATAAGGAACATTATTCCTTATAAATGTAATGCATTTCTGTTTCTCTGTTGGTGAAACTTTTGCACAAGTGTCTCATTATGTAATTGTTCAGGACTTTGTTTTCCTTTTTAATATCTTATAAATTAAAGGCCTTATATTTATTGAAAGTGTGAGTTTATTTACATGTAACATTACTATAATAATGTTTAATTAGTGTATACATTTACTGACTGTACTGCTTGGGTGGGATGCCTCTGCTAAAGGAGATGCTCTGCTCCCTGTGATGCATTTCCTGGATTAATCAGGATTATGCAAAACATAAAAATGACCCTTACTTGAAAAGTGGTAATAAATATTAAAAAACAGATCGCTGAGTGTGAGTCAAACAACGTCAAAGGTTTAATCAACAAATACAAGCAGCAAACAAAGGTCATGGTCTGAATATTCATTTTTATTTCCAGTTATGAGAGTCCCTTTTATTCAGCTGCACACTGTGGATGCTGATGAATTCGTGACTCTATAGGACCAACGTCCTTCACTCTTTCTGCCCCCCTCCTCCTCCTTCGTCCCCTGTGAGCCGTGTCCTTTTATTCTATTTATAACCCGACTGGTGGAGAAATCCTATATATTTAGCAACGATATCAATAGTCTACAGCACACTCTGACCTGAGGGCATGAGAGAGAGAGAGAGAGACTTAGACAGTAAGAAAGGAAGAGGAAGAGGAGGAGAGATTAAGGACAGATAGAAACAAAGGAAGGAGGAGGCAGCGCTGAAGAAGAGGGACAATATCATTTCACTGCGACTGACAGTGATGGGGCATGAATGCGTGTCCCTCCAGTAAGAGGTCAGGGTTTGGTTTCACGGAGATGGTTAAGAGCAAACTATACAGACAAGTTTGCATCTAAAATGTTATGTACTGTGAGCTAGTTGTTAAATTTCTGCTTCCAGATGAAATAAACAGCGACAAGACTGGAGGGACATTACCTGACGGAGAAAAACATGAATTTTATTGGCTTTTTCAAACCTTTTATCCTCACAACCTTACACTTTGGAGGGGGGGTCAGAAAGTAGTCAATAATTGTGAAATGCAAAGAAAATTTCATTTGATTACAAATACATTTTACAAATAACAGTCTGAAAAATGTGTGGCTCACATTTGTATTGAGGCCACTTTTATCGGATGGCCCAAAATAACCAAACCCCTTCAGAAGTCACCTATTAAACAGACCTTACCTGTGTGTGTAATTTAAAGCCAGCAGAGCACTGCAGCGTTTTGGCTTCGATCAAAGCATATTTATCTGTTAGTTTTCCTTTGGTCCTAATCCAATTAAGAGTATGTGACATGACTTGAAAATGTTCTCTGGCGCTCTCCGTCTATTCTAACTTGGCCTGAGTCATTTTCCAATAAGAATGAGAAAAATATGTGTGTGTGTGTGTGTGTGTGTGTGTGTGGGGGGGGGGGGTTGCGCACGCATGTGTGTGTAGATGTAAAAGTTGGTGCAGACATGCCTGGAAGTCTTACAGCCACAGTAGGTGTAAATGACTGACTATGAATTTACATTAAATGTTTCAGAGTTTTAGAAAAACAAGATGTTATGTTTTTTTTTTCTCCACTTTGCAAATATAAACTATCTTGTTTTGGTCCACCACACAAAACAGAACAAAACTTCCTGTACAATAGTGGCTGCTATGTGACCAAAACATAAATAGGTTCAAATGGAACGCATACTTTTTCAGCACCTTTATAAGCTAAAAAGCCATGTTCAAATTACTTATAAAACATGTTTTTTTCAAAATAGCATAAAAAACAAGTAAAATGGTTCCAGATTCTTATGTCTTCAAAATAGCAGAGATCTGACAGCAGAATATTTTATAGAAAACTATAGATTTTAAGATAGGAAAAACCTTCCATCAACAGTCAACAACAGGGTGTGTAAAAAAAAGATGCTTACACCAATAAATTCTGACTGTAGAGCAAACAGAGCATAATTTAAAAACGTGCAGCAAAGGAGTAGATGTGTCAAACCGTCAGAAAAGTACAAAAGAGCCATGAAGGACGCGCAGAGAAAAAGAGGGGGAAGTGCGGAGGGAGATGGGAAGTTGATGAGATTTTAATGTGAAGGTCAACTTGTTATAACTTTGGATCTCTACAGGGATATTAGTCTCTGCTTGGTGCTGGAGGGGCTTAAGAGACGGGGGGGAGTGGGCGGAGCAGCTGCGGGGGAGGAGGAGGAGAGAGTGAGAGGCTGCCCCAGAGGAGAAGGGAGGGAAAGTGAGACGCAGGGGAGGGGAGGAGATGGCGGGAGGGTTTGCTGCTTCGACAACTCCAGTCCCACAGCAAACAGAGCGGTCAGCATCTTCTCTCCCAGCATGCGTGTGTGTGTGTGTGTGTGACTGAGAACGTTAACATGCTGGAAATTGGCCTTTTCTGTTTGTTTCGTTGTGTTTTGCGTGTGCGAGTATGTGTGAACGAGAGGGAGTGACAGAGAGGCGTGTGGAGAACACGAAGCGGGAGGCATTCCTCCGCAACTTCACACGACGACAGAATGAGACACGTCACTGTGACTTTCTCAGTTGGTTTATTTTGAAGTTATTTCTCCAGCACACGAAAACAAAAGAAGTCAACTCAACAGACAAACACACAGACTAGCCATAATAGATTGCTGATTATTACGCATTTCTCTTGTCTCTACTGTATCGAAACACTCAGAGAGAGATTATGAACCCATAAGTTCTATTAAAGAAATAAAACTCATTTGTGGGACTGCACTGGAGACGTTGCGGCCACCTGCTCCGATCAGGCAGGTTTAAGTAAACGCACTGCCTGCTTGTATTGTTTTTTTTTTCCACGTATTGAACAGTCCCATTGAGCCTCCCTTCTAATTACTCCCAATCGATGCTGTGCGCTGTATGTGGTTGCACAGCAAAAAGCTTCCCAGTGTACACAGATAAAAACACAAGTTTCTGTACTTTAACAAGCCAACAAGCTTGTTTGGGTAAGACAACGTGAAGGATAATGTTTTCTCAATGTGCAGTAAAACAATCAGAGGTCCTAATTAAGGTGCTGCGCAAAAATAAATTCCTTAAACCTTTCCACAAGTTGTCCCATTACACACAACGACTTTGTTGTATTTTATTTGATTGACCAACACAAAGTGTAGCATAATTGTAAAGTGGAAGAAAAAGGGATTTTAGATTGTCTTTGTAAACAGAAATCAAAAACTGAGGCGCGTGTATGTTTTACCCATCCTGCCCCGTCATTCTGATGCCTCTAAATAAAGAATTAGAAGCTGCAAACATTGTCTTGCACTCTGCAAACGTGATCTTTATGGAAGAGTGGCAAGAAGAAAGACAATGTAAAAAAAAAAAAAAAAAAGTCATGACAAGTTCTGTCTAAGCTTTGCCTCAGGCCAGAAAGGAGCGATTGAGGCCACCATATGGATGTGGAAAACCATCACTCCACATAAACCTAAAGTCATCATTCCCACAGAGAAACAAGGTGGTGGCCGCATCATGGTGTGGGGATGCTTTTTGTCTGCAGGAGCTGACCAGAGTTAACAAGAATAATAATACATGAGAGCTCTGGAGGTAAATCTGTCACAGGTCACAAAAGAAGTGTGACAATGTTCCTGAACAACAAGAGCTACATTAGTTTAGATCAGCATGTGTTGGAATGGTACCGTCACAGTCCAGATTCATGAAAAACCTTCGAAAATTGTTTTCACATCCAATACAATTGTGCTCGAGTTGTTTGGAAAGAAGAAGAGTTCAACATTTCTGTCTCTAGATGTGCAAAGCTGGCAGAGACATGTACTGTAATCGCATCAAAATGAGGCTCTGCAAAGCATCGACAGGAGAGAGGTGAATACGTACCAAACCGTTTTCAAAACCGTGCAGCATTTTCTTCCCAATTCTTAACACCACTGGTGTTGGTCTCTCTTACATCCAAATAAAATCAAATAAAGTTTGTGGTTGTAACATATAAAAATGTGAAAATAAAAGGTTCATAGAGTATTAATGCTTTTGCAAGGACCAGCTTTAATGCAAACATGGTGTTTAATTGAAAGTAATGCAACTGAAAGTCCAGCAGTTTGAGGGCAGCAGTGTTGCCTACAGTCACTGTCACACTGCGTCATTTATGCACCTCCATGAATCGGCTGAGGTCACGACATTAAACTGAGAAGTTGAGGCCGGTTAAAAGAGCCTCAGTGAGTCTTTTTTTATGATTATGTAATCAAATTGGGAAAGAGAAACACGTCTAGCCATTTAGACAGCTTCATAGTCTATGAGTCAGTTTTAGATTTCCAGTCTATCAGTTTAGATCTAGATTTCAAAATGCACATTTAGGTGCTGTGGAGGCCATAATTATGATGGGAATGTATTTGAGCTAAATAGACCTTCAAGGAAATGTAATTTATGAAAACAAGATCACGAAAAGAAGATTTCTTTTGCATATTATTTTCTGAATAGCAGTATGAATAAAGATGTTAAAGGTAAATTGCCTGTTCAGAAAACTGGGGACATTTATCTTCCTTCTAGCTCTATAAAAACTATCCGCATGCAAAGAGATTCATTTGTCTGTCTGACGCCACAACAGTCTTACAGCAGGTTAGGACAGATCTTACAAAAGAAAAGAAGTGTAGAGTGGCAAGCCATGGTCAATACACATGCAGTAAGAGGACACACACATGTCAGTGGGGGAATACCGACTTGTCTTGGCATTTTAATGTAAACGTCAGAAGTTTGTCACAAGAGGTGAAATATTTGCTGCTAATTTTCATACTCTGGCTCTCAGCTATAAAACTACTTTCTGATACACAACAGGGAGAATTGGAGGGGACAGTTTTCAAATAGCTGTGAGAGGCAACGGAGCAAAGTCTGGGTTGAAGAAGGAGAATCCCTGGAAATCCTCCTGGTTGATGGCTGCAAGCACATCTGGATCCGATGGGGTGAGAACGGACGGGGCCGCTGTGAAGAACTTGTCGAAGTTCTCGCCTTTTCTCCCGCCCTGATGAGGAAAGGCAGGTAAAGCACGAAATCAGTCACTCCGGCCTCACAAAAACGCCACGGTTAATTACTTAAAAAAGCCCCGACTCCCTCTAAAGAAATATTGAAAGAGTCTGCCAACATGTCTCTCCTGCCCACCCACAGCCTTCATTTCTTGCCGTCTTAGGATGAAAGCCGGCCACATATCTTCCCCACCTCCTTAACCCCACATGACAGCCATTCTGGTGGATGAAATGAATCTCATTTGGCTAATGGGCCTGGCCTCTAACCCCTGAGCACAGTCATCTTCCTCCTGCCACGCCTCACCGTTGGGCGATGTGGCAGCAGACTAGCATGCGGCGAGCTAATGATGACATGCATTTGCATATGGAGGAGTAAAACGCAGCCCTGGGTTCAGAGGTCCTGTCTGTTATTCCTGAACTTTCTGTGTGTGAGCCGGGGAATCCGCTCAGGTGGTGAAAGAGTTGACGGGAAGGAGCGACAGAAAGTAGAGTCAGAGAGTGAGGAGGTGGGGAGAAAAACGAGGTAGAAGGAGAGGGAAAGTTTGGAAGAAGAGGCGATAAAATAAACACACAGAAAGCAAATAGAAATGTCCACTGACAGTTCTGGGTTTGAACGGTGGCGGTATCTCCAGTCGCTCCAGACGGTCCCAGTCTATCCAACGGAAGAACGGATGCTCCTTGATCTCCCTTTCGGCTTCCTCTCCTCCACCCAGACGCTTGGCAGGGTGCTTCGTCAGGAGCTGAAGAAAGACAAAAGACAAAAGTTTCAGAACACGGCAAACTTTCCTGGAATTGAACTTGTAACTAAACATATTGTGTTTTCAGCACTAAGTTCTGTTCAGTTTAGTTAAATGTAAATCTTTTTTTTCGGTCTGTGGTTTGATAAGAGGGAATCTCTCAACTAAGGATGCAGAGGACAATCCCCACTAAGCCTTGTTCTCGTGGAAGGATTTTTCGCTGTTAAAAGGAAGCCATTTCTTTCCACTGTCGCCAGATACACACTCGGGAGGAGGACGATTGCAAAAGTCTGTCCAGGGGAAAGATATAACATCAGCAGACCTAGTTAAAGTCCGAAGAGGTCTGAACTCCATGCTGAACCTGAAGATGTGGACTGGGAAGAAGATGAAAGCCACCAAATCCTGTTTGTTGTGTCAAACTGTTAGAATCACCTCTAACTTCACAACAAATCTTTTCCTTTAAAAAAAAAAAAAAAAAAAAAAGCACAAACCTGCTGCAGCTTCTGCTAACTCCAGAAAGGATGAAGAAATGAAAGTAGATCATAGTGTTAACAAATTCAGTAGAACATCCAGGACCAAGAGGAAAAAGTGAAACTGCTTCGAAAGGATCTGTGTCATCGGAGAGGTTTTCACCGTCCTGGGGATCCACATCATCCAGAAAATGTGGAGCATTAGATCAGATCCCAACAGGAAACCGAAGTGAGCTGAGGGAGGGAAAGAACTTCAGGACAAGCCGGAGCAGAAGGTCGCTGAACTTAAGAGGAAAGACGCCGAGCTGGAGCAACTCTCAAACACAGGAGAATATAGCCGTTTTCTGCAGAAGTCCCCATCGCTGTCGGCACTCGGTGAGTCTACACACTCATCCAGCGTCAATTTCTCTCCTCCAAGGTATTTTGAGGACGTGTTAGCAGCTGTGTCAGCGCTCAGAGAAAAACTACAGGACATCCTGAGAGACACATGTACACAGATCTCAATGACAGTCACTGAAGGCAACGTTTTACTGCCAGAACCAGAACCTAGAAGTGAAGCTGGATTATTAAAATATTCAGGAGAAATCACTCCTGGGCCAAGGACAGCAGACAGAAATCTGTTACTGCAACAAAGCAACTTTGATAGATCAAAAACAGTCTTACTCTGACAATGCAGATTGAAACGCCTCCAACATAAGACAACCCATAAAATTAAACTAATGCAAACAAACTCTACATCGTTCAGATTGTTACATGTTAAGGTTATTGTCATTTTCCTTTCAGTTCCCAATTATGCTGTACTTTTTGATGGTCTACTACAAAGAAAAATAGAAAATCCCAGTCAAGCATATTGAAGATTATATTTGCAATGCGACAAAATGTAAAAAAAAAAAAAAGTTAAAGTAGAATAAATACTGCTGCGTAGTTCTGCCAGGACCTGTAATTAAAGTGATTTGTATTCAGAGCTAGTTGAGTTTTGTTAATTTCAGTCCAGGCCCGCCGTTTTTCCTTCTCATATTATTATTCCTCAGAGAAGATAAAACTTCTGACGGCTGCATAAAATTTCGCAGAGTGCAGCCTGCCTGACTCTAATAAATATAAAAAAAACGAACTTTCAAATAATGTGCAGGATTAATAAAAATGTCCTAATGCACATTTATCAAATATAATATAAATCTTCTAATATAAATCTTGCCCTCAATGTCTGAAGGCTGCAAGTAGAACAGGAGGGGAAATGAACTCACCCCTTTGCAGATAGCCACAGCTTCCCGAGAGAGATTTTTGGGGTAGGAGACACTCTGCTCCATTATGGACTGAAACAGCTCCTCTTCATCGATGCCATCAAACGGCGGCTTGAAGGAAAAAGGGTTTAAAAAAAAAAAAAACAGAAAAGAAAGAGTTTCACCACAGATCAGTGCCGGTTCCTGCGTTTGAAGTGATTACAAAGCACTGCAGGCTTTTATATTATTGCAGTGCAGTTAAGAGTTATTGTGAGAGTTACCTGTCCCGCAAGCATTTCATACATTAATACTCCATAAGACCACCAGTCTACTGCTTTATTGTACGGCTGATATGCCACAATCTGAAAGGAACATGAGTGGAGATCAATTAGAAGAGAAGCAGTGTGGAGATAAGAAGACAAAGAAGTAAACACGAAGCGAAGGTAAACAAAATTATCGCAGTAGGAATAGCCAGAGGAGGAGAGCTGTCAGACACTGAAAAGAAAAAAAAATCAGCGCAGGGAAATGAAAAGCAGCACGGAGAGGAAGTGTATGAATGGGACGAAACTTTGGATTTTTGCGTCCGCGTTTGACTGATTATGCATCCCCCCCTCCCCCCTCCCACCCCCCCATGAGTGTGAGTGTGTGAGAGCTCCTCTTGTCTGTGGAAGAGGGGCACGGGTGAACAATTCCCAGCCCCCCGGGGAATTATATTGTATCCATTCCAAAATGGCAGAAGCAAGAGAATCAATAGGTGTTTACATAAGAGAGTCGATACGTAGTGGTTCCACAGCGAGGTTTACCATATCAAAGACAAGCAGAACAGTCAGGTCCTCCCTCTGTCGGTTTCTCTCTCTCTCTCAACAACAAGTCCAAACAGGTATGAGCACACACACACATTTTAACATTTTATTTTCCAATATAAAAATACACTATTGTGCAAAATTTGCTGTACGTCTTCATTATTCCAAATATTTTGGTCTTCACTGGCGTTCTTGAGCTGCAGGCGGTTTAGTAATTGATCTCTTTAAAATTAAGACTCAGTTTCAAAACAGCGCAGTACTTAGCAGTTTTATATGCGTAAAACCATATGTAATAATTTTTTTCTTTATTTGTAACCCTCATTCAGAGTTCATCACAAATACAAAATGGTAAAAAAAAAATAAAGCAAATAGTTTTCAACTGGATCACAAGAATATTGTTGACGAAAAATTGCCAAGTTTTCTAGGATTTTGTAAAAATCATGATTTTTTTCTCCATTTTTTCCTTTCTCCTAGTGAAAGGAAACACTGGACTCTCAAATCCAGCTGCAAAATAGTTCTACGCCGACTTTCACAGTTTAGAGGCTAGAGACAAAAGGTACATTACCGCCAGGCCACATCTACTTGAAAAAGTATTGACATGCAAACTTTTTCATGCTTAAATGTGTGCAATGCACATGCTGCGCTGCTCGTTTTCTATTTGGACAAATGGAAAAAAAACTTTAAAATGTCAACATATGTGGCATGGTAAGAAACAGTGTGGCGGCAGCTTTAATCTGCAAGTAATTTCCTGTAGTTTATGTTTTATTTGACACATTTATTTATTTTTTATTACATGATAAACGGGCAAGTTTCTCTGATAAGTTGTCCCCGTATTTAGGGTGACACCTCCTCCCTCTGGCAAAAGCTTTGCCCTCCATTTAGGAAGAAATCTCCTCCCTTGCTGCTCGTCATCACTTCTACCCGGGTCATATGTTGGGCTGACTGTTAAAAAACGCAGCCACTCACTTTACAACCGGTCTCTGTAAGACTGTGAAAGGATGTTAAATCTACACAGTGACGTTTTTTAAGGTGAGACAATTCCAAGATGTTTTGGAAACTGCTGACAACACAGGGGGATTCTTTCAACCCTAAAGAATCAGGTGAAACGGATAAAAGTTCTATCTTTTTTCATAAGGCTAAAAAAATCTTCTGTCTTGAAAGTGGATTTTCTTTCTATATCACTACAATAGATTAAGAAAGTGATCTCTTGTAGTTTGTGCTCTTTCACTGATCTGATCCCACGTTTTGGATTGTGCTGTATTCCCAAATGCTTTCTTGCAAAACTGCAGAACAGATTGTGCGTAATATTTTATTAATTTAATAAATGAAGATTTGCCCTAGTGACCCTAGTAATCTCTGAATAGTGAATGGGGAGACTATTGGTTGCAGCACCTGTTGACTTAAGATACTGATGGAATCTGTGGGTTAACCTATTTTTGCAACACTCAAACTGAAGCAACCAAGACTTCATTTGAATATGAATAGAAACATTTTAAAGACAGAAACAAACTGTTAGCCGTGGCGTCATTTTAAGTGTGGAAAAATCAAGGCCAACAATCACGCCACAATAATCTAACCAACTCTTAAATGAAGATTTGAGAGTTACAAAGTATTGAGGTGAAGCTGGAATAACGAGGCTTTTGAGCGGCAGTAGCATGTTCTGTTCAACAGTGTTAGTGCACTAATTGAATAGTGTGAGGTTAATTATTTAAAAATGCTGACAAGGTCAGAGAGGACAGATCAGACAATGAGGAGCTGCT
Source organism: Poecilia reticulata (assembly GCF_904066995.2). NCBI lineage: Eukaryota > Metazoa > Chordata > Actinopteri > Cyprinodontiformes > Poeciliidae > Poecilia > Poecilia reticulata. Next base: position 14,360,706 of record NC_088845.1, read on the forward strand.
GTGGGTGTCTAACAGTGAAGTGAAGCAGGTCATGCATGCGCAAAGGGGTGAAACAGTGAATCTGACACCACAGCGAGCACAGGGGAGTCAGAGCACCTCAGGGGCGATGTAGTCGGGAGTGCCACAGAACGTGCGAGTGGTGTCGCCCCCGTACATGCCCTCCCTGCACATCCCGAAGTCGGCGATCTTTATGTGGCCCTCGCTGTCAAGCAGCACATTATCCAGCTTTAGATCTCTGAGAAAAGAGGGAGATAAGTTCACACAGCCATAAATCATCTTGATGGAGAGCGTCTTCATCGGTCATTGGACACAAAAAAGGCGTGATAAATCTGCATCGGCTCTGTTGTGTTGTGCCGTGACAGCCGGGCCACGTCTTTACCTGTAGATGATGCCTTTGCTGTGGAGGAAGAAGAGGCCGACTGCGATCTCTGCTGCATAAAACCTAGAGGGAGAGAGGAGACGGTAAGAAGAAAGCTCTCTGGCTACTTTTTCAGAAAAATTGACCCGAGGTTTTTTGGGCAACATGTGGGAGGTTGAGAGGGTGATGAAAGTGGAGAGTAACCAAACAGACATGAAAGAAATCTAATTGGAAAAAAAAAAAAAAGAAAAAAGAAAGAAATAGGGAACTGGGTAAGAATTAGCTTTAGATGATTGATCAAAGATTATAGATTGGATGAATAGCCAGAGGGAGGGAAACTGATGAGAAGAATAGATTAGAGTGAGGAGAACGTTAGAGGAAATGGGAGAGGGCTGCGACTTGAGTTGATAGCCTTTTGTATGAGTCACCAGGTATAATGAACAAAGCTAAGAGATGACTGAGGAGGTAAGTGAACACCGAAATAAAAGACAGAAAGGCAATGAGACTTGTGTGGATGACGGCGGAGATCAAAGCTAGACTTTATCGGACTGCATACGCTGCATGGGGCTCTTTGAACTTCCCGACTTGCTGAATGTGAAACATCAGATCTCCACCATTGACATATTCCATAACATAATACAGACGATCCTGCAGAAACAAACACACACACACACACACACACACTGTGAATACAGAGCCTTGCAGACGTAGTCATACACTTTGAATTTTTTTCCACACAGTCACTTTATTAACATAGACAAAGTATTTCTTCGAGATAACATGTGGTAGACCGACAACAAGTAGTGGATAACTGTGGTACGGTAGGAAAAAGTTGGTTTTCAAACGTTAATATTAATAAAATTATTAAATGTATTGACGTGCGTTCCTATTAAGCCACCTTCACTCCGAGTCCCATAAACTAAATCCAGTGATACCAGCAGTCACATGAAATCCTTTAATGAACATCGTTAATATCTGTGTATTTGTTCTAGGTGTAAGAAAACAAAGAGCATCAATAAGAGCAACTAATTGAATTACCTAATTCACATAAATACCCAATAAAATATAATGAAGCTCGTTATTGTAATATAACAAAGTGTGAAACTTTGGTAGGCGTAGTTTTGCAAAGTGTTGTATTCTCTAAAATAAAAGGCACTCAGCTAAAACCAAAGCTTCAAGAACAATGACTTCACTAAAGAGAACAAGATCATTTTTTCATATTTTAAAAGCAAAAGCAGCCAGCCTGCAATGGAACAACTCCTTAGAGCCTAAATATCAAGCCTGTTCATGGACAATTTAATAACGCTAATATGTTTCACACACACACCTCGGTCTGGAAGGCGCAGTAGAGCGATGTAAGGAAGTGGGGACGCGAGGGGAGCGCCAGAACCCTCCTCTCCACCAGAGCGCTCTCCGTGTCCTCGTCCTGGAAGAGAACGTCCTTTTTAAGGACTTTCACTGCAAACAGATGATCGCTGCCTCGCTCTTCTGCCAGCAGCACCTGAACAGGACCAATGAGTGAAAAGAAACCACGTCAGGTGAAGCAACATATCTCCCAAGAAAAGTACAAAAGCTGGAGTGTGACGATTTAAATTGTGCAAAGGTTCATGAGTTTTACCTGAAACGGTTTCTGATTTAAGATTCACCTTTCCAGAGCCAGGACACATTCATCTGTACCACTTGTTTTTTTTTGTTTGTCATTATTGTAAGACAAAAGGTGATTCTCAATCCAATCATTCACCACCATAATTAGAACTAAACATGTCTCGTAGCACTTTGCTGCCGGCTGTGACACGTTTTTAGGTCATTGTGTGATGGATGACAAGGTGCTCCAGTTGGGAGGAAACTAGTTCTGTCAGTGTGCTTTTGAGGCAAAATTATGGCATGAAGGAGTAAAATAATAATCTAAAAATGTAAATCTATAAAATGAAATGATCTTCAGGATCAGTCACAATAGAGGCATTCCACAAAACACATGCAGTTTATCTCTGCGTGCCACAGTTTTACTGCAAAAAGATGTCAATATTTGTTGTTGTTTTTTTATTATTATTTATAAATGCACTGCATGTTTTATTTTTCTTGGGAAATAAATTGATTTTTTTAGCTAATCCTGTAATTTTCCACATCAGATTTCTTCTTGGTCTTCATACTGATCACCTGATTTGTGTTTCTGAACCCTTCCAGGGTTTAGGCTGCCTGGTTTCTTCACTACATTGTTGGATCCTGTGTTGATGGTTCTGTAGTGTCTTGCAATGAGTTTTGAGCTTTGAGTTTGTTTGTTAGTTTTTTTGTTTTGCTTCGGAGCTTTTGCTTGTATACCTTTCGGTACTCCTCTGCCTGTGGTGTCCTTTACATCTTCATTTGGGTTCTTCCATCTCACCCTTGTGGGCACAGAAGGGGAAACTTACAAAACCATTTTGAGGCTGTGTGTGGAAACCTGTGTTTCTGTCTTTCTAATTCTGAAACTAAATGTAGAGGTACTAACTAAATGTATTTGTTAGGTGAAATTACAAAAATGTAGTTGCACACAAATCAGTTTATTATTCCGGCAGATTTTGCTAAATAGAAGAGCATCAATTTAACCAACACCTATTCAAGGTTCAGTGTTTGCTGACCCCAAGGGCAGAAAGAAGGAAGACTGTATTATGTTTCTGTTCCTGCTTGTATTTAGAGCTATTTGCCTTTTGAAACTAGTGCAGAAAATAAGCCTAACCTGGAGCAAAACTGGAGGCATTTCTCCCCTTGAGGCTATGAGCAGGACTATGCTTTTCTGACTGTGGCTTTTTCTATTGCCACCATTAGTCAAGGACAGGCCAGGTCATGAATACTCCTAAAACTAAAACATGGCTCCTTATTCCAGCTGCCTGGGACTGTGAAAATTAAAATAATTGAGTCCCATAAAACGGAGGAAGATAGTATTTTCATAGAGCAGTTCCCCTGCTTCATAATGTGATAAAAAAAAAATGGAAGCTAACAGAAACTGTCGAGGTCAATTTGAGGTCTGAAAGATAAAAAAAAACACTTTTCAAAAGGCTTTCAGGGAGATTAGCAGAAAACGCAGCAGAGGCTGACTTTTCCAGCGCAAACCAATCTTTAGAGGAAAGTCAACAGAAACAAACCCTTTCTGAGGCATTAATAGGGGCTTTCACAACAGATACAGTATTTGCATATTATCTCAGTAATCTCCAGCTGCACAGTAGTTTATTTGGTTTTCATGCAAAAAACAAAAAATAAAGCACAATTGAGAAGTAAAAGTGAATGTCCGTTACATAAAATCTCAAAAATGTATTTAGTCCTATGAAAAAGGTTTAAGGGCGGGCGATGACAATGGTTGAGATTCTCTGTTTAAATTTTGAGATGAAACGCCTCTCAAACCTCAACTTGCTGAAAATGCATTAAAATGTGTAAAGAACAAGTACATCACTTTGTGAAGACAGAAGTATGCTCAGCCTGGCATAATGAAGGGTTTAATCAAAGAGAAGCCGCGCCTGAAGATTTCCAGAAACATTAACGTCACAAGTGAAAAAAGCAAAGCAGCTCTTTGGTTATTATCAGACATTAAAAATACATTGAGAGGAGATTTGAAATTGGCTGCTTGTGGGCAGCTCTGACTGCTAATGATGCTATAATTTTCCACATCGAGAGAACCGCACGATACTGGTTTTAGTGAAGCGATACGGTCAGGAGCAGCGCAATATGCTGACAACAACCCTGCTTAAAATTGTGCTGCCACTCTGCAGCGCTGCACTGTAAGGGGTTTCTGGCCGTCGGAGATAAAGTATCTCATTTCAAATTGAATGGTGGAGAAAATTATACTTTTTCATATTTTATAAATCAACGCAACAGCAAAAAATAGCTTCTTGCAGAAGATTATGCGTGTGAAGTCGCTGTGAGAAACACTGCGGGTCCCTCTCTGAGTGTGTCTACTGCTTTGTCTCGTGATTTTACACAAATTCACAAAAAAAAAACTGGACTCCTCATCCTTCATACTTATACGAATCCCTGCAACACATACTTTTTTCTCATTTCCGGTGTAATCCAATTTTCTTTTGGTCATTTTGCTACTTCCTGCAGCTCAGTAATCCTCCTCTGTTTCTTTCCATCTCTGTCAGTTTCATTCTCACTTTTCCTCACTCAGCAGCCCCGGGGCCTGTCTCTCCTCTTCCTTTTTTTTCCCCCACACATCTTATGTAAGTTGAGTCTATTTCTCCTGTCCTCTGAGGACTCTCTGATAGTTATGAAACAACGCTGGGGGATTTCAGAGGAGGGGAAAGGACTCAAAACTAAAATTTCTTCATTATTCTTCATCTACAGGGGAATTAAAGAGAGTAGAAAGCAGAGTATTCCTTGAAATGAATACCTCCATGAGCGCTGCCTATGTGGCATATACCAGCTGGAAGAAAAACTCATGGTCCAGTGACTCATTTAGCAGAAGAAGAGACGATCGAAGCCTGGGTATAAATGAAAAATCTGTTTTGAAACTGGTTCAGCTTTATTGTTCGCAGGAGCTTTAAATGAAATGCCAGCTGAAGGTCATGACAGGAGCAGGAATGCTAAAGCCAGGAATAAATGTTTTTGTTTTCAGTGCGAGGGCCCTCTTTGACATCACCTGCAACCGTTGGATCAGAGGTGTGCAGAGAGAGGATGACATTTTGACTCTGAATCTGCCGCGGTTACCTTGCCAAAGCTGCCTTTGCCCAGCACCATGAGGAAATTGAAGTCATGGATTCCCACTCTGACTTTGCCAGGACCCGAAGAGTGTATGGGCAGGCAGGACTGGATGGGGGTCGGAGACAAGACCACGGGAAAAGGCTCCGGCATCGGGGCGGCCAACACCTGAGGCAGAGAGGGCGTTGTAGCGTCAGGCTGAGGTTCCTGGAGGGTCATAAGCAGAGAGATGAATTAGTGGATGTAGTCATGAAAAAAAACAACAACACCCTACCCACTTTCAGTCAAACAATTCTGCACCCTACTGGATGCAAAAAGTAACAAGGAGGTGGATTTAATTTAATCTGTTGGGATTCAGTGTTGCAAATTGGTGAGTAACTGAAAAGAAAATGGAAAATTTACAAAAACAAACCAAACAGGTGTAGAGAGCAAATGCTTCCAGTCTCCTTTTGCCTGATACCCTTAAATAAAATCCTGCACAACCAGTGGCTACAGAAGTCACCAAATTAGTGAACAGAGTCTGTAGATGTGAAAGTTTGGGCAAGAAATACACCATGAGACTTGTGACTATATATACAGAGTATTGATTTAGATCATCATCATTAATTCATTAGACAAAATCCGAACGAAACTACACTGAAGTTTGTGATTAATAAATTCTACAACAGTTGATGGGGGTGTAAATATTTTGTGACATACTGCATTGTTTAGCTCTCAAGATAAAAATGATAACAATAAATCATCAAGACAACTCAGGACATAGAAACAATGTAAGCAGGTGCAAATGTTTTTATTAGGTCTCAACAATTATGCACCCATAAAAGCTCACAAAACAAAATGTCTCACTGTGAACAAATATAGTGCACAGAGGTCAACAGACGTCCTCCTACCTGCAGATCTGGATCTGGTACTGGGATGTTGTAGTATTCCCCCTCGTCCTGTGCAAGCAGCTTGAACCAACCGCATATAGGACGTCTGAAGATCTCACTGACGCCGAATGAGAGCGCTCCCATGAAATCATTCCTGGACGTCCGGTCCCAGTCCCACACCTCCACAGACAGACGCCTGTCCCACTGGTTGCCTCGCACTGAGCTGAGGAAACCCAAAATGCAAACTCAAGTGGGGAAGTTTTAAGTTTTATCTTACTTACAGGACGCAAAAACAGGACAGAATAATATCTTCAAACAAACGTCATACGTATTTACACATCTCCTCCAGCATTTTTATTCGCACTGTCAGATTTCCACCTTGGGTTAAATTTCGCAGGGACTCACAAGGTGAAGCTCTCATTCCAGACAGGATTGAGTGTTGAGCGGATGGTCTTCGTCTTCTGTTTGCTGTGGCTTTTTGGGTCCGGAATCAGTTTTAGTTTCACATACGGGTCTGACAAACCGTTCGGATCCATGGGCATCAGATTGCGTGCCTCCCGAACTGCAGGGTCACAACAGAACCAATCAATTAAAAAGGGAATAAATCCTTCATCGTACGGATGAAATAACCCAACACCTCCTCTCACCTGTGACGTAGATGTCCTCTTTGTCTCCTCTGATGGTCAGGTGGATTCTCCCTCTTTTCTCCGTGTGATCCTGACCACACAGACTGGGAACGCTGGTCTCGCATCTCCGATGGACATTCATGTCGCAACCTTAGCGTGCAGAAAACGCAAACAAAAGGTGAGAATGCAAAAGACATGAAAGTGTGAAACAATATAAAAATGTCAAAAAAGAGACATTTTTGAACTCCTTATACTAATGAAATAGTTTTGAGTTTTTCCCATATTTGTTTGGGTAACCTTTAAAATGCAGCAATCAGTTCGTGACATGTTTACAGAATAAATAAATATACATTTCCTCTGTAATAAAAATGTTGCTTTGTAAATCAAATTAGGTTTCTAGACTATAATAATTGAAAGCTCACTATATTTGTCCAAATGCTTGTCAGAAATCATCAGAAAATTAATTTAATCTGGACAAATTGTACGGGACAAAACTATTCATTAATCACCATTTTGTGATTAATTGTTTTTGGTTTTGCGGGGTAAAATATGGGTTGGGTGAGTTCCAATTTCACTTTTCATAATTAATAATTCCTGTGGTCTGCAGTCCTTTTACTGAGATGCTAAAGAAACATTAACCCCTTCCCCACTTGTTGCTGTACACTGCTGGTCAGATGGCTTAAAGAGAACTACTACACTTCTCCCTTGGTGACAAAACATACAGATTTTAAAATATTTCTGGGCACCATGGAGCTCTCTTACCGTTTCAAAACCACAGCTGGTGAGTTACACGACTCATGTCTGTGAAGCAGCTGACTGCACATTATTTTAGACAAAAAAAAAGTGATCTTTCTCAGTTATACATTTAATTAATTAGATCATGTTGAACATTTTGTGAAAAAAATCTTTTTGCAAAACGAAACTGATGTTCTTACTCAGTTATCCCACTGTGAGAATCTACCTTCCTGTCATTTTTGTCACGTTTTCCCTCCCTTTGAAGATGCAGAGGTGAATTTTACGTTTTCTTCAAAGCAAACCGATATTAAACCCAGCAGTTCATTAGGAACATCGGCAGAGTGCAGCGGGTCAAACTGGACGGTGAAACTCACTGGTGCATTTCATGCCCTGGTGTATGAGTCCATACAGCAGCGATCCGCAATGATCGCAGAACGTGGGGCTGGAGTAGGTGTGGATCTTAAATGTGTGTTGACTCTTCAAGTCCTGGAACGAAAAAAACAAACGAGCAAACAACCAAAAAAAAAAAAAAAAGAGCAAGAGAGAGAATCCCCTCATTAAATAGCACAATCATATGCACACACTTTCACACATTTATGGTGTGGGTGACTACTGATGGTACGAGCCAATTAGATTTCTCCACTGGGAGAGGAAATTCACTGCATCCAGGCAAGTTAGTGAGCATGTTAGTGTATATTTACTGTACAGGAAGGAATTAATCATTTTTATCTCTTCATAACCGCTCCGCCACCCTTTCTCCCAAACTGTATTCCCTCCCTCGTTGCTATTAATAACTGCTGTCACCCCACTTCTCCTGAGGAAAAGACAAATCTCCCTAATATCCTCAAGATGCCACACGGAGGAGGGCTGAGGAGTCTGCTGCTCTCTCCATCGTCTAATTCTCACTCTTATCAGTCTTTCTCACCCCCTCCTGCCTCCCTCCCTGCCACACAACCTTTCCTCTCTATCTGAAACTCCCTACATCCCCTTGCAGGATGACATGACACGAGCGTAGATGTCACAGATGAGACGCAGAGGAAGCGCGGATTGACGGATGAGTCACGCGCGCATGCCATCGGCGACGAGCGGGAAGGCTAAATGCGTGGATGATGGTGCGCCGCGCAAGTCCAGGGGAAGGTGGGGAAACTTGAGGATATAAATGGAAGTGCGGAAGCCGATAACAGGAACACTCACATCGGGCCTGAGGGCAGTCACAGATCCGGGACATGTGAAGGTGACAAACTCGTGGCATCTTTTATGGACCACAAAACTGCAAACTGGAGAAAACAGGGAGGATGAGGCTGAAAATTGTTATCAGTTTTCCACAGAGCCATATCAGAGAAAATAAAAATAACAGGCAACAAAACAGCAGACCAATCTCTACCTTGACACTGGAACCCCTGCTTGCCGATGCCCCTGAATGAGAAAGACACACGGCTTAGGACACAGAAACAATCTGCTCTCATTCCTCTTCAACGTGAAACTGTCCCGTTCAATCTCAACCAACTCTATTAATATAAAAAGAAAGTAATAAAAAAAAAACAAACAAAAAAAACAGCAATGGTCACTTAAGAAACTCAACATATTTTTTGTGAAGCAGCCAAGTAGCTGACTTGCTCATACAGAAGCACACAGACTTAATTTTTTATTCTCCTAAAACACCGGCTTGCTCCCTGTGTCTCCTCAGAGCTTTAATTGAATAATTAAAGCCATTGATTGGCCAAAGCGTCCATTCAGCAGCTGGCTCGGTGTGAATCAAGTTGATTTGGTTGTTTAGAAAGTCAAGCAATTGAGACACGCTGGAGAGCTCCACAACAATCATACCAAATGCGTCCAGGGAGTTTAAACTGACCATAATCACTGATCAGCAATCAGTTCGCCATCTGGCTGAGAAACGATTATAGATGGGCTTGAAGGAGGCGATCTGATCCCTGATCAGCATGCAGCAGAAGTCTGGAGCCCCGGCGCTAGGACAGGATAGATGTTTCACCAGCAGGGGGCGCTAAAGAACCAGACATGGATTTACTGAGAATTCACTGCTTTGCTTGATGAGCTTTTTTTTTTTTCTTTTTTTTTTTAAATATGTAGAAGTGCATCTTAGATTTAACTACTGAATAGACTGAATAAATGCTTCAGTTAAACATAAGTAAACAAAACCAGCTTCTCCTTGGAAATGTCTTGCTAATAAATTTACAAAGACAGGAGGAGTTATTCTGAAAAATGCTTAGATTTCCTTGCTGTATTTAAAGCATTGGAAGTGGCGCAACATGGACGATAAACTGATGGGAAATAATGTTAAAATATCACCTTACCCACATGTCCAGGACATGCTGACCTGGTTTTAACTCATGGTTAAAATCTTTCCATTAATGATTCATTCTAAAATTAAATTCTAACATTTTAAAATGCACGCTCATACTATGGAGTAAAAAGAGCACAGTGACATATTTATACCATATATGTTCCAACACTGCTTTGCATCTTTCCTGCTTTGGTCTCCATGTCGTCGTTTGTTTGTTTATGTCCTCTGAGGCCGTCACAGAACAGCTGGATTTATTCTGTGATTAAATTAAACACAGTTGGTTTACTGGTTAGGTTATACCTGAAGGCAGTTGATTTCACCTGATTTTATTTTGGGTTATCACACCAAAGGGGGTTGAAAACAAACGTACACTACAGTTGATTTCCCTTTTGGTGTAAAAAACAAAAACAAAAAAAAACATAATTTTCACTCTTCAATTGTTGATATTGCAAATAAAATCTGATAAATTCATATTTGTCAGTGTAATGTGTCATAACATTCAAGGAGTATTAATATGTTTGAAAGCTACTTTTCACATGTTTAAAAACAACTGTTGCAGACATAATACTTTTTGGTCTAACCTGTGATGTTTCATTACGATGTTTTCATTTAACATGCTTTTATGACTTTTGCTTGCTAAACACATAAGAAATACACATCATCTTACGTTACATTGACTTATTTTCCAAGTGATCTGCTTTCTGAGTTTTTCTCTCTCTTGCTCCTGTTTTGCTGATCACTTCACGTGCAGCATGTCGCTCCTCATCCGCCGTCATTCTAAATACTCCCTAGTTTCCCTTATTCGGTGTCAGCGCCTTGCCTTTGTTTTACCTGGTACTATTCATCATCATGTCAACTTGTATTCCTGCTCTCCTTAGTTCTGGATTACTCCATTTGTGATTTCCTGCATTGCAGCACGCTCAGCTTCCTTTTAGTTAAATAAAAGTTTGATAGCTCACCTGACTGCCTTCCAACTGTCAGGCTGCATCTGGGAGCTCATTCACTCCACGCCTTAAAAGATATTGCAGATCGGGGACGCAGTGGAGCGAACTCGCATTTAAGACTTCCTCTGACTCGGTTATTGTTGTTAGGTCTGCTGTTCTCCAAGACACTTCGTCTGAAGCGTTTGCAAAACTAATTTTAGCCAAGGGCATCAAAACTGCTGATTGAGTTAACGAAATATTATTTCAGCAGATAGTTTAGATAGTTTATAGAGCAAATATTTGTTTGAACAAGTCTCCAGTAGGACAAATTAAAACATATGACTGTCATTTAAATGTAAACCATTAAAGCAGATAAGAATGTGCAGCAAAATGCTGTGTGAATATTAAATAATAATCTTTTAGATGTAGGAGAAAATGCTTGAGCGAATGTTTCAATATGGCATCCACAAATCTAACAAAGCCGTTTAATTGACAAACTACAACTAAGCAACTGATTGCAAAAGCGCTAAATGTCACAAAACCTGTCAGCAACATTTTAAAATGAACACAGTTCATCAATGACTGTTTTCTTCTAAGTATGAGCATGCAGAAGTCTTTGTTTTGTATGAACCACTGTGTGAAACTGGTGCCATTTGTCACACCCGACTATTTTACAACTGGTAATTTCACAAACAACTGGGACTTAATGAACTCACTGCTGCCATTCAGGGAACATGCTCTGATAAGCTTTCCACCTCTTCTCTGCCATCTGCCCACATCCACACCGTCAGCAGCATGTAAAAGTGAGCTAAACATTTCATCAAAGGAAACATAAACCACAGGTGAAAATATTTTATGTCTACGGGGGCACTGTCTGCTCGTGCCACTGTGATTTGGTTCCTCCCTACTTATCTATTAAAGTCGGTTTGTCGTTAAAGAGATTCTGAAAATGACAAGTAATCTCTCACATTAAATTAGGGAAGATGTTCCTACTTATTTCCTCTTGAATTTTTTTCCTTTCTTTATCAACGGTGACTATTTTAGCCATTTATGCTTACTTTGGTGTTAAAAAAACATATGTTGTGTTAATTAAAATAAATACATCACTGTTTCCTTGTGCAAAATTTTTTAGTTTATGTAATAGGAAATTGGTAACTACAGCTTACAGCTGGAAATGAGCAACATACAGGAATGCAAATTTGTATATCTGGTAAAAATGCAATCCTTCGTTTGATTTTCAGGAAAAGAGTGGATGGTGGCAAAGACAGGCTCGAAAATTGAGTAGAAAACATTTCTGCTGAAGTCAAATATTTGCACGTCACTTTGTTTTATTTGGAGAGGTTACGTGATTAAATAACGAGGGGCTTCATTTATGTATTTTGAGGTATGCAGTGACACACTGTAGCTGTAACTGAGCTGTGAATCTTACTTAAACATGAATCAGTGTAAAGTCTGAAGCTAGTCCTGAGTTAAGCTCATATACTATATTTCAAGCAAAGTTACTTGCTCGGCACCGAAAAGCATGTAAATCATGTAGAAATGCTAAAACGCATAAACTGTAATTGAAAGACAACATCTGACTCAGTGTGAGCCGAATCATTTTAGAAGGAACAACTTAACGCTTAGATAATACTTTATCTAAGCGTTTAAACAATTTAGAAAGCAGTGGTAAATATGGAGACATATTTATGTATTTGTCCTGTACTGGTGGGCGGTAATGACACATATTTTATCTGTACTTTAAGCAGGTTAGATGTACTGCGCAAAGGTATCACCGGAGACGATGTTGAATTAATGTTTTATGTCAATTGTTTCACATAAATTTTCATTTCCAACCAGATGTACTTGCATTCTTGAACAGCAGCAGCATCTCTGGGTTTTTGAACTTGACTGACTGAGTTTCCGCAGCAACACAGACGCAATGAACTGCTGACACGGTGTTTCCGAGGCAAATGGGGATATGAGTTTAATTTATATTATTAAAAATTGATTAATCCTTGATCAACATCGATAAAACCATGAACAGCATGGTTTTAGGACCCGGGCTTACAAATCATACACAATAGCGTCACATAGAGTTTGTAGTGATGTGTTGCACAGCAGGTAAAGACACTATGCTGGGAAATATGAGGCCCATATCCCAGCTTACTCTACTCCTTTTCAAAATAGGAAAAATTATATTACTATTTTTTTTTTTTTTACTATTCATACCTAATCATGTAATTTGTAATGTCGTCTTGCAGTAAAACAGCCCTTTTCGTCAGCCCAATGAATGCACTCCTTTCCAGAGTGTGGAAGTTATCTCAAGCTTTCTTCTGTGGCAGTTCTTGTATGAATGGTGCAGCGGCCTGCACCCCAAACCAAAAGATTTATGCAGAAAATGATCAAATTCCAGACCAGGATCAAAAGCAGTGCAGCCCTGCATAATGCCTGTCTCCCTGTTCCCAGCAAGCTGAGCTTCAGACTCACCAACTGACACCTAACACATACATAGAAAACTTTTTTAGTTTAGGCCACAATTACTATGTATTTCTTAAAATATGTTTTCACTGTGCGCTCCCTTTGTTGTTTATATGCCCATATGAACCTTATTAAGAACCCACAGTACTCACAGGGTTCAAAAACATTCAGGTTAAGTTAACTAGTTAGTGACGTTTAGGCTTGGCTGTAAGTCCTCTGTGATGCTCTATTGGACCTTTGATGGACTGGAGACCCATCAAGAACGTACCCTGCCTCTTGCTTATTGACTGCTGCCTTCAACCCAGTTTCACTGCGATGCTCCACATGAAACGCCGGGCTTTTTTATCCTCCTCCACAGAGAAAAGCAGTTTCTCTATGCAAGATCTGCAGTCTTTCCTCATTCATCATGTATTGTTAAACAGTTAAAAAAAAATAAATATTGTTTTTAACCTCCTCCAAATATTACTGAGATGTGATTCCGTTATAATAAATAAGTTGCAAAAGACAACAACATTCACTTTCCTGAATTCTGCACATTGACTTAAACAACGAAGTTATTCACTATAACGTTAATCTTTCAATTAATCAGAAAAACCCTCCAGGGGCCTCAGACAGCCAGGTGAGGGCCGCTGCACTGACGTCTTGTTTAAAGGAAGGCGGTTTTCACCCTGAAATAAGTTCAGCTGCTGCCAGCAAAGACAGCAGCCAGTTGGGGAAAAGTCCTGAAAGATACCCAGAGGCTGCTGGCAGAGCTGGCGCCCTGCATCAACATATGGTACATCGCCACCATATGCCCACGCATACGAGCTCCTCCACACACAAATGGTTGCTATGAAGTCTTCTAAGAACTGAACACACTCACAGCTTGGTATCATTTTTGTTTGTTTGAAGAATATCAGAGAGTCAGAGATTGACTGTAAATTATTTGGTAGTTACTTCACTGCTCCTACTTTTTCAGAAAATCTTTTTAAAAATTTCATAAAATTGTTGGTAACACTTTATTTGAAGGGGGTGAATGACGCTGTCATAAACATGACATAACACCTGTCATGAACATGAATAAGCCTTCATGAATATTTATGACTGTTGTCATAAAGCGTCATTCGGTAAATTATGACACTTTTAATACAAAGTTGACATTATTGAAAATGTCTTTGTTATGACAACTTTACATTAACCAAGAAATCATTACTGCTTAAACTTTACCTTTAATAACATAAAGTTACCTAATTTTTAAAATGCAATCAGTAATACTTTTATAACAAATTTATATCAGTAATGATTCATGTTTATGACAGCGTCATGTCAGTCTTATTCACCCCCCTTCAAATAAAGTGTTACCAAATTATTTTTTGTAAAACTGTCAAGGCCAGCTCTTCATCGCCAGGAGTTATAAGTCTTTTTTTTACTTGTTACATGGCATGCTTCACATAATTGAATTAACATTTATTTTCTAGGACAAAAATCTTACAAACTGCTGAAAATATTTTCTAAAATGCAAACTTTAATCTAAAAAACAAAAAACAAAATAAAACACACACACACACACACACAAAAGTTAGTGCTGAAAATATACAATCCTGCTGCTCCTGCTTAATCCATCTGGTATTTGGGAGTGAAATATTTTTTTAGTTCAGCATCACCCACTGAAATAATAATGAGGCCAAACTAAACTCAATAGTTGTACGTTTGGATATTTGAGCTCAGTTCTGTTTCTGTTTTTTTTTTTTTTATCATCCTGACTATGCCAGTTGGGATTAAAATTGACTGAGGTCTTAAAAAACACTTTTCTCAAGTCTGCTGAAATTTTCCGTCATAGTGTGTCTGCCACTTAAAGTCAGCTTAATGAGATCCCAGAAAAAAAGAGCAAGAGTGACCTGACTGCTCTGAAGCTATTTGAGGCATAGAGTAACAAAACCCTTCCCCTTTCTGACCCATCACTGAGCACTGCTAGCCAGCTGGCTGAGAAAAAGCCAGAAATCTAGGTGTTGTGAAACATTTCCCTTCATGAGAAATACAGTCATGGTGGTGCAACTTTCAGAGACGTGCAGGTAAAGCAGCTGGATTAACCTCAGCTTGCTATACTTGTGTTGGACCCGTTAAAAAAAGAATGACAGAAAGGCCTTCAATTCAGAGCAATAAACGCAACAAATAAAGCTACAATGAGCTTTATTTTTTTATTTGCTTAAGTCAGTGTATTTGAATCAAAATAACTGCAACCAAAGGATGTACATTACATTATTTCAAATATGATTCAATTTTGGCACCAAGATTAACTATTGCTCATTTGTTTTAGCTGCAGAAAATAGATCCTGTAATGCAATTTTGTTTAAACTTTAAACAAAATTCTCACCTGTTCTGACTGACAAACCTGTAAATTTGAAACCCATCTCTATATCTTTTCATAAGTTCACAACTTAATTTAATGCTTGTATCTTCAAATCCATCTGGAGTACTGCACTTAAATTGTGAACAGCTCCTCACAAGTTCTCTGAAAGCTTTGAAATATCATTTAACCCTCTGGGGTCCCTGAATTTTATTCTCCACCTGTGTCCCTCGGACACAAAAAGACTTTTTTATAGCTTGAAAGGTAGAATTTTTTTTGTATCAGTATATTTTTTCAGATTTTTTAATAAATACCATTATTGCTTTAGTCCTCAACATACAAATAAGAAAGTTAACAGCACAACTGTACAAGAATCCCCCCTAAAACCTGACCGAATTAGATGCAATTTACAGCAGCATTGTGAAAGTTGTGCAAAAATAAACTTCAAAGAACACATGAATGTGCCAAGAGACCCAGGTGAGAAAAATTTGGAAGCATTTTATGTTCTGAGGAAATTGTAGTTGACTATCCGCTCAATGGACATCAAACATCACCGGCAAAATCTGACCTCATATTTCTACCATCTGTTCTTGAGAAAACCTCAACAGCAGTAGCTGCAAAATGTATTTCATAAAATTAGACTGAACTAAATTACAACTTACATAAAACGGAGGGGGTAATTTTTACATTCAGTATGTTTTTTTTTTAAATTTCATAATACTGAATCACATGACTGAATGATCTCCAGGTACAGCCAATTAAATAATATCCAAGTCAAATGAAGGTTACGCTAGTCACACTGCTAACATGTTATGAATGTTAGAAAAGAAAGGACTGAAACAGGCGACTGTGCTGAAATATTCCTGAGTTTAGTTTTAGGAATAAAAGAAAGCAGAATATCAGATATTGAAATTCCCTGGTTGTAATGACCGTGCATTGTTATTAGGTATGTATGTCACCTCAGTTCATTAATGAGAATGTTTATCGCAATGAGCAATTAGTTTGTTGTTTGTACTGAATGTGAAGTGTTTAAAGGTTTCAAAACAAAAAGCTAAATAATGAATGAAGGAGACAGGAGGATGCAAATGGCACCAGCTGGGGAGTCAGCGAGTCGAGGGTTTTCTGCTTGGACTGAACAATACTGGAAAATGTTGGAATATGCAGCTTTAACAATCTTTTTACATTATTTTAAAGTTTGCATTCAGGGTTCCATGTAATTACTTGTCACATGTGTGTTTAAATTTCCAAATCCATGTTGTTCACTTAGGTGGACAAAAGAAATCCAATTTACAAAGTCCTAAACTGTTCATACACTGCCAAGTTTAGACAGAAAATTATTTTCATTTGACCAAGAAGGTTATTTTAATATATATGTTTGATAGATCAATATAAAACATTATTTATACTGTTCTCAATAATTAATGATTTTTTTTAACAGCATGACACCAATCAAACACTTCTTATAATTGCTGATCACTTTTTGCACATTTCCACTGGTATATTGACAATTGATGCCTTGTTGCCATCACCCTAATCTTTAGGCACTCTGGCTGCTTTCAAACCTTAATATTACTTCCAATCTGAGAAAAAAAAAAACATGATGGTCAAATTAAAAGACGAGTTTTAACATAAACCTACCAGGCAGATAAATAATTTTGGCCGAAAATCTATTATTCAAAGAATGTGTTATTAAAAAAAAATGGAATGAAAGTTTTGGATGCTTTGAAATAAACAAATCCTGGGTGAGTCCATGAATGTGTCATATTTTAGTGTAAATACCACAACATTGTAAAAGTCAATCTCATATTAATTCCTGCTACGTCCTGGCAGGGTTTTGTTTGTGTGAATTTTGTGTGAGACAGCGCATGACGTTCCCAAACTGACTCCTGCATGGAGTGGGCAGCAGTGTGGAGATGTGAACACATCAGGTCAGTGTGGGCAGTATCTCCAGCTGGCAGCTGGAATTGAAGAAAAGGGAAAAATAAAAAAAAAGAAGGTGAAAGCCAGCACTAGATTGGGAGTTGGGACGCCTGAGGAGGCAGCATATGATCTGCTGGGGTGGTTTCTGTGTGAATGTGAAACAGTGTGTGAATTTGTGTGTGTGTGTGTGATTTACCATATAAAGTCGGTGCAGTGGCTGCAGAAGGTGGGCTGCTTGAAGAAGCGAGCTGTGAACTGATGGTCTTTCACCTCGACAATCCTCTTGTGTTTGAGCGCTCCCTTCCTCTGAAACACGGGCACCCTGGGCGGAGGGGAGAGGGGCGAGGGCAGCGGGGAGGAGGGCGATGTGGGGGAGGTCAGTGGGGAGAGGGAGGGGGACGGGGACACCGGGGTGGACATGATGTCTGCGGGATGAGAGAAGAGGAGGCTGAGAGCTGTGCGCTGGGGAAGGTGGGTGGCGGGAGAAGGAGAGGTCAAGGACACGGAGGACAAAGGACATAATAGGTCACGCAGAGACAGGAATGATATTAATGGAAGGAGGAATGTAGGGTAGGGAAAGATCGAGAAGAAGGTGATGGAAGGAGTGCAGAGAGAGCGACAAGTAGAAAGCGAAAGAAAAGAGAAAGGAGAGAGGCACGATAAAGAAGACAGGAAGGTTAATTCAAATACAGACAAAAGTCTCCTGAGAAACTCAGAGAAGCTAAACAATTAGCTCAACTTGCTGTGTGTCCCACATACTGGCTGTCCATCCTGCTGCACCCCTCATTTGCTATGAATACCCGCACCCCCCACCCATACCTCAGTCGTTATGTCAACTACCTCCTGTTGCCATGTCAACAACACCCCACCAGCTGCTCCAGTATTGGAGCCTGCATCCTCTCATCGTCTTCCTGCCTGCCCTTATTAGCAATTAGTCCTATTTCTGCAGAAAAGTTTGGACCAGAATAACATGAGCGCGTCTGCAGGGAATGGGACGTGCGGAGAAAAAGTGCAAAATGGCAAATATTGGATGGAAGAAGTGAGTTGCGTGCTGCTGAATGATAAATGAGATTCAATGAATAAATAAACAAGACTAGTTTAAAAAAAATAAATGAGAAAATGATGATGTCTCAGCAAAGAAGCAGTCAAAAAAGATGAGTGGAATTAAAAATGGTCTAGTGATACAAACACGTGATGGAGAATACTAAAGATGTGCACCAAGCTGTACTTAAAATACCTTAGTTTGTAAGAAAATCCTTGCCAAAAACAGTCGTCCCCTCTTCCTGTCCTTGACTCTTCGTCTGAATGCCTTCAATTGAAAATCTGGGGTGCACCTGTAGCTGGTCAACTCAAACAAGAAAAAAAAACAACAAACTCCCAAGAAAAGAGGTAGAGAAGCCAGAAAAAGCAATGGCTAGGAGAGGAAAAGCAGCTCAAGAAACGAAAACGAACAACATAACTTGAAATGAATGCAACAGGCAACTGGAGTGGTTCAAGATTTTAAAGAAGCAAACACAGGATTGAAGTGGTATATATCCTTTAACCCAGAGGCAGGGTGAGTGGGAGTACGAGATGGAGAGGTGGTATTCTCTTTCCAAGATTGATTCGGTTTTTACGAGGAAGAGGATGAGAGATGGAGAGAGAATAAGAGAGAAAGAGAGGGTGGAAAAAGTACAGGAAGAGAGAGCGAGAGAGAAAGAGAGAGGAGAAAGATTGAGGGGAATAGGCGGCGATTCATTTTGAAATCTGGGTTACTTCTCTCAGGAGAGGGTGAGGGAACCACAGCAAGGAGGACGGAGGAAGCAGAAGCTGCCATTTTACCACAATCAGTACAGTATGGAAATTTAAGTGCCAACTGGTTCCCCACTTCCTATCGAGCCAAACAGGAGGGGGAGGAGGAGGAAGAGAGGAAGAGCTCCGCTTGGACCAGAAAGCATCCAGCAACAACAGAGGCAGAGAATCCGAGGAATGTTCAATTTGGTTCTGGTCTAAGCTTGGATCTGAATGACAAGACGATCAGCAGGCCTGAGGAATGAGCAGTGGCAGCGTGTCTGCTGCATATCAATGATCTGAGATCAGAACAAGCGGTGACATGATAAACACAACAGTGCCCCACTCTGCACTGAAACCAGGTCAGCCGAGCCGAAAGGGAGCGGTAGCTTCCTTCTGAGGGGGGCTAGCGGGCGATCGATCGTAAATACACACACACAAACAAAAAAAAGAAAATGTTACAAATAAGGTCATCAGTCAAATAAGTCTAGCATTTAATGGGAGGAGGAGAACAAGATGTAGAGAGACGTTAGCAGTGGATGGAGGGGATTAAACTTTTAAATATTCTGTCCTTTTGAAATCCAGACAGCAATTTGAATGTATTTATTAAGGTAGGGTGGAGGGAGTGCATTAAAAATTATTGTTTTGAAGAGAACTATTGATAACACACTTGTCACACCTAAAGGCTGTGGGCCAGTTTCCCTTCCCAAGGCACTGGGAATCTTTCTAAAGGCCACAGCAGGAGATTTCAAATAAACATATGTCCTGAAAAAGTTCAGATTCAAAATTCTGAAAAAAAAACCCCTCAGAAATGCTTCACTGGACTCAAAGAACCCGCTCTCTGTGCGCTCCAACCAGGGAAATGTTATCACGGGAAAAAGCTAAATGCTGCTGACAAACGGGGGTGATTCAAACTATTAACAGTCAGAAGTAATATGTAGTGAATAATAATAATAATAATAATAATAATAATAATAATAATAATAATAATAATAATAATAATGTATTGTTTTGTTCCCAAAGAAATAAATTTAAAAATTTTTGGTGACAAAATTTGAAAAATAAGGGTAAAAAGTAATCTGAATGTCTCTCCACATAAAAAAATAAACCAAAAATGTACAAGATTAAAAGCTTATGCCGCTCCTCTGGATATTTTTTTTAAGGTAAGAGATAATTCCTGCTCTCTATGTTCAGGTCTTACGTCTTGCAGAGGTTACCAGCAGCAAATCCACCATCATACTCGGCATCACGGAGCAGAATGGCAGAGGTTCAGATTGAACACCATGTTGTTCAATAATTACAAACCCTGCTGATTTCAAGCCGTCGCATGTGCTTTGGGCGACTAACACTGAAACCCAAGTAGATCCTGTCGGCTGGTGAGCTTTAAATATGGCAGCTTTTCAGTAATTGTAGTGTAGCCACCCGACACCGGGGTCTTTGAGGAAACTTGTTAAGGTCCAAAAACCAAACGGAGGAGAGTTTTAATGTTTACATTTAACTCAACAGAAAAAACAATCCATATTTTCCACAATGTCAATTTCTTTAGGCCTAAAGAACTTAATGCTTTCAAGCTGTTTTGGACCAAATCATATTTTAGTCCTTACAGAGTGAGCAAAGGTTTGCCCTCTCAATGTCAGAAATACAAACACACACGCACGCACGCACCCACCCACACCCACACCCACACACACACGAGTAATCACTGTCCGTGCTCAGATGTGGTCCTCAGCAGATCCTGCGAGACGGGAGGAGAGAGGCAGGCGAGCAGGAGGACGACGGGGTGGATTGGTGTGGGACACAGAGACTGAGAGAGGGAGCGAAGGGTTGAAGGTCTAATTAATGGAAATGTAGGTTATTAGTCTCCTGATGAGGACACAGGCAGAGAATTAATTAACAATTATAATTAGCAAGATTGTTAGAGAGCAAAATGGTGTCATCCAGAAAGATAAGGATGAGTTTGCGTGCAGAAATGTGTGTGTGTGCGTGTGTGTGCATCAAAGGCTATCGCTGAGTGCCTGTGGATGAAAAAAAAAAATGAAACAGCTGTGTGAACATGCCGTGTCTGACAATGATATGTTATTTCAGCATTAGTCATGCAGAAACAGCAGCTGATTGGGCATGATAGGGGCTTTCCTGCACACAGACCGTCACCAAACGAGCCGCCTTTACTGACATCATTTTCTGGCTCATAAGACTCTCTCTGTCTCTCTCGCTCCATCAGCCTTATCTTGGATTAGTCATATACTTCCTCTTTTGTCACAAACAAATGAGGAGGATGCATATGCATAGTGATGCACAGGGAAAGGAAAGAGTGACGTGGTCACAAAAATACAAGCTGGGGTTCTGAAGTTAAACGGCACTTCTTCCGAACAAAACACAAAAAGCTTCCATTTCGTCTCCAGGCGAGATGAGTCAGCACTTGTGACTCTAAAGCTTCTGTATCGGGATGCTTTTGCATTCCCAACGAAGCGTGGATTCCAGTGTTTGATCATAAAAGCAAGTGGTGAGCTGGTGCACAGCCAGCCAGTGATGCATTAAACAACAAAAAGCACACACTCAGCAAAAACGCACTAAAACAGCCAGCCCGATTAAAAGCAGTGACAGGGGCCTTCAGGAAAGCAAGGATAGATGAATTAATAAAGCACCATTAAAACTAAAGTGTCTCTAAATTGCTCCTTACCATCAGCCTCCATTCTTTCTTTTCTGGTCTGCAGATGGCTATTTTATTATTTCTGACCACGGCTTAATGAAACAGAAAATTCTGCCCTGATAGAATCTTTTTTTTTTGGACGGGGGGAGCAATCAAAACTTCAGCAATTACGTGCATCTATTATCATGTAACGAGCGCTCATTCGCATCGAGCTGCTGCTTCAACCCGGCAGGCTGGCTTTCTCCTCCAAAGAAATTAAGGTAAATTGACTTGCCTAACTGTTGTTCTTGGAATCGGGGGAGAAGTGGTGTCTGTGGTAATCATAACTGTCTATTAAATCTGTCTGCTCTGGACCAAAGTAGCTCGGTTTGCCAGTTTATCACGTTTTTTTTTTTTTTCTGGTAGGGAGTATTTCTATTTGTTTTGTTAATGAAGAGTGGGGTCTGTTGTGTTTTTGGAAGAGAGCAGCCAACCTCAAAGCCAGTCAGATGAGACATTTGGCAGGCGATTACGGTCTGTCAACATGGACTACAAACTCTCAGTGTGGAAGCAAATATGCCTGCCCTTCATATTTGTTTTACTGCTGACCCGCCTCTCAGCGCAACAGAGGCTGGAATAACAAGGCTGAAAGTGGAAGCAGTGTACAAAAATGAGAAGCAATTGTGCTAATCAAATCAGCTCTGTGAAGATAAGGATGTCTAATATTTGCAGATAGTTGCTATATAACAATTCTTGGTTTTCAGTTTATCATGTTATCCCAGGTAATAATTTGGGTTTGTTATTACATCTTTTAATGTCCTAATTTTGACATCTGCACTCTTAGCGAGGTGCATTGCCATTTTCTTCACAGCTAATGTTTAGCAAGACAGATTTGTTTTCTTGCAAAACTGCATTCTGGTTTGTACAAGTAATTTTTATTTTATTTTTTTTCAAATTCGGCATTTCCACTTAGAGTTTAAGCCTGTTTCACCCTTTATGTTGACCGTGTGATCAACTCTGCCTATTGCCACTGTTGCTAATGTTCGGTTTCTGATCCCGTATTTTGCAACACGTGGTAAATTGAACAGGTTTATTGTGTGATAGAGAAACAAAATGTTATTGAAAATTAAAAAACAAATCAGCAAAAGAAGCTGAATTTTTTTTTTTTAAACAAACTAAGCATCACACTCTTCTAAGTAATCTTTTACAATTGGATACACAGTCAGTCGTAAATTGGATGATCATCAAGCAACTTTTACAACAACCAATAGCTACTCTCCATACTGTTGTCACAACTAATTGAATAAACCAAATGTTGGGCCAGCTTATTGAAGCTCACCTACAGCAACACCTGTTGGAACAAAACATCTGCCATTGTGAAGAAGAAGAAGAGAGACTGAAGCATCCAGAATGTCACTGGGAGATAAAGTATAAAACCAATGACATGTAGTCTTATTTCATTTCACCTAAAAGCTACAGAGTTTTCAAGCACCCGTGGCATTCATTGGATTAAATTTAATGAAATACTAGACTGGAACTCGGCATTGACAGATTCCTAATCTTAAGTAACTTAGACTGGTATATGATTCACTTTGCAGGGTTTGGATGTCAACAAACCGCATTGAGATAGATTCAAAGAATACAAATGGCACAAGGCTGATGAAATAAATCCAGACTCCTACCGCTGGATGAACAGTGGAGCTGTGACCTAACCAAGTTCTTCTCATAGCAGCAATGGCAATAGGACAAAAGATGAAATACTCCCTCTGCTCTGTCTCACTGGGCTTTCCTCTCACTAGCAGTTCTTCCTATCATAAAGATAGACCCTTATCTATTCAGAAAACGCAACTCTTCGTTACTGTTGCAATGGCCTGCTTTTCTCTTCTTGTATTTTTTTAAAAATAACACCGATGGTGTTACTCGGCTGTTCAGGCTGACTGGCACCGTTTGCAGCCTAAGCAGCTGTAATTGATCGCTGTTTGGTTAAGAAAAATGGCAACAAGCTTAACAACTGCATCATGCAAAAGGACAAAGATGATTGGTTGGCTCTGGTGTAATCATTTTTAGTTAATTTGTTTTATGTGGCTAGAAAAGAGCCTAGCTGGAAAAGTCATTAGCCTCACTCTACTATGAAGACTTTATTCCTCTGTTTAAAAGGTCACTCTGACATAACTTCACCTATGTAGCGTCCTGTTGTAATAAATTACGTAAAAATGGCCAATTTAACCAACATTTATGATACATTCACACATTATCGTTTAGACAACAGTGTAATAAATTACTATATTATGGGAGTGTTCTAAAAAATGTTTCTAAACAGATAAATTGTAGTTTGAAACCAAATTTTAAACTGTAAAATTAAATGTGTTCTTCATGAGCAAAATAACAAACAGCCAAAATATTCTTGGGGGGGATTTAACTGAAATTTAGTCCCATTTATATATATGACAAAATAATTGACTACATGCTGAAGTAGTGTAACTAACTTGAAAAGCAATACTGTGATATTGTTAATTTATAACAAGTTATTATATTTTTAGCTGTATTGCTTTCAGTTTCACATAATCCAAAATAGGAGTTTATTATAACTTATCTTACCTAACTTTTAACTTATTCAAAACCCAAGAAACTAAAACAAGAAGCCTGTCTGAGCTGAGGTGAAATCTTATTCGAATTAGCTTTTGAAAGATCCAAATGCAGGCAACCAGGAGTGGGCAGACAGGCAGGTGGTGGTACCAAAAACACAAAACTTTAATAATTAATCTGAGGCACTGAAGGTCCAAAGACAAAATCAAAGAAATGCCGAGAAGACGGAGTCTGTAGCACAGAGGATCTGAGGACTGGCTGAGAAAGAGCAGTGAGAGGTGAAGGGAAACAGGTGAGTTGATTGAGAATATTCAGCAGGAGGGAAACTGGGGAAAACAGAACAAGAGAAACTAGGAAACAAGGAGAAGCTGTGGTAAAAAAAAAAAAAAGGAAAATCAGAAATCGAAATAAAAACAACATGAACAGATGTAACAGATGTAAAATAAATAAATTTGTATTTCTTGTTATAAATTATTTGCACAAATTTTCTTTCAGTTTTTCTTTCCACTAAACTTTGAAATATATGCTTGGATACAGATCTCTACACACAGTCAGCTTCTTCAGGTTTCCGGCGAACGTATTCTGTAACCTTTCCAGTTTTGTATGTTTCCTACACAACTTTATTTGATATGATGTTGAATTTGTTGTTGTGCAGAACTTTTTTTTTTTTTTAAATTGCATCAATTTTCACCCCCAATTTAGATAATCTGGACTTGTCTTGATATCTGATACCTTTCATGTCATTTTTATAAGATACTGTTAAAGTTAATCCAGTTTTTTCTTGACTTCAATACAAAACAAAAAAATAAAAATAGACTAAAAGTCAGCAGCTACTTCTAGTTCTTTAGCATGATCATGGAGTCATAAGCTGTCATATTTTATAAGATAGGACTACAATCTCATGAATCATAAATTATTTACTTTATTTTTAATAAGTAGATGTTTTCACCCCAAAATGTTATTTTTGCCATCTTTTATTTCATTCTCTATCACAAGTTGCAATATTTTTTCTAAAAAGAAAAGAAAAACTAACCATAAAAAGTTATAGGTAGAACAACTAATTAAAATCTTGAATTCGTTTTTGTGTGTAGTTTCTAGTTTAGGTGTCAAGTACTACATAATTCTGAACTTTTACAATCAAAATAAAAAAATTAAAGAATCTGTATTTTGTGTAGGTTAATTGAGTCACAATGTGACCAAACTAATTGTTTTAGATGTTAAGTTAAAGCTTATTTGGCTTAAACAAATGAAAAAAAAAAAAACACAAATGAAAAAAAAACCAGAAACAAAAGTCTGCATCATGTTTAATGATTCATAGAAAACACAGACTCACATTTTTGGCTCAAATGTCCATAAAAAATTAAAGCTGTTATTAAAACCTGGACCAGAGAAGGAAATTATGATTCTGGCCTTTATCAACATAAAAATTCTTTCTGTTACTAACAT
This sequence comes from Poecilia reticulata, assembly GCF_904066995.2. NCBI lineage: Eukaryota > Metazoa > Chordata > Actinopteri > Cyprinodontiformes > Poeciliidae > Poecilia > Poecilia reticulata. Next base: position 14,386,324 of record NC_088845.1, read on the forward strand.
TTGGTCAGATTCTGACGATATAAACGGTGCGTTTAAATTCACAGCCAATCCAGAAGGTTGCTTATATAAATACACCAGCCATGCACAGAAAACATATCACAGTCAGCATCACACTAAAGAAATCTTAAAGCATCAACTGTGGGCTGCTAAAGCGTCTGCTGCAGGAAGGAAGAGGATGTTGTGAACAAACTGCGCTTGAGGGGAAGGATGAAAGCGAGAGGGCAGGGGAATTCAGGATAACGGGGGCGATTGGATAATGAGGCGAGAGGAGAACAAGGTAAAGTCTGTGGATATCTTAATCTTCATCCCAGTTTTCTAGGATGAAGTCCCGTTGGGCAGCTGGCACACACACACACACACACACACACCCACACACACACACACACACACACACACACACACACACACACACACACACACACACACACACACACACACACACACACACACACAGACCACAAGACAAACAAGGGAGAATCATAAATAATTATAGTGGCCTAGATGTGGTGGTAATGGAGGAAACTAAAACGTATTTTAAAATCTCTCAAATGAGATTTCAAAACAGAGAATGTACAAACTGGGTTTTCAGTTATCAAGGCTTTATGGAGTTAACAAAATGCAACATCTGGCTACAGTATTTAGAGAAATCAACAACCCTGAAAGCCCAGCATAAAAGTCACATCAGGCATTATGTGACAGACATTTAAGGCTACAGTTACTGTGAAAATACGTAATGTTTCTTTGTGTAGTACATCATAACCATGGTCGAAAGACTTTCAGTTTTCCTGCTCGCTGATGCTGCTTAGCACGAATGTCGTCATACATGAAGCTATTACCATCACTCACAATGTGTACCCTCATTGTTTTTCCTTCCTGATGAAAAAGACTCCTGGCTCAGAGCTGCTATAGGAGCCAGAGGTTTTAAGCTAATGTAGAAAGTAATCCTGGATCACTGCTTATGTATTTTTTCCCCTCCTTTCTTCTCAAACCCCCATCTGAACTGTGAATTTGGACTGAACAAAGTTCTAGATACCAGAATATGAATTGAAAAATAACATCCACACACACGCACACTTGAAATGTTTGCTCCTCACACACAAGTGAATTTGGTGGTATCAGCTGTGCCTCCGTTCGGTCATTTATCTCTGGCTGGGGCCCAGTGAGGCTCGTGTGAAAATAGAAGAAACAAGAGACTGGATATGTAGCTTATAAAAAGAATGAGATGAAAGGATGCTTGGATGTTTCCCTCCCCACCCCCCCAACTCCGGAGATCAAGCTGATGAGCTGCAGACGCCCGCGGCCCTGCACACGTGATGAAAATGAAACAGAACGTGATTTTCACATGTGCCGAGTGCATGAAAGTAAAGTGTGAGTCAATATAATCTGACAGTTATAGAGAATTTGGAAACATTTCAGAAAGATAAACATTTGTACGTGGAGAAATGCCTACATTAATCATGGGCAGTTTGCCAAAGGGAACCAATGGAAGACATGGTATAAAATAAATCAACAGAATACAGTGGAAAAACTTGCGTCTCTGAGACTGCAAGGAGCAAGCTGTAGCAAAAAAAAGAACAGTAAAACATGATAAAGAAGAACACAACTATAACTTGAAAGATGAAGGGTGCGTGCGGCTGATTCCTGGAACAGATGGAAGGTGCAGAGGTGCAGGAGGACGAAGCCACAGCACCGCATAGCAAGAGACAATCCGTCGAGATAAAATTAGAGAGACAAAGACAGAGAGAGAGAGAGAGAGAGAGAGAGAGAGAGAGAGAGAGAGACAGAGAGAGAGAGAGAGAGAGAGAGAGGGTGTTAAGCCCTGTGCTGCAGGCATGCGTTACAAATCCCCAGGGAACCGGCGGCAGATCACTACAGAATCAATCTGCTGCACCTCAGCAGGAATGCAGCACACACCGGTCACAAGAGTGTGTGACTTCATACTGTATCTGCTTTAATGCATATGCTATGTGTGTGTGTGTGTGTGTGTGTGTGTGAGTGTGTCTGTCAGAGAGAGGGAGGGAGAAAGAGAAAGATTCATTGGAAGTGAGGTGACAGAGTACTTGGGGATGCAGTAGCAAGGAGGAAAGTTGGAGAACAAAATGATCAGATGGAAATCTGGAATATTGTGTATTGACATAAGTCTGGTTTTCAGATGCCAAAAAACTCCATTTCCATTTGTTCAAACAATTTTGCAGTAGTACAAACACCAGGGAAATGCCCAGCCGTAATAGCATTCAATAAAGAGATGGTTTTATATCCCAGACGAAAACGTTTTGGGATGCGACATTCCAGAACAAAATTAAAATACATTTTAGAGATGCTAGCTCAAGCTGGTAAAAGAACACAATGAAACAAGTCACGCATGGCAAAAGTACAAAATCTTAGCAAGTAGTTTTCTCTAGTTTCTAGTGCAAATATTTTAGCATATAAAAATTGTAAGAAATTACTGACTTAAAATAAGCTCCTATATGTTCCTGAAAAGTTACTTGTTCATTAGTTTTGTCTTACATCAAGAGTACGGAAATGTTGCACTCGAAACTAGACCTATGCTACTTGGCAAGATTGTGTTTTTGCAGTGATGTTCGACATGACTGAAAAGCTACTCAAACAGGAGGAAGACTTGAAAAGTAAGATAAAAAGACAGATTACTGTGCAGTTTGCAGACACAATCAGGGACAAACACTTACACTCTGTAGTCCGATGACACAAAAATGCAAGTGTTTGGTTATGATACCCATTGCAAGCCTGAGGAGACTATTCCAACTTTCAAGTGTAGGAACGACGACGTCGCTTTGTTGCAGGACAGACTGGTGAAACAAATGAGGAACATGTGGAGAAACATCTCATGCCCGCCTCATGCAATGATACTGAGCTTGTTTCTTTTATAAAGGTTCTGAGAAATTTGTCAGAGTTCATGGCATCAAAGACTGAGCTGGAAACGGCTCATCGTTGGATTTTCAAACAGGAGAATTGTTAAGATCACGTGTCCAAATCAAGGCAGGCAGCGTTTATCCACTAGACATTTTATCAACCTCCCTTTTCGACCATTTCAGTCTCCAGCCTTAAGTGAACCTGTGAAGTGCTGTAAAGATGAGAGCATAAGAAATTATTTAAACAAATACTAATACTTAATATGATCGTTTTCCTCCTCACAAAATAAATGTACCTGAATTAAAGGTTTTATTTTTCTAAATCTTCCAGTTTGGGTTAATGTTGCTGGAAAAGGTTAATTTATTTAAGATGTTTATTTCATCTCGACTAGAGAATGAGGGCACTGTACTCAGAAAAATCGCATTTAAAAAAAACAACAAAAAAACACCACATTCATCTACGTTTCCCTCTAAGAGTTGTGATGGATCCTAATGAAAGTGATCTAAATCCCTTTTGGGAGATTCGAGAATCAGCTTATCTCCCACACTCTCCTATGATTATCATTAGAGAAAAAGCATAGTACTGACCTCTGATCAGTGTTTGGGGAGCCTGTGATCCAGCTGCCTGTATCTCAATCTTATTAGAGCGTTAAGTCATTATTGCATGTACACACGGAGGCCTCACAATGCAATTAGCCATTCACCCATCACACTAACAAAGCATGGCTAATTAGTGGATCGCAGGCGCAAAGGGAGCAGAACAAAACACATTTAAGATCCCCTCAGCACTCTGGCTGATTACGAACTCTCAGGTATGTATTAGACATGTTTTTGTACTGGATAGAGCTGCTTTTTTACATACATACATACATACATACATACATACATAAATTTTTTTTGGGGGGGGACGAGAGAGGGGGCCATATGACAGATTAAAATAAATACATTTGTTCAACAAAGTAAAAGCCACAGATGTTTTACTCTCATTAGTAAAACGTGTGGTGTGGTGTGTGTGTGTTTGTGTGTGTGTGTGTGGTGTTGCATCCATCAAGATGTTGAGATGTTTCTGACTTGGTCACTCACTGCTCAGGCTGAGAGCGCTTCGGTCTCTTTGAGGGGGGGAAAAAAAAACAGAAATAGATTATATTTGGTCCACTCTTGCAAGATCAAAGAAAAAAAGTCTGTCAAGAACTTGGAAACATCTGAAAAATCTTGCTACAAGCATGCACACATACACACGGATATGCAGGCACACTGTCATAACACCACAAAAACAACTCTTTGATTTCCCTGACATTCTTTTTTTTTTTTTGTCTGAACGACTAACGGCTTGTACAGAAAATACCTTCTCAAGGTTAACAGGCGCGTTCAACCACACTCTGCAGAGACGCATTCACAAAAACTCTTACTCATAATTGCATGTGACAAAAGAAACGGAATGAGACACGGCACCACTACCAATCATTAGAGAGAATCATATTTTATGAAGCAATTCTCAGGAAGTAAGTGCAGCACTGACCCTCCAGCCCCACCCCAGACAGACAATGTCAAATAAACTAACACATTTGAAATAGGGCAAAGACCAGACCAGTCTGGGCTAGGAGCGACATCACCCTTCTAGCAACCCGCCGTAGCAACCTGTAAGTAGGCCTGTGGTGTTGGCAAGGTTACTAGAGCAAAACTGGGCCTTGTACGATGGGGAGAGCACACGCTGCTTTCTGTGGGGAGATATATGTGCCCCGCTCACAGCAACTGCAACAGAGTAAGCTTTCTGCAGTGCAGCATGCACGCCCGAGACCTGATAGGTGCTACGTGTGATGCTCCTATGTTTCCTTGATATAGTTCATGGCTAGTTCAGCCTATGAGGACCCTGTTTGAGTTCTGGAGCACCACACATATTGGTTAACAGGTCATGGGCCGATAGAGAGAGAGAGGGGGGGATGAGCTTAAGGCTGCATTAGGATCTCTTAGGAACTCTGGTCCTTCACTGACCTGCAGCGCACTGTTCTAGACTGGACTGGACGGTTCAAAGCTTCCCTTTTGACCAAAGAGATAATCTAATCAGTCAAAGCATATTACAACAGAAAAACATGAATTACAGAGAAAGCAAGACAGAAATGGAAAACAAATAGATTTTGACAGCCCTAAGAGAAACTGATGTATGAGAAAAGGCAAGGAAAGACATCAGACGAGAGTTATGTAAAAACACAGACGACTCCAAACAAGCGGTGTATTTATTGTGAAGGTTCTCAGCCCCTTCAGGTGGACTAAATGTTACTCAATGGACACTGGCAAAAAAAAAAAAAAAACGAGTTGATATGGAATGATTTTTAAGCTTCTGCAAAGCTCACATGGACTAATCAAACCACACGAGACTTTGATTTCAATTGCAGCTGAGTGTTAAAAGAGGTTGAGGATCCTGGCTGATGTGTTCGTTATGTAGTAGCATGCATGCACTGCAAAAGCGTGTGTCTGCATTTTAGAAACTGTGGGAAATGAAAAGCAAGGAAAGGAGAGCGTCGCAAAGTCAAGTCGACTACAAGTCGACCGCTGACTTGTGCTCATGCAATAAATCATGACTTTGCTGAATGTGAAACAAAGTTAAAAAAAATAGAATAAACACAGGCTAACTTGTAGAGACATGTTTTAGTCCATCTGTGATTTAAAAAAAAATTTCTGGAATAACATGCAAGACAGCATTAACTAACTAAACATAATTTTATAAGATTCCAACCATCTACCACCTTCCATGCATGCCCAGTCCAGTCTAGATTTGTATATTCAGCAGAAATGCTGCTGTTACACTGCCTTGCCAAAGTATTCATAGCCCTTGAATCATATTCTGCCATGATACATCTGCAAACCTCAACATGTTACACTTGGAGTTTATCTGACTGACCAACAAAAAGCAGTGCATAGTTGACAAGTGGTTACAAAATGTTTACCTGATAGTCATGGCCTGCTTTTGTATTTAGCCCCCTTTACTCTGATAGCCCTTAATAAAAATCAGTGCAACCAAATGCCTCAGGCCTAAGAGGTTTGTCAGAAAATATTTATAAACAAACATCACCACAAACACCAAAGAACGGACTAAAACTTCACACACTGCCCACGCTGTGACACATGGTAGTAGCAACATCGTGCTTTTCTTCAGCAAGGATACTGAAGCTGGTCAGAGTTGATGGGTGTAAAAGGTGTCGGAGGCTGCAAAAGACTTGAGCTTGAAGTGAAGGTTCACCAGGACGACGACCCTGAACATACAGATAGAGCGGTTTGGATCAAAACATACATGTTTGAGTGGCCCAGTCAAAGCCCAAATCTATATCCAATTGTGGCAAGACTTGAAATTTCATGTTCGCAGACATTTTCCATCCAATCTGGCTGACATTAAGCTATTTTGCTAAGAAACAAGGGCAGAAACCAGTAGAAACATACCCCCAAAAAATACTTCTCTGTGGTAGCAGTAAACTGGGTGTTATTTCAGGATATCAGATTAAAAAGGACAATGAAAAAATGCACATAATTTTTAGTTGTAAAAACATGTAAAAAAAAAAAAAAAACACTTATCCCGCTCCTTTGACTCACAATTATGCACTGCTTTTCGTGGGTCTATCAAGCATTATATATTCCCATTAAAACTAATAGCTGTTTGTAGTTGCAAAATGTCAGAATATTCATGGGGTAAGAATATTTTTGCACTTCAGTTTTGGTATACTTCCCCTCAGCATGCCTTTTTTCAATTTTGCTTCGTCTTCCAATTTACCAATCTCAACACTGCTCAAATATATTTGACCAGTGCGCTGGACAATATGAAGAACTTTATGCTGTATGACCTAAAACTGAGGCCCCACTTGCTTGCTGGTGGTGTGGTACAGCCCAGACTTGCTACAGTGGTGTGGTCGTCAAATACACACGTCAGTCACATCAGTACTAGTAACATTGTTCATGAATTGTTTTATCAATCAGTGAGTTGATCGTCATCATTGCCATCATCAACAATCAGTCCAAGAGGAGCAAGAACACAGTATCTACTGGTCTCTGTTTTTTGCTAAGTGAGAGACAGACAGAGGGATGATCTGATTTAAAAAGAACGCGATCCAAAACAAAAGACAGACAAAAGTGGATGGAGGAGTTAATTGACGAGGAGATGCGACCATCATGTGACTGAAATTAAAAGTGGATGGTCCGTTGGTTGTTAATAAGACAACCAAAGAGAAGAGAAGAAGAGCAGAAAGCAGAAGAAAAAACAAGAAAATGTAATGTTAGGTAGTACTAGAGGTGTGACGGACTGATAGCCATAGTAGATACAGATGAATAGAGTTTTTGACTTTTACTTGTCTTTTTTGTCACAGGCACTAATGTCTTCACAGTCATATAGGAGGAATCAAAATTCAAAAATGATTTCAGTGTCTAGAATCGCTACAAAGCTAAAACATTAAAACTATTTCATCTAACACTTCCTCCAAATATACCAAACTGAACTAATATATATATATATACCTGTATGTATATATATGTATATATTTATTTGTACATATATTTCTTTATAGATAAATGATAGAATTCAAATGATGATTGAATACAATAAAATATCTCAGTTAAATCACAGTATAACATGGTACATTCTCAAAAACATAGTATATTTCAATATATTCTTTTTTTTGTCAGCATAAAATTAAATAAATAAAAAATAAGCCAGAGGGTTTTTTAAGAGTCATTTGTGTTCATGCAGTCACAGACTTAAGTATTAGTGCCTCAATAGAAATCAATAATGCTCAATGACACACCAGGTTGAAGCCCTGTTAATTGGTTGAAAATAATTGTGTTCGATGACACAGGAAACAGTCGGGCTGTTGCCGTGGTTTCCGCTGCTGGGGTGCAGAGCAGAGCAAGCTTATTATCTTACCAAAAAGGTGGCTGTCCTGGTTTCCTAGTATGCCTACAACCCAACCTAAACCAACCCTCAAACTACAAATCTCAACAATTTCATTCAGCGAAACATGCAGATAGTCTGGGACTTTTTCCAAATGATGGGAAAACAGCAAAAGCATTTCTCTAAAACACATCGTTTCAAAAACTGCCCCACATAGAGGCACAAAAGAAAAGCAATCCGTATGTAGATAAAAGGTATAGTCTGGCCTCTAGAAGGGCAAAGGAGTGGGGAAAAAAAGGGAAAGTGAAAAGGTCGACTAACCCTCCGATCTGTGACGACATGCACAAACACGATGCACAGCCCCTCGCAAGGCAGGTCATTTCCCTCCCCCCTGTCCCGTCCTTTGAGCCTTTATAAACAGCATCCAAAAAAAAGAAGCTACAAAGTAAGTAGATGTTCTTTTGCTACATCAGTTTGACGCTACATTCAACTACAATAGACGAATGGCTGGGCTGTGGCTGGTCTTAGTGTGAGACATGAAGTAGATATACTAAAGTTAAGAAAATAGCGCTGGCACAGCTAAAAAGTAGATGGCTTGTGGCACAGAAGGTACCATGCTACATATCACTACCCTGTCTTGAACATGTAGCATTTCTTTTTAGAATTTGTCAACTGAAGTCGAGAGCTGTAAATCTTGGCCCTATTACTCTAACTTCAGTCATTTTTTAAGAAGATATATTTCCTGACATTTCAAAAGAAAAAAATCCGCATCTGCAAAAATCTAATCGAAACCGCTGTAATAACTATGCATCTCCAACAGGAGGGAATAAGGACATCAAGGATAACTAAACTAAAGTTCAAAATAAGAATAACCTGAGCATAAACTAAAGAAGGGCTAACCTAAAAAATACACCTAAACAATTACAGGTCATGTCTTCTGTGAAGCTGTTTACCCATTCCTCTCAGTTACATTTGACATTTAATGGAAGCAGAGTCGAGACAAAATGAGACTGATATATTTATATATGACATATTCCATTAGAAAAAAAAATGCTCCACTGCCTTTGTGTTTTTTTTTTTCTTTTTTGCACAGAGCAGGTGCAAAGTGGGCCCTGTTGCAATGCTTAAAAGTCACTATTTTTTCACGAAAAGCTCTCTTTGCATGTGGACGGGAGGTGGAGAAACAGAAAAACATCCAGGTTAGCGTGAGGTGAGGCTTTACTAGTTACATACTAACTACAACTGAAGATATGGTTCATTTTATCTCTTGGGTCAAACAGCTTATCTTGCTTAAATCAGACAAAAAGCAAACAGAATGATGTGCCATTGCATCCCTGTCATATTAAAGTTGTGAATATTGCTTTAGGTCAAATAGCCATCTAATAATCTTGACAATGCAAGTTAGCATCATCATCAACTGCATTCAATGAAGGCTCAGCTACTGAGTATGCACCTGGAAACATTCACAGTAAGTCGTTCTGCCTTATTTGCCAAAAAAAAAGATATAAGACAAAGCACATGACTACCTCAGCATAAGTGTCTTGGTATTTTACTGTTTGACTCTTGGTTACAGTGAAGCTTATTTGTTACACCAGCAACATTTGTTATCGTTACGCGAAGAGCTATATCAGCAAAATATGTTACCTTAAGATTGTGCATTTACACTTGTGGCAACACGTCTTAAAAAATACAATGAGGAATTGTGCTTCCGATAATCCATCATCCACCGGCTCAACCAGGACACAGAATGGTGGCAACATATATTAAAATCTAAAGAGGGCTTGAAAATGTGTTGGAATAAACCCTGACTGGACACTTTCACAGAACCAATTACTGTATGTCCAAAGCTGCACCCTCTCTGCTATCTGTAATGCATCTACAAATACTTGAATGATCTTCAGCTTCCTGCACCACAGTTTCAAAGACTGTATTTAAATATTATGCAGCCATCTAGTGCCAATTACAGATATTACACTAATCATCTCCTGAATTCACTTAGATTAGGCTGAGTTAAGAGTTGTTCGCATATGGAGAGGAAAAAAATAGGATTTTGTTGAAGTTCAAAATTTGGGTGAAATTTCAGCACTGCTCTGGAAATCATTCCCACCTCCAACACTAGCCACATCCAGCCTCCTACTTATTAAAACACTAACACAGTCAGAGAAATATATTAATAGAATAAAAAGAAGGGGCTAGGGAGAGAGGTCTGAATAAAAAATAAATATATAGACAGACATGAAAAGAAATTCTGCTACATGTCTTTTCTTCATGTTGTTATTCCTCTTTTGATGAGTTTGTTGTTCAAAATCTTTAATACTTGGTAATATTTTTCCAGTTGTACCAGAGGTGTCGTGACAAGCTCCAACACAGTAGAGAAAAAGAAGTTCCTGTTCAGTCTGACTGGTTAAAAGGGTATCTAGTAAAACATGACATCATATAGATGGTCCTGGGGTAGAGCTAGATGGGTCTGATGGTGTCATGAGGCCTAAAGGCAAATAAGTAGCACTGTGCTCACCGTCCATTGAAATGTGAGCAGGCAGAAAGTGAACAAGAGGTGACTGCATTGCTTATCTTAAAAAAGGGAAGAAGACACCAAGAAGCAGTCCACCAGTCCAGGTCAAAAGCCATCAGCCAATGAGGACAGGAAGCCAGATGATGACCAAACACTGGCATCTTTTGAGAGAAGGTGGGTCTCTCCTCATTCCACTCAAAGCCAGAGGGAGGGAGACGTTTTGAGCATATCATGTGTGTTTTCGTGTCTGATTGCGTGCATGTGTGTGTGGGTGTGTGTGCACGCATGCGTGTAGGTGTGTGTATGTGTGCAAACATGACATCATTACTCACAAGTTGGAGACTACTGTTATCCACAGTTGTGATTTGGGGAGGGGAGAAGGACCGAAGATGACATCACAAAGCTCAGTTCTGAGCATAAGAGAAGTTCTGGGGTCGAAGTCCCCGGTGATGCAGCCTCACCTTCACTCTCTTCATCGTAGGAACCATCCAGATGGATGTAGCTCACCCTGGTGTGGCACCTCACTGTCGCCCTCATAAGAACGCGTACAATGGAGCGGGTGGCAGTAGCGTCGCTCTCACCGAGAGTATTGTTAGCAACAGAGTCTCTGTCCATGTTTGTTCCTGTAGTGATGCTTGCTAACCGATTACCTAAGGTCACCAAGGCAGCCATTTCTCTGGTGTCGCCCCTGTCTCCAGCTGCCATGGCGCCGAGGTTTTCAGCAGCACTGGTGCTTGCTCCCACGTCTCCCTCTCTCGTCTCCCCCTGTCATACCTCACTCTCCAGGCTGGAAAAGTGGGCTGACCCTCGACGTGAGCACAGGCTCTTGGCTTTGAGTGGTAGGTGGGGAGAGTAGAACCTCCGTGGCTGAGGTACAGAGCGCAGTCTCTGATATTGGAGTTTGGCACTGGCTGAAGCCTGAGCCGGACCAGCCATCCCTACCCCCGCTGGTGGCGAGACAGAGGCTGAGGAGGGTGGAGGTACGATGGACATGGGGAGCGAGGTGGGTGACAAGGATGGCTGCTGCGGTGGTGATGGTGAGGGCTGTGGCTGATGGTCTGTCGGCTGTGTGTTGAGGCTGAGGTTAGATTGGCTGCCTGATTTGGCTTGACTGGGATCTGGTTTGGGAGGCAAAGGTTTGGGACGAGAACCCCCGCTGAAGCTGTGGCAGTGGGGAAGAAGCTCTTCTTGGCTATGGGAAAGTGCTGATGCTCTTCTCTTGGAGTTAGAAGTTTGTGAACGGCCATGGGGATGTGGATAAGGATGGGGCTGTGGGTAAAGGCTGCAGGAGCACAGAGTTGACCGTCCTCCCTCATCCAGTCTTTCCCTGCTTCGTCCTTTTCTCTTTCCGCCGCCACTCTTCCACTTTTTTTCTCCCTTCACAGGAATTTTGTCCATGGACCAGTATCGTCTAGGTGGAGGGAAGGCTGTTGGGGGTGGTGGCCACTGTGAGCCCAGCCCTCCACTCCCTCCACCAGACGCCCAACCTATTCCTGGCCCAGATCCCCAGAAATCAGCACCAATCCATCCTTCTGCCCGAGTTCCCAGTAACGAATCATCTCGACTATTGATGCTTCCCCCTTTCTCTCTGGAGGGATAGGTACCAAAGAACCAGCCTCCTCCACCTATGCCTCCAATCCCAGTGCCAGTGCCTCCTGCACTTTCTTCCCAGTATCTTTCAAAACGACCAAATTCTCCTGAAGAACCCTCATCCGAGTAGCTGTCCTCCACCCTTCCTCTGTCCCGTTCAGATTCAGAGACAGCCCCTCTACCTACCCTCCTTCCCCTGTCCTCTCCCCGCTCCCTCACTCTGTCTCTCTCTTCTTCATCATCATCGTCGTCATCATCGTCGTCATCATCATCATCTGAGTCCCATTCATGGAAAGACAGCCCTTCTCTTGTCTGTGCTTTCTCTTTTTCATAATGCATTAACAAAGGACGCCTTTCACCAACTCTACCACTATCTTCTCTGTCAATCCCGCCGCTTTTTCGCCGCTTGGATGATGGAAGAAGTGGGTGGAGGGACACTGGAGTGGTATTGGAGTTATCTCCTCTTCCATTCATCCAAAATTTAACAGAAGCAGGAAACTTATTAGAGTTGGAGTAGCGCTTATTGGGGGTTCGACGTCTATGAGAGTGTGAGGATTTGGGACGCCTTTCCCTGCTTCTCCCACTGTCCTCCTCATCCCTGTCATTGCCATCTTCCCCCCTACCTCTTTCTCTGTCTCCTTCCCATGAATCTCTCCCCTTCTCTCCAAATGTGCTCCCATACTGGGCAGAAAAAGAAGAGTAGTCTTGTATCCCTTCATCTCTTTCTCTCTCAGCTTCCCCTTCCCTCTCTTGTTCTACATCGCCTTCTTCCGGCTCAGATCGTTTTCCCCCAGTAGACTTTTTCCTTTTCTTTGTTTTTAATGCCTTCTTCTTTTTCTTTTTCACCTTCCTTCGCTTTCTTTCTCTCTCCCGCTCTCTTTCTCTCTCCTCTCTCTTTTTTCTCTTTTTGTTCTTTTTCTTTTTCTTCTTTTCTTTCTCCTTTTCTTTCCTCCTCTTCTTTTCCCTTTTCAGCCTTTCAGCTTCTCCACCTGTTCCTCTCCTCTCCCTTTCGCTCCAGCTTGCCCACCACTCTTGAAGCTGAGACAGTTGGCTCCCGCCTCTTTCCCTTTCTCGTTCTCTTTCTCTGTCACCCCAAGATGTGCGTGGTTTCCTGGGGGGAATTGGTGGTGGCAAGCGCCCGTGGCTAAGGGAACGTGGTCGAATGATAGAGCGCTCCCTCTCTCTTCCCCTCCCAAGGAGAAGACTCGACTCTTCTGTCAGATCTTCATCGTCGTCGTCGTCCTCTCCATCAATTCCTCCAGTCCTGTCTCGTGTGCTCCTGGAGGAGCTGTAAGAGTAGGTGGGAGAGGTGGAGCGGGAAGATGAGGCAGATGACGACGTTGACGTTGATGAGGTGGTTGACGTGGAGGATGAGGACGTATAGTGCAAAGATGCAGAAGGAGACGGAGGAGTATAGGAGGGGCTCAGTGGAACTGGTATAGGAAGTGAAAGTGGAGGAGAAAGCGGGCGGGTCCTCCTTCCTCCTCCTTCCCTCATTCCATCTCTTGCTCCTCCCCTTCGCCCCAGAGGCAGAATGTTCTCATAAAGTGGCCCCCCAGGCTCTTTGGGCTTCTTGGGCCTCCGCTTTCTCCAGAAGGATGAAGGGAGAGGGGGAGAGGGATGTGGCAGTGGAGGTGTAGGAGGTAGAGGGGCCTGACTCTTAGGAGGCAACCTGGGGGTGCCCAGAGGTTTAACAGGCCCTTTCCCCTGACCTCCACCGCCACCTCCCACCACCTTCTTCCCCACCCCATGATCCATGCTCTTCTCTGAATAGAAGGCCACACTCGCTGGAGGGGGCTGGGGGTGGCCCCTTGGCATAGTCTTGGGGGTCTGGGACCCTGCTTGCTGATCCATGCAGGATCCCAGTCCCTCAGGGTCAATGGGACCATAATATCTCTTATAGCCATCGAGTCCCCCACCCCCTCCAGCAGCTGTAGCCCAGTTTTGTGGAACTTTCTGAGCAAACGGCCCCATGTCAGTGATGCCCCCTCTTACAGCCAAGGGGTTGGTGGCTGTAGCAGTTTTAGGCAACCTCCAGCGATCCACTACTGCCAACCTTCGATCTGGTCGAGGCAGGAAAGTGGAGCAAGGGAGGGGGGCACCAGCAATGGGGGGGTTAGAAGAACCCAGAGCTGACCCAGAATGTACCACAGTGGGAGGAGAGCCTGGTAGAGGTGTTTTGTAGACAGGCGGTGGTTGCTGCTGTTGTGGTTGTTGCTGCTGTTGCGCCATTGCAATTGCTGGGTTGGTCACAGTTGTTGAAACGACATGTGGCTGTGATGGAACAGTCACCATTGCGGTGTGGTGGTGTGAAGGCAAAGATTTAGATCCACCTGGTGCCGTTTCATCCTCAAAACTGCAGCAGCTGTACATGCCCTAAGAGACAGAGAAACAATGACGTGTTTACTTCTAAGACGACACAGATCCACAAACTATTGCCTAAAATATGACACATAGCTGCAGTCTATATACAGAGCTTTAGTGATGGATCAATAGGAGTTGAACTAGTAAAAATGGAAATAAAATACTGTTTTCAATACATCTTCTAGTTTGAACTAAAGTCTGTTCTTCACATTTTTCTAAAAACATTTTTAACAGGTACATAACTATCACAATAGGTTTTTTTTTTTTTAAATCTACGGTGCTTTCTATGGGGTTACATGATTCCCCTGAACTTTTCCACATGTTGCCATGAGTCAACCAACATTATGCATTTGTTGATTTTAATTGATAAAAAAACACAAATTAGTCAAATTAGTCATTTTCAAAACGTCCTGCAATAAGAATCAGAAAACCCTCCTTTACTCTGATCTTTAAATTTAAAGCAATTTAAAACAATGTCCAAAGCTTTGAACATTTACCAGAGCCCTGTTCAATTCATTATCTGAAAATGGAGAGAATATGGCACAACTGCAAGCCTATCAACACATGAACTGGGCAAGGAGAGCATTAATTTAGTAAGCGGCCAAGAGACACATGGTAATTCTGGAAGAGCTGCAGATCCATCTAGAGATCCTCCGCTCAGGCAGGAGACTGCAGGAGATTTTATGAAACAACTATAAAGTGTGCACTCTGCAAATCTGCCTTTAATGGATAATTTGCAAGAAGTAAAGCCACTGTTAAAAAAAAGTCAAGCGACATCCTGTTTCCATTTTGGCAAAAGTCACCCGAATAAGTAGGAGAAAATTCACTGAACCAAATCCAGTGAGACCAACATACTTTTTTTTTTTGATAAACTGTGTCAAGATTTGAGAATTTGTGTTTACATGTGCTGTATGTCCAACCTGCCCAAGCTTTAGCCTTTCTGGGAAAAAATTATTATTTGTTTACACCTGCAAATCTGATAAATAATTGTATTTATCAGACTGGTTCTATTAAAAGTCAACAAGGGGAGCAAATGAAAATGCAAACCCATTGGGTTGTATTTACAAAATCTGTAGAAAACTGCACATCTTTCTCCACATCTCTTCAAATAAACTATGTCCAGGCTGGTTTCTATAACTTTTCCCTTAGAAATAAAATTCTCATTTAGGATATATTTTTTGTATTTAGTCTGATCAACTGTATCTGACATCTAAATATGTTTGATGCCAGATACGGCAACAAATCAGAGACATTTCAAAACATGTCAAAACAGCAAAAATATATGAAATTTGAAAATCATTAGACATAACTATGCTTTCTCATCAAAATGGTGAAATGCTAGTGAGTCTGACATGCAAAAATGGTGAAAGTAAAAAAAAAAAAATCAGCAGCAGACAAATACTTACTCTGCTAATTGCCAAGAGAAAGTCCAACTTCCCAGAACTAGTGGCCATACAGTGGCGCAGTTTCCAGTAGACTAAATGTTCCCATGCAAACACCAGCAGACTGAGGCCCATAGCCACCAGAAGCATGTAGAAGACCCCAGCCATGTTGTCAATGTCCAGTTTACTGCTCATCACCTCAATTTTGTCATTATGGCAGATACCTGACAGCCAGAGGCGCTCCAGCATTTCAATCTCATCTGGGGAGGAAAATAGATAAGGACAAACGGTTAGAATGATGGAGGAGAACGAGATGAAGAATGAAAATACAGAGAAGCATAAAAGAATAAAAGCATAACAGACAAGAGAAAGACGTGGAAAAGGAGAAAAAGGTTGTTTCGATAGAATAAATAGTGAAGTTCAGCTACAAATCCCTTCCTGTTCTGAGCCCAATAATTTCCCAGAAAAAGAAAGCCAACATATAATAATATAAATAGATAAATAAAATGAAATTGGGATATTTGACTTGGAAATGAAAACAGAGGTTTGACGTGCACAATTAGTTGGAAAAAAGCAAACAAGTTACCTGTTTGAACATATATTTGCAATGAACAAGACAATCCAGATATTTGTCTGTATTGTACTAAGATCTGTGGTCTGTCATTTTGAGCTCAAAGAACAATCGAGGTTGATCTTCGAGTCCAAAATTAGTTATGCCGAGCTAAAGTTCAATGTCGGAAATTCTATGTTCTACAAAGAATTGATTCCAATCAAGCTCTTCAGAATTATGGTCAAAACCGAAACTGACATTGCAATGTTAGGATTCTGCTGAACAATGTTTTCTGAGTTTTGTATGAAGCAATGATGGCTGACTGGATGTCAGCAGCCATTTATAGTGTACAGAAAGATTTTCCTAATTAAATTAAATGTTTTTCTCATGACCTTGACTACTGCCTGGTGTCAATCATAAACACACATCACCCTCAGTTTACCAGGGTAAGCCAATTCAAAGTTGGTGGTCAAAAAACTATTTGAACTAACTCAATTTGAACTTTCTTTTGCGTATTTGCCTTTCTTAAATATATTTTTGAGTTTTATAACATGAGCAATCTTCTGCTGTTCCAATGTTGCAGCTTCTAACAATTCTCTCTGCTGGTAAGTGACCAAAAGAACAACACAAATGTTTTAACTGACTATTTTATTGACTAACAAATTAAACAGAATTAAGATCATTTTTAAATCAGAACATTGTGGTGCTTTCACCCTCTTATGACCAAAATTGCAAAGAGGCTGACTGGATTTTAGCATTACCAAAGAAAGTGCTTATAGTGAGTCTTTCTGCCTCTTTGTTCAATTTAGCTTCATCTTTCAGGTTAGTCAGTATTACTGCGTGTGCAATAATTAGGTTTAAAGAGCAAAAAAACAAATGCCATCATGACGGCACTGAGCTGATGGTACCAAGGGGGTCAACAAAGACTGCAATTACAGACCTAGTTTAGTTCACACATTTGTTTTCTTAAGATCAAAGCCTTGATACTTGGATTGAGAGTTGCTATGTCAGGTAGCTGGCAATTATAAAATACAGTCTCTTTGAGCAAATACAAGCGGAGAGAATAAAACAGATTCTAAGCAATGGTATAATCGGTATGATCATTTTCTGAAACTACCTTATCTCAGGGGCTGCACAGCACTGCAGTTGGTAGAAATGCTGAATGAATAGGTGGGTCTAAACCAGTGTTTTTCAACCACTGTTCCGCGGCACACTAGTGTGCCGTGAGTGATCGTCAGGTGTGCCGTGGAAATTATTCAATTTCACTACGGTACCGTATTTTCCGGACTAAAAGCTGCTACTTTTTTCCTTAACTTTGAACCATGCGGATTGTAGCCCGCTGTGGCTTTTCTGCGGATTTTTCTTTAACCACCAGGGGGCTCTCTAGCAGGAAGTGAATCATTAGAAGTCAAAATTGTAAATCAAAGAAGAACGGCTAATTTTCATTTAGAACAAGCACATGCTAGCAGCAGGCACGACGGAGAAATGTTTTCAAACTCATATCATGCAGCTTTTAAGTTGAGGGTTGTCGATCTGGCACTACATGAGGGAAATAGAGCCACTACATTTAAGCTCGGTGTGAACGAAACCATGGTTCGACTTTGGAGACGGAGTGCTGCGTCCTTACAGCAGATTTATTAGGACGAGGCATTCTGCTGGGTCCTAATGGAAAACCGAGAGCAGCTTCCAGTTTTTATTTTATTTTATTTTATTTTTTTTAATTGAGGGTGCTAGTATGGTGCGCTCTATAGTCCGAAAAATACGGTAATTGGTTTTAAAAGATTTTTTGAAAATGAATTGTCTGCAAATAATGCCATCTTCGAGTGTCTGCTGTAGTAGTGACTAGCGGCGTAATCATGTAATTTTCTTACCACTAGATGGCAGTAGGTACAGAGCATTTTACATTAAAACGAGAATTAGTGATGCACGAATGTTACAGGTAGCGGTGAGAGCACTGAATCTAGAAAGACTGTGATGACAGTGATGGAAAAGACAGTGAAGCTCAGCAGTAGTTGGAAAGAACATGAGTCCATTTCCCACAACATATCTGTGTTAAGTGAGCTTCTCCAGCCTGGCTACTATAAAAACAGAGAGAGACTGAGAGCTGTGGAGGAAGAGCTTTGTCTTTCTTCAATTTCTGCCAGGAAATCAGCTGTTTTCATCCAAACATGCACAGGTTTCACACAAGGTGGGTAAAATATACAGATATTGACATTTTGTACATGCAACTCTTCATATTCTAACAGTGAATATGAAGTGAAATGTTTCCCAAATATTATTGCTTCTTTCAGAATAAGAATTATTTTCTGTATTCCGGCTACAAGATGCTTGTGGATTAGTTTGTAAAACACTTTGACGTTTTCTACAACTTCTTTAAATTTAACACCACAGTGTTGTGGCTGTTCAGGTGTATTTTTGAAGTGGATATGTTAAGTGCAATTTGAAATAAGAAATGTAAAATGTGATAATAAATTTTTTGTGTTAATTTGATTCCTATTCAAGAGACTGATAAGAATGACTATATATAGGCGGCTACCGAGTATCTTTATTTCCATTTTTAGTTGGTGGTGTGCCTCTGGATTTTTTCAATTAAAACAGTGTACCTTGACTCAAAAATGGTTGAAAAACACTGGTCTAAACTACAGATGAATGGATGAAAGTTCCCTTGTTTTTCTACACTTATTATTGGACATCTTTGGGTGAAGAAATTTGTCTAGGTTCTAAGATGTTGAGTTCTATAAAACGAAAAACGGTGGCGAAAGAAGAATATAAACAATTTAAGAAAAACCAAAAGCAATGCAAAATGGGGCCTTGCTTGTTACGTGTTTATTCAAGGTGACTGCTCATGGTCATAGGTCAGTAAAATAAGGCAGTGTGTTTGGTATAACAAAGACAACGATGTCTTAGAAAAAGAGGGATGGAGAGTCTAAAACAATGAAGTAGGACCAAGAACTAAAATGGCATCGACAACCTAATCTCAACATTGTAACAGAGAGTAAATGAGAAGAGGAGCAGAAAGAAAGACCAGGAGCCACAGTGATGCTTGGATAGGCGGAACAAGCGTGGACAAGATGGTGAGGGGTAATGAGAGAGTTGGGAAGAATGCCCCGTAAAGACGGAGAGCGAGCGGCATTCTTTCTCCGTCCACGGAGGCGTCAGGGGAAATGAGACAGACAGGGAGAGTTAGACGTTGCTGAAAGAAGCGGAACATAGATGGAGGATGAGAGGCTGAATTTGTGTCATCGTGACAAAGATGACAGTGGAGCACTCGTCAGCGTGGAAAGTATGAGTGGAGAGAAAAGGAAAGGAAAAAAATGGGAATTAGAGAGAAAATTGGCTGAGGAAGGAAAGAAAAACAGACAAAGAAGCAAAAATTTGTCCTGGAAGGGTGGTTAGAATCATTTTTTTTTTTTTTTGAAGTAAATGGCAAAACAAACCTGGGTTTTCCTGCAAGTACTGTGATTGGCTGCACAGGTTGCTGGTGTAACCATAGTGACAGACAGCCATAGGATGCTGCATATGATTCACATTTGAATCAAAGAGGCACAGAACTGGTAATGGGAGCTTTATGGTACAATATTACCTATGCTAGCATGAGCTGCACTGCAAACATAAGGTCTGAAGGTTGCTTTTACTGCATGTTGATTTTTCTGAAATATATTACGTTTTACTGGCTATAGTGGGCATTAAAAGCTGACAGGTCATGGATTTACTTGCAACACTACACTGCGCCGTAAAAAAAAGGTCTTGGCTTTATATTTCAGCCATCATTAGCTCTGCTCGCAAGGCTTAGTTGAAGCCGATTCAGTCATCTGTGTGATCTGGCTAATATGTCTTCTGTAGAACATCATTAGCCAATCAGCCGTGGCCTCCAGCTACAGCAACAGATGGATATAGTGCTGCTGCAGCCCACTGGCAGACGCAGGTAACAGCTCCATGTCTCTGGCACAACCAAACAAACACAAACTCACTGCCAGCCATGTTTATTAGCACCTTGGTAAGGATGTTTGGAAAAACCTTAAGATAAATGAATTTGTTATTGCTGAAAATTAATCTTGACTTAAAGAATTCCTTTAGTTTGTTTTAACAAAATTAACGTTAATTCAAATATCGATAACCCTGCTGTTATATATATTTATACAACCCCATTTTCTAAAAATAAAAAATAAATTAAGATACTATTCAGTGGTTTTCAATCTGTGGTACAAGGCCCACTGGTGGTACCTGGGTTGCTTTCAGGGTGACTCCAGGGAAATTTTGATATCAACTAAAAGGCCGGAGCAGTGAAAATAGCAAGTAAGGTAAGCACATTAATCTTTCCTTCATGACTCTACTTAAAAGGGAGGTGCAGTAGAGAATATTTTGGAAACCTCTCAGGAGAATTGGAAGCAGAGGATAGTGAACTACTACTGCTATTGCTACTCAGGCTGTGATCAGGAGTTGAAATTAAAACTGGGACTAACATGAAACTCATCTTAAACCAATAGGAAAACAATACGTTTTGTAGACTCGTTGCTGACCAAGCTGGTTGCTGTTAGCAGTACAAGTTTAAAACTATTCATGATTTAGGTTTAAAATAATCTTCTGCATTTACCAACATGTTTTGTCTTTGTGTATTATTATTAATGATTTGCAGTAACTTAAATCTGATGCAAAATCAAGGGAGCTAAAGATTTGGATTATTGCAAGAAGTCCTAAAAATCTGAACGATGTAGAGCTCATCACCAAAGTTAAAGTGTTAAATTACCAGAAATACACAAATAACTGGTCAGCTTCATAAGAGAGACCTGAAAGGTGTAATGAAAATCAAGATTTCTTTCACTGATTATTGAAAAGGGTCAAAATATGAATAAAAATAAAATAAAAAAATTAAAGCATATTGTCTTCCTTTGAAATAGATATTCCTTTTACATCACTTTATGTTTTCAGAGATGCCTGTCTCATTTCCAATCAGAAACAAACTTTTTGGAAAATAAAACTAGTTTTAAATCTAAATCAGTCACACGTATGCAGAATTTTGGCCTTAAGTGAGAGTTTGAGAATATTTAATGATTCACAAATGAACAAAAAGTGCAAATAAACTGTTTGCACTTTTGAATTATTATTAATGCAGTTTTACTGAGCTTTGAATGCACTGAAGCCATATCAGAATTTCAAATTGGGGTTTTCTTCTCGGTATTCCAACTCCAGGGGGGCATGCATGTGGTTTATTTAATGCTAATAGCAAGGACTTTAGAAATATTCACAGAACACACGCAGTGGAGATGGACACCAATGTTTGATTTTTTTGTTTTCTTTCTTTCTGTCCTTTTTGTGCAGAAAATAGTGGATTATGAAGCCACTATCAGTGGTTTCATAATCTTTATCCTATATCACTGCTCAAGGTTAAAGAGAAAAGGATTGCTGACATTTCCTATTCACTTCCACACTGTCTTCACTGCAGTTGGACCCACCTTAGTTTCCTATAGGATTCAGGTCTCTGGACTGAAACAGTCGAGGAAGAATATTGATTTTGTATCTGGTAAATCATTTATGTATTGATTTTACCACATGTTTTGGGTCAATGTTATTTTGTAAGACAGGGTGATGACCCTTTTTAGGTTTTCTGCCAGAGCACCTATTTTATTTTTGAATCTCTGGTATTTCAAAGTTTTTCTGATTCGATCCAAAGAGAAACAGGCTCAGGGCATCACAAATCTTGCTTGGCTCTAACAGTAGGCATGGGGTGCGTTCTCAGATGTTTATCCATTGTTTCGTTTTAAATATTCCTGGATAGTACAAAGCTAAAAAAAACTGTATAACATAGTCAAAGCACCCAGTTCCTCATCATCTTTCGTTACACTTGCTTTTGCTGCAGTTCATTGAGATTGGGAAGAAAAAAAACATTTTTACCTCCCTTGTCAGTTCTTCTCAAGGCTTACTTTTTCCCCTCACATAATACAGTCTTTTAAAACATTTAAAGTGTAAGATTTTACAACTGCAATAAAACGAGAATTTGCAACAGGCCCCCAGAAGTGGCTTTGTGCACTAATGTGAAAACAACAGGGGTCTGACTGAAGGGTGCAGATTAAGTCATATTTCTGTCCTCAGCGGAGAAAATCTGAGTGATTTTCTTGAGCCACATGTTTCCTTTCTTGCATCAACTGTTGTCTATTCCTGGTTGTTCATCTTTTAAATTCGAGACTCTCCTCACCAGCAGCCATGTGGGCAGTTGCCCAGGGCAGCATAAGAAACAGCATATCTGAGCACCCTATTTGGTGTCAATTGATGAGTTATGTTCCCATGTGAGCATGATGAGCATTATACCCTGTCCTTTTTCATCCAAGAGCTGCCCACTGTTTCTTATGGTCTCACCTCCAACCCCTACCACCCGCACCTTAACCTTTGAGATGGCAGTCGTTCCTACTTCTCAGTCACAGCCAACTTAAGCTTGCCAAATCTGGCAGGTGCATCACATCCTCTTCTCCACCTATGTTGTTTCTGGCAGACAAGCTCAGGTAGGGCTGGCAACGTTGGAAATGCAAAGCCTGCCGTTTACCACAAAGATGTTCAACAAAGGACACTGTATCAGCGGCTGTGTGTGTGTGTGTGTATGTGGCACGCTTGCATATGTAAATGTGCAAGCACCAGCGAGCATGTTTGCATTTTGCGGTATGCCAGATGTGGCTGGATGCCACACACATCCAAGAGACACCGAGCCTCGCAGTTGCTGAGCAGTAAACCATGACCTGTACAATGCTGCGCTTTTATCTCACCATGACAAACCTCTCTGCATTCATCACAAGATTTCTGAAAAAAAAAAAAAAAAGTCCTGCTGGCCAAGAGCTGAAACATCATCTTCTCGCATTTCAATATCTACTCACTGAATAATATATTCAAGGAATCAAAGTCGTGATAGGATGCAAAAAAAAAAAGAGTGGATCTGATAAAATGTAGGGGGGGAAGGATTCTTACTACTCAGCTAGTTTTCTTTATAAGTAGGAAAAAAAGCAAAAATGTAGTAAGATCAGTGCGCCATCTCTTAAAGCTGTGGTGTAAATCACCAGAGACAGCAACAAGAGGAACAATATAGGGATTAAAAGTCTTCATACATCCTTAAATTCACTGATAAAATTATACAGCTCCACAAGGCATGGAGCTATAATGATGCAACTCCATGACACAACTCGGTCTGGTGAAAGGTGCAACTTCTGAGATCTTCAGATGTCGTTAAAAAGATGCAGCCTTCGAGGGCATGATGAATGTGAGCCCCTTCCTCCAATCTCTCCACCTCCAAAGAAACTAATATTCTTCTTTAATAATCTACTCCAGCAATGCCTTGCAGAAACTAGATGTACACAGCTGATGTCCAGGACTTTTACAACACAAAACCAAAGGGATGAGAAGAAGTAGCATGTGTCAGGGCTAGTGGGCTCTCCGTTTTTCCTTGCCTTGCACACACACAGTCACACATTTCCAGGTCGAGCAATTCAGCTCCAGATGCCAGTCTTATTTTAATAGATCTTGGCACCAAATTGGCATTATCAGAGGGTAAGCAGCTCAAGCGTCGGAATGCCAGAAACAGCTAAAGGGCTTTGTCCGCCATGCCATAAGCAAAGCTGATTTAAAGCATGAGGAGAAGCCAAACAAGCCACATCCAATGGAGACAATAAATGTGTGTGGCAGACTGTGTTATATGATAATCAAGCATTAGTGTACTGACAACCGTTGCTAAAAACAGATTCCCCCTGTCAAACATGACTGTCCCACTTGTAGATACAATTAAACAGCATATTGTGATGGTCTCATACAGGGCCTTGCATAAGAAGCCTTGAACTTTGTCACATTTTTTCACCTTGTAGCTTCAAACATCTGTAGATGTTATATGTTTTAGACCATACAAAGAAGTGCATTGTTTGTGAAGTCACCTAATTACAAAATAGATTCAAGCTCTGTGTCAGTATAATTCCTGCTAGGCTGTGAACATTAGTGAGCAAACAGCTTGATTGAGACAAACAGAGGTCAGGGAAGAAGCTATGGAGAAGTTTTTAGGAGGGTTAGGTTATAAACCAATCCATAATCTGAATAAAACAACTTCACAGCTATCCAAGGTAACCGGAGGAGATGAGAATGAACACACCATCCTCATGGTCAGTCGTAGTGGTGGCCAAGTCATGCTGCAGGTTTGCTTTATCAGGAGAAAGAGAGAAAATTTCCAGAACTGACAGGAGGACGTATGGAGGTCCACCTTCTAACAGGAACATTATCTTAAACATACAACCATGGCTGCAATGAAGTGCTTTAAATCAATGTATATCGATCCAACAGGGCGACCTGAATCAAACAGACTCAAAAATTGATGTTCGCCGTTGCTCTCTATTCAATTTTACAGACTAAACCATTGTGCAAAGAGGAATGAGGAATAATCAATTGGTTGGTGTGAAAAGCTGCTTGGTGTTGGCATATCGCATAAAACCCAAATATACTCAAGGGGTGTGAAAACTTTTGCAAGGTACTGCTGCTATCAATAAATTATTAATCCAGTGTTTTGTATATATGCTTCCTCGGTTTGCTGCTCCATCAAATCAGGGTATTTTCAGGTGTTTCTTTTTTTTCCCCTCAGCCTTTCTGTCAGTCTGAAATAATCTGTATTTCTGAAAATCTGTCAACAAACAAGAAGCGACTTTTTACAACTGTGACTCACTCAAGTAAATCCCTTTTTTTCTTTTGCAATAGCAAAAAGAGGAAAAGGGAAAGCACAAAAGAGCAAGATAACTACACAGGAGGAATGGATAGACGAGGAGAACATTTACCACCAAGCAAATGATATTCCTCTGCCCCTTTTATTTATCATCCTGTCTTCAACCCAATAAAGAGGCTCACAAACCTTTTTAAAAGTCTCATCAGCCCTTTCCTACACATCATTATGCCCTCTGTCACAATCAAAACACCTTTCTGCTGTCACATGCCCCATATTTTCCCCTCGACATCTTCTCATTCATCTACCCCCTGTGTCCTCTATTCACCCCCCACCCTCATGCGAGGCTGTCACTCCTTTCTCAACCTTATTGTCTTAGCCATAACCTTCCCTTATAAGCCGGTCATGGTGCTCATTATTTTCATTAAAACCTTCCCCTTTCTCCATAGGTCTTACCATCTCCCACTAGCTGCAGCAGGGCCAGGTCAAGAGGACGTTTCCAACGTGAGTTTTTGTGCAGGGCGATACCGTAGCCTGTGGTGGCAAAAACCTTCCCCGAGCCTATGGTCATCACCTTGGAGAAAGGACAACATGCAGATACTGAAAGACACATAATGCCAAGCAAAAAAACAAAAAAACAAAAGCATGTGTATCTGTGCCTCAGTCGTTACCTTACAGCCTTCGTCCTTCCTGGCCATATAGTTTAACACTGCAGCATCATAAATAAAAGCATCCAGCTTCCTGTGGAAGAGTAAAGGCAAAATTCATTCATCATTTAACGTAAGAGAGGTGGAGCTAGGATGGAGAGACTGATCGGAGGCATATCTCTGCAATGTGCTGCGGAAGACAGCTGGGGTGCAAAAATATATAGCAGACAAGGAAAGAGGAATGATAGAGGGGGCATAAAACGTTAAATAACGACAAGGAGAGGCAGAAAGGGTGGAATAGAAAAGCAGGTTTGGCAGCAAGAGTGAAAACACAAGGAGAATAAAATAAGGGAGAAATCAGGTGAGGATCTGTGAGTAAGAGGAAGACGGCAGAGGGGGCTGAGGAGATTTACGAAATGAAGGGTGCAGTGACAGGGAGCGACAGAGAAAGGGGGGACAGATTTACACACTTCAGGGTGGAAAAGACATGGGATAGAGGCAGAGAGTGATGAGGATTATAAAGTTTAAATACAGACACACAGAGAAAGCGCACAAGGAGGGGAAAGAATGGATCAAAATAAGAGATGGAGAAACGAACTATAGCACAAAAAGGGCAGCTAAAGAGCAAGAAAAAAAAAGAATATGTAAGCATTAGGCAGCAGGGGGAAAAAATCCTCCAAGAGAAAAGCTCGAGTTTCATACATTCAGTACATGTTAGTGCCGAGTTATAATTGCGGTGTCAAAGCAGTGTGGATCACGACAGAGGCTTAGGATCAAGTAAATTGGGATTAACCAACACATGACGAGTGATGGAAAATCTGCGGGAAAACTGAAGAAGGGAAACGCTGCTCACACTGTATGTGCGGAGAGATAGCTGTGAAGGTGGAGAGGGAAAGAACAAAGGTGGGAGAATTTGTGCAACAAAGCATGATGTGTGACAAAAGATGTGAAATGTTAGTTGGAGTTGAAAAGAATGCCTTTCTAGATGATGGTCTGTTCGTGCGAATGGGAGAACATAAAAGATGGGGAAAAAAAGAAGCAAGAAATAAAAGCAGGCTATATTTGCATCATCTGGTTGCTGTGATCACTACAATCTGCACCATAAATCAAAGAAAGATTAACCAAAAAATACCGGCTACAAACAACTTTAAATTATAGATGGTTGCACAAATAATAGATTTGTTACTTATTATTACTTTGGGGCAGGGCCGTGCAGGGGCCACTAAAGGGGCAGGTTAAATAACAACAACAAAAAACAACAAAAGAAGCTCAACAACAAAAAAAAAAAATGGCACATCAAACCACATTCTAGGACAGAATATTAACAAAGCCATTCAGCTTTCAGAGTTTAATAAACAATGATAAATTACAAAAATGTGACATATACAATCAAAGCTAACGAACATCTCCTTGTAGAGCATAATACTATGCCTATGTAAGATATTTTATTAGTAATTTCTTTCTGCAGGTCTATTGTGTTATAGGAAAGTATTGCAATATTCAAACCTGCAATTTATCAAGATATGTAAATCAGAGCTGGACCACCAGGCATATTTTGTCTTTACAGAATTACACTATTAAAAATGTAAACAAGGGCACAATGCAACCTTTTAGTGGACTGTAATCTATAACAGAGCTGTCTGTTTGCTGCAGTGGAGATGAAGATGGTCCATTCAGGAAAGCAGAGCTGTCATCAAACTTTAACGTGGAACTGCAGAAAAACGAAAAAAAAAAAAAAAAAAGCAAAAATTGAATTGTTAATGCATGCAACAATGAGAAACGCCTACTGAGTTTTGCTTAAATATATATGTTTTTATTTAAATCACACATTTTTGACTCATGAAGTTAACTTTCTTTTTTGCAAAACAAACTTATTTGCGCTTGTCATGAATCTTTTCTTGTTATTCTAAGTTTTTGTTTGTGACTCAAAGTTTTGCTTGTGATTCTCACATGACGTCCTGAGCAGGGCCTAAAATCACAACAAAAGATTTCTGATGTGTGCAAATAAATGTTTATGTTTGGTAAAAATGAGTTAATTAAAATAAATATTTTAAACAAAACTTTTTTTAAAGGAATCATTACAATTCCAAAAGTTTTGATTCTAATTTTATTTTACTTAACTGAGGTTAGTTTTTTTTTTTCCATTGAATAATTGGGGGAAAAAAACTTAACTTCATACTCTGCGAACCAGACCCTAAACTTAAATTCTGGGTTGAGTTTTTTCCCCTTCATTAATGACACTTTTATTACATTCATTTTATCTATCATGGTAATTCCGGGTGAGTTATTTTTAATTCTAAATGAATATCCTTGTTGGACTTTTATTTAAGTGTCTCCTTCAAGATACATTTACCTAACGCCAGAATAAATGAAATGTACATTATGCAGCAAAGGAAATTAGAAGATCGGACATATATTCATTATGGAGATGATCGATTTTGGACGGGCGATGTGCCCTTATTGCATAAGCGATACTAAAGAATGACTAATATCATTAAAAATACAGGGAAGAAGCTTTTTAGTTATCTAGCAAGCAAAGCTTTGCTAGCAAAGTCGTTAGCTATCAGCTAGCTAGTAGCGCAACAACAGCCTAATCTCTGTATGATAGAAATACTGAATTGATAGATAAGAACAGTTTCTCCTCACCTGGCTGTCTCCTCCCGCTCAGTGGTTCTTCAGAGAAAGGCAGACGCAGAGGCCTGTCAGTGTCTGTTGTATTTCATTACCTCTCTGCTTAAACCGCGACTCCGTGATGAAGCAGAAACGATACGTTCAATGTTTTCCGTCATCTGACAAGTAGCAAGTCTACTCCACTTTATTCACCAAAAACGTTTTTTTTAATTCACCAAAAACTGTTCTGTAATCTGGAACGTTCGCAACATTGAGCTCCGCAATTAGCCGCCTTATCTCGCTGCGCGAGAGGCAATTGCGTCGTGCGTCACCGGCAAAAGGTCAAAGGTAACAAGGTGACCAGCTTATTATGTTATACAAAAAAGAAACAAAAAAGCAAATAATTTTAGCACATGTTTTTATGTGTCAGAAGAGGGCTGAGGAAATAATAATACTAAAAAAAAAAAAGACCAAAAGGGCACTTAGGGGCAAGGAGCAAAAAGGGCAGGTGATCAAGCACCCCCAGCTCCTCCCTCTGCACGTTCCTGCTTTGGGGGTAAATTTACATTTTCTATCCTCACTTGTACAGATTCCTTAATGTAGAAATAATAAAAATGAGTTAAAATCTGTTACATAAATGCTCAATGTCTAAAAGTACAGATATATTAGTTTAATGTCAAGGTTTGAATAAGCTGTATTCTTCAGAACAGCTTTCTGAAGTGCTGGAGAAAGTGTTTAGATATAACATTCAGCTGTGATGTTATGGCGTTAGTTAAATGAATGCAAACTGTTCACACATATTTCTTCACAAAAACAACATTATGAACAATATTAATATGTTAATGGTTTGAGATAGTGTTGTTGTACTTCTGAGTTTTGAAAGTGGCTGTCAAGCCAAGTAAAAATAGCTTTACCAACAACAACCAGAGTGAGTAACCGTCTTATGACAGATTTTCTATCCATGTAAGAATGGAAACATTTCCTGTCTTGCCATGATGTATTCCAAAGATTTTTCTTTTTTTTTTAAAAAAACCCACATCTCTTATGTGCTTCTAAAAATGAGGAAATGAATGTGATTTAATGGGACATTAACACCTGTGATGTTCGTTTGTGTAAGGCTTTTGATGCGCTCATTGGGGAATTACTGCAGAACAATGTTGTGTTATTCCCGTTGTGCTGTATTATAAACATTCTGCAGTGAAGTATATAGAAGTTTTTATTGGGTCATTGCTGTGTCATCTAAGTTGCATCTGAGTTGTTGTTTCTGCGGTGGTGGGGCATGTCTGATATACATGATATGTATGCTGCAGCGTTCGTGTGACAGCAGTTTTCAACATGTCCAAATAATCAGTGGGAGGCTGGTTTATCTGGTAATCTAATTGTATATTCTACAGTGTTAATTGCATGGATAGGCAATATGGGAGTGTAAAGAGGAATGCATACTGTGAGCACCATGGTGCATCTAATCAATTAACATGCTTCAAATAGCACATTTAACACACATTAGCTAAAGTGTGCCGAGACAGCACAGATGACTGGACTCCATCTTTGGATAGTTGTATCAAAAGTGTTTGAACAGAATCTGTTCAAAAAGGATCACAGAAATTATCATCCAAGAGCATTGCCCATTGACTTAATGTAGCCTGTGCCATAATCGTTTCTGTCACAATGTTTGATGCCGTTGTTGTGCACCGTCCTTTTTTTCCAATGGCATCATGTTGAAGGAGGACATTGAAACAAAAGGCTAAATGCAGTAGTGACATAGGCGTTAGCTTAGATGCTTAGCTGACGCTGCAGTAAATTATAATGTACCATATTTTCCGCACTATAAGGCGCACCTAAAAACCTTCAATTTCCTCAAAAGCCGACAGTGCGCCTTATATATGGACCAATATTGAGCCACAACAGGTCTAGCAACCACGGTAAGCAGCCGCCGACTTCATTTTCGCCTGAAGAAGTCGGGTGCATGCTGGGTTAGTTGTCAGAACGCTGGTTTGTTAATAAAGTTTGACTGACCTATCTACCTACGGACCTGGTAATCAGGTCGTCTGCAGGTCATTTAGCACCACACTCTCCACGAACATGCTGTGCGCGAACGGAGAAGGGTGACCATTGTCCGGCCACGCCCCGGCCCTGTCACAAAAGGCTCTCCTCGCCGACCGGAGTTTGACTGTTTTGTTGATATTCACTTTAGTGCAGCTCCATCTAGTGGATGCATAACGTAACTCCAGCCTCTACTGCAGCGTCTATTCTATGCGCCTTATAATGCGGTGCGCCTTATATATGAAAAAAGTTTTAAAATAGGCCATTCATTGAAGGTGCACCTTATAATGCGGTGCGCCTTATAGTGCGGAAAATACGGTAATCCATGTTTAGCACAGCCTTCGTCCACTAGTCTTGCTGAGTCACAAGACAATTTTCTCATAGCCTGTATGTCAACTGCATATTTATGTTTAGTTCTATTTTCCATGCATATGCACTGAGGTTAAATATTATTTGATAAAATTAATTATTAATTAATTGGTATCGTTTTCCATTTCTTGTCATGGAAACCAGGTTTCTATGACAAGAAATATGATTAGTTACCATAGCTATGCAGATGATACACAGATATACACTACAACTGCACAAAGTGACTATGAAGCCACTGAAGTGCTAAGCAAACAAATCAGTGAATGAATGTGCCATAATTTTCTTCAGATTAATAGAAACAAAACAAAACTGAAGAAATAATTTTTGGACCAACAGAGGAAAAAAATCAACAGTCAGTCAGCACACAACTTTAGCTTTTACTGATCAGGCCCAACATATGGGTCCTTGACTTGGACATTCAGAGACACATAGAGACAATTACAAAGTCGGTCGTTTATCATCTGAAGAACATTTTCAGTATTTTAGAGATAATGTTCCAACAACAAGATCTTGAGAAACTCCCCCATGCATTTATCTTCAGTAGAATTGATTACTGCAACTGCAACAGTGTCTGCCTAAAAAGTAAATTGAGCAGCTGCATCTTATCCAGAACGCTGCTGCTCACATCACATCTCACTAACACTAGAAAAATGCAGTACATTATATGATCAAAATCAAAACAGATCTTTTGTCATTGTATCAAGCTTCCAGATCCCTCAAGTCTACTGGTTCAACTCTACTCTGCTTCCCCAGAACATGCCCAAACATGGAGAAGCAGCATTCAGTTTTATGCTTCACTAATCTGGAACAAACTTCCAGAAAATCGCAAAAATGCTGAAACACCACGTTTGTTTAAAATCCCGCTTGTCAAGAGTTGTCTTTGATTTATAATAACTGGAACATTGATGTATTTGGTGATTGTTATTCTTGATCACTTTGATAATAGCATTTTACAAAATGTAATTTCTATTGCTTGTCTCATAATTGGTGCCTGTATTATGCATTTATCATGTAAAGTGCAGTGAACTGATTTGTTGCTAAAATGTGCTCTACAAATAAACTTGACTTGGTTTAAGGAAAAAGCAAGGGGGTCTTCCCTTGCTTTTTCCTTAAAGCAATGATGGCTGGATTGGCGCAGCACATGATTTATTGACTCAGTACATGATATATTCATAATGGAAAAACTGTCCTATTCACTCAAGGTGCAAATAGATACATTTTATTCAATTTGGAGTAAATGGACTGAATATGTAAAACCTGTCACATCCGAGTTCATATAATTGCATCTGTGATGAGGACTGATCGTCTTTGTTTTTAGTCATTGGTTTATGTTGGCCCATTCTTTCTCAACACCCTGGAATGTAGATTTCACAGAACCACGCAATGGTCCCCTCTTCACTCACTATTGGATTTTCTTATTTTAAAAAAATGGGAAAACAAACAATGTAACAAAGACATCTGTTTTTATTTTTTTGTGTATTTTTCCAAATAAAGAAACAATAAAAAAAAAAGGAAATAAGAGTGGATCAGATAACTTAGCTGGGATGGAAATAGCAAATAAATTAATGAAACATGTTTCTGTCTGAACATGTTTCCTGATGCACAATGCAGATGCAGTCTTTGGCTCTAATCTCCACAATCTTTCATGCTGCTGACATTTCTGATTTCTATGTCTAAAGTGCATATCAGTTTATCGGATCATAAACGGACAGACAACGAGTTGCACAGCACGGGGTGATTTGAAATTCAATGGTTGGAAAATTAAAGGCGAGCATGTGGTGTGAAAATTGGCTTGGCCGTGGCAAACAGACCCAGTCTTTAGGTTCAGGATGGCGTCCTCCACTCCTCTCTGGTTGTATTTGCCCATGTACTGGTGCATGTCTGGATAGTTGGAGCGAATGTTTTTTTCTGTGCTCCCATTGGGCACCGTGCCAAACTTGAGAGGTGGGTACTGCTCCTCTGGATGCTGAAACTATGAGAGGAAAAGAGGGTGAGGGAGGAAAAAGAAGGGGCATGAGACACACCAGGCTGTGCACCAATCTGTCTGACCTATTTCTGTCCACTCTCCAGACTTACTTACAACACTACTTACCCTCTTAAAATGAAAAGAGAGAAGTCTGTGGACTTACAGTAACATTTAAGACCGTCTTTTGTGTGTCCAGGAAAAGTGGTAATTGAGTTATGTTACATGAGGTTCTATTCATTCCTTAATTCCCATGCTTTAATCAATTTAACATTCAAATGCATAGGATTTGGCTCACTTGAGGACATTAATTCTCCTTCTGCTTCTTTAAACCTAATCAGTATTCGAGTGGTGAGGTACCTTCTTGTCCGAGAGACCTGAAACTGTGTCAATGTACTCTTCCTGGATCATGAAGGCAGCCAGGTTAGCAGTGTAAGAGGCCAGAAAGATGACAGCAAAGAAGGCCCAGATCAGCACCATGATCTTGCTCGTGGTTCCTCTCGGGTTCTCCACCGGCACAGAGTTGTTGAAGACAATAGCCCATAAAAGCCAGACAGATTTTCCGATGGTGAATGTGGAGCCTCCGGCCTCTGATCAGAACGGTAATGGAGAAAAAATATGATTAGAAAGATCAGGAGTAGGAATGCTTAAGAAGCTCAAAGCAACGTTAAATGCAAGATGTAATATCTTTACTAGTACTTGCACAGCCCTCCACATTTACTGACTACTGGAAAAGATGTAAAAAAAAAAAAAGGAAAAAAAAAAAGAAAGAAAAAGGTCAAGTAAATTTGTATTTTATTCCAATAACTTCATCCAATGCTAAAATTCTTTTAGACAACTAGGAAGAGACTAATGCTTATTCAATTTCCAGACTTTTTTCATTACTGTGTAGGAACCATTTTAATCACAATTCTGTAAAACAGCGAAAGACAATAAAAACGCAAACAAACAAACAAACGGTTTGTTTCATAACCATAACCCACACCGCATTAACTACTACACATTATTAGTAGTAGTTGCTTTTCATTCTGGTGCAACAATTTCTCAGGAAAGATAAATTGTTGCACCAAATATTTGAAAAGATTTATTAAACGAAATACTCAGCTCTAACTTAAGTTACTGTGGAAAAAAAGGACAAGAAGGGAAGCGAGTGATCGAGGGCTGGTGGGGGGAAATACGGTGGAGGATGACAGAGAGGTGAAATTATGCAGAGCACTGCAATCATGGAGTAAAGGAGGCAAATCTAGGGGGGTATTGAACCAAGGCATCAGGCACACCGACTATCACAGGATGCAAACTACACTGCTGAATTATAAATGGCTGCTTTAATATTGAGAATGCTTGGATGCAGTTCAATATACTGTATGTATAATGTGCAAAACTCAACATGAAGGATCGAGGCAATGCACTCGATACGACTATCAATAAATTATGAAAGTGACTTTTGGACTTGAGGAAAAAAACACTTTTCCTTGAAAGTAATCAAAGTTTATCTCTGTTTATCTGTCAATCTATCCATCTACCTACCTACCTATCTATCTATCCTCATGCATTTTGTTGAATCCATTCATCAAACAGAGATCTACGGACAGGTAAGACGCATCACTCACTCTTTCCTGTTTGCAGACTGCGGTTATAGCCCACAGGGCTGAAGAATTCAAAAATAAAGACGGTCACAGCCACAACAGTGAGGCACATGACGAACATCATCACCCACACCGCTGGACTGTAAGGCTCTGTGAGGAGAAACAAAAAAAGAAACAAGTTCATTCATTCAATAGAGGACGCATGGAGGTGTAATAGAACCTGCACATACAGCAATCTCCCTGAACAAAAGCACTGGAGCAAACACGGCACTCAGTAGATAAACACCGTTTCCTGTTTTTTTAAGATCTGCTCAATTCAGTCAGTAAGTCAGTAACACTCAATAAGACAGAAACACTGATCTCCCACTGGGGCCTCGAGTGTGCTGACGGAGTGAAAGAAGACATTAAGAAGACATGAGGAGCTAAAAAAAAAAAGAAAAAAAAAGAAAATAATCTAGATGTGGAGGCCAGCAACCAAAGATCAAGGCACTTTATGCAAACTCAACACTTTACAATTAGATTAGATTCTACTCATCAGCTAATGCCGTAAGCTAAAGCTCTCACCTAAAAATGCTGATGGTGATACGGTGCCATTGCTACGGGAGACCATGACACTGATCCCCGTCTCCACGAACGGCACAGAAAAATCCACGACCTCGGACCTCTCCTCATTGATAGTCAGCGAGCCGATGGCCATGTCCGCCCGCTTGTACACCACCTGAAAGGGACAACAGCAGCGATGAGAAAGAAATCTAATTATGGTAAACTCGTGTAACTGCTCCCAGCAGACAAAGCCAATCTTTTACAGTCCACCACCTTTTTTGTTTCCCCAAGTCAGACCCTGACGTTTCTGCACCTTGACCCTTTGTACAGCTACGCATGAGGGGAGTGAGTGTTTCAGCGCAGTACAATTATTGAACACGCGTTTCCTGTGCATCTCTTTAGCATACAGAATGAGCGGGGGGGCCATCTTCTCTCTGCCACCATCAAGAAAAACCTGAAAACCGCTGCGTCTGCTGATTGTACAAGCGAAATGTTAATCTACATTAGACATGGCACATCCACTCTTCAGAGCAAATCAGCAGAAAACTGAGGCGAAGCGGAACGCAAAGCCCCCTCCGCTCAACTTTGGCAAGTCTTCGGATTACCTGATCAAAGAATGGCAGGCTTTGGAGGAGCTGATCAAAATGACAGAAATTAGCTTGAGAAAACAAAGTACGTGTGGCTTTTCTTCTTTTTTTTTACTCGCAAAAATAGATCTGACTGCCAGCTCTGACCCGTGGTCAAGTTATAAACGAAAAGATGGGGGGAAAGTACTGTGGAACTGTTTTAGAAACGCATGACTAATGGCGTATGGCAAGTTCCTTCTGGGAGACAGAAACAGCAGGAAGCTTCAACGAAGTCACAGCCGCTGTATTGATTTCAGCAGATGAGCCAGTACTATATGTGTGCAAGCCTGTTTCACTGCGACTCTTCCCTCCATTTCTCCACCAGCATGTCTGTGTCTTGTTTTGTTGGCAGTTCATGACCTATATGACCAAGAAAATATCATTGACCAACCACAAATAGCTGGGGGCATATGCCATATTGTATTTGTGTGCTAAAATATGCAGAATTTATCCCTAGAGATGTACGTGCTGTTCAAACAGCGCAGTGAAAACCTATTTAACCGCCGACAGATGTGTCTGTCTAACCAAATTTACACAACAAAAGTAACAAAAATAATAATATAAAACTTAGTTTTTAACTTAGAATTTTTTGACTAAACGGAAAAATGCCATCCAGTGTAAAAAAAAGTAATAATCTCTTCTGTTAAGCTAGAAATGACTTGTGATTGACCATATTTCTTGTAACGTTTAATTCTATTTCATTAGCCACACCTGAGCCTGGTTTCTGTCCAACCTGAATTGAGGATCCATCCAGGAACTTTATGCCATTTGAAAATCTTTGTAGTTTTTAGTGACAAATTGTACAAATGTGCACATTTTCCCCCAATGTAACACAATTTTCCTCAAAAAGTATTCAGGTCTCCTCCTGCAGATGTAAAAGCCAGATAGTGAAAGCGGACTAGTTGAAGAAAAATATAAAAATTGCTGTCCGAACAAATTTCTGTACGCATTTATATCACAGCAACAATCTGACCAATCACACGACTCTTCCCACAGAGTTCTGTCGAAATAGTTCGACCAGGGTCAGCTGTAACGTTTTTCCAGAGTATGACATCAGATGCCTCTCGGCGAACAAAATCACGCAATTTTTGTCACGCGGCGACATGAATGCTAGTCGATTTCAGCACTTCGGATAAAGTATGTTGGGGCTTTTAAAGAAACACTTCAGCAGAACCTGTCTGACAACATGGTGGAGGCGAAGGATCCCCAAAATATAACACATCATGCCTCAATTTTAATAAATTCAAGAACAGATGAGAAATAAATTCACTGGTATCTTGGTTTGTAAAGGAATATTTAATGGGGTAGAGTTCCTGAACTGACAATAAGAAAAAGACTTTGAAAGAGCATCAATGAAGGAGTTCCAAGGCCAAACCAACTGCTAACCACAAAGAGCATGAAGGCTCATTTTGCTTTTACTGAAAAAAGAACTCAATGATCCTCAACATTATTCTGCGGGCTGACGAGAGAATAATGACTCTGTGCAAAAAAGACAACTATTTATTCACATTGGGCCAGTTAGTTTAAGTTAGCCGTTTTCCCCCTAGTAAATCAGCCATCAAATAAAAACATTTGTCTGATATTTACACCATGATTGACCTAGATTGTTCAGAAAGAATCAGACGTGCTGGAACAAATCCATGAATTACCAAATTCTAAGATATCCCATGTTTTACAGAGTATTCGATTAAAGTCCAAATTCTGTCCTTGCTTTCTACATAAGTCAGCAGTGACTGCACCTGCCTGCTATCAACATACTGGACAAAGAATTGGTTGAGTATCTTATAAGCAAACTGATCCAGCAGATATTTTTCTGGCTGCTCTTAATCTGCTGTTTGATTGTGAAACTGTGTTTCCAAATAAATCCCTGCAAGGCTGAAGTCATTCTTATCATCTGAGCTCTTTCTTGATTTTATATGGCAGCAAAAAAAACAAACAAAAAAAAAACAAAACAATCACCAATCGACCAGCATCTTCTGAGAATTACCAAAAAAAAAAAAATTTGATAGCTAGGATAACATTGGTGTCTTGTGAAGTGTCCGTCTAATTTCCACCCCTGTAGAAAAGGCAGACAGAAGAGCAGGCGTCCCCCATGCGCACACAGCCAAAGACCTGCCTCTCCAATCATGCCGTTCCAAACGCCATCAATTTTCTTCCCATGCTTCCCGTTGGTCACCAAGTAGAGGTCGTAGGTGAAGCCGACAATCTTTGCGAGTCGCTTGAGGATGTCAATGCAGAAACCCTTGCAGCACTGCTTCAGCGGAGCCACACCCTCATGGATCGCACTGAGAAAGCAAAGGCAGAGAGACAGAAACAGAAAATATAACTAAAAAGAAATAGGTCAGAGAAAATAAATATTGTGGTAAGGACCTCTGTGACAGGTTTGATGGCTTAGTGTAGCATGGGGGCTGCCGTTCCACCTGATGCTGATGAACCATAAAGCTCCTCTGTGGTCATATCTGACTCCACATTCTGAGTCATTCTGCTGATCCTCTCATGAGCAGTCTCTTATTGATTATGGTTAGGGAGTGAAAAGGCTGCAGCTTTGATAAAAGTAACTTCAGTTCAACAGCATCACTGGATTATGCCGAGTCCATTCACAACTGCCCTCGTTCGGTTGCATTTTAAAGTTAGCAGGGTTTTATATACGAATATAAATTGCAGTGTTTTAGAACGGAAAAAGGGGCGACTTAATTCAAACCTGGCATTGAGAGGACGTCTGCAGGGAACAGAGTCCCGGATGCAGGTTCCTGAAGCAGGGTCTGCAAGCTCTACAATGACAAATGGCCTTTCCTCCAGTGTTACAACCCGCAGGTGCTGGGCGTCGTCGGGCGGCTTCAGGAAGGGCCCGTAGCGGGACCAGGCTGGGTACCGAAGTCTTAGCACGCCGTTCTCCCACCAGCCTACCTAGGGGAACAGAAGAGAGAGACATCAGAGGAGGCTGCACTCTGTGCTTCCTTTGTTAATAGCGATAAATCAACACATCCCTTTTTTTTTCTTAACAGTGATAAACAGAAAGCATCAAAAACAATCAAACTGCGCTGACTCTGTTGACTTTCTGTCTGCATATTGAAGGCAGGTACTGACAAAGGAGAAGGTGTTGAGCGTTTCTCACTCGGAGCGGAGGTCATTAAAACAAAGGGATTTTTGATTTGAGAAAGACTGACAGAATTAGTTCATGCTACAATTTTTGGATTCACATGCTTTCCAGATTTAGAAATGTTTTGTCTTAAGATTGCTTTCCTCATCAAGATTATTTGCGTGATAAATGTCTTACCGCAGGGGTGCCCAAAGTCGGTCCTCAAGGGCCGGCATCCGGCATGTTTTAGTTCTCTTCCTGGTTTAACGCACCTGGATCAAATGATGGCTCATTTGAGGCCTAAGAAGAACACTGACATGCTGAGAAGGTTGTTGCTTCCATCAGGGAGAGAACTAAAACATGCAGGATGCCGGCCCTCGAGGACCGACTTTGGGCACCACTGTCTTACCGTAATCCCACTTCACATTTAAACAAATAAATTGATCACTTTAAAATAATTGCAACATTTTTATACCAGATATTTTTAGATAATTTTAAATATTTCTCTCCTTATTTGTCACGTAAACCATTAACATGTCTTCCTAAAATATATGTCTTGAACAAACAAACAAACGTTTGCCTTGAGGCATTTATTGGTTATATCTCTCATTTTTTGTCAGCTCTTCTTGTGTGGATTACATATTTCACATATAGAATGACGATTTTACTAAACTCAAACTGTTTCAAAGAATCTATGTTGAATGTGGAAAACCCCCGATCACGTCCGAGCAGTTAAAGTATTCCAGATATTCAACCAAAGAAATTCAAGTGTGGCGAAAATTTCTTAATTAAACTAAAAGTAGACCTAGAATTTTGTCTTACTAGCAAGCTTAAATCCTGATTCAAACTGGAGTGTTTTTAGACAGCCGTATAAAGCAATATTTTCTTTCAGAGCTTACACTATGCTCAGCAGAAGGTAAGTGCGCTCCCCTACTCAACCGAGGATAGAAATAAGTAATGAAAAACTGTGCAAGTTCAAGTGCCACCTATTGACACAATGATGAAGGCCAAGCAAGGCATGAGCCAAATCACCCATCTCAAACACATTCACCGTTTACTTCACAGAAATTCAGCAGAAAGTTCTGTTTTACTGCATATCGGAGATACCAGGTATTGATATTTATTAATTTTTTCTTCAGAACAAATTATGTTTATTAATGTAAAAAAAAAAAAGAAAAAGTCTGTTGAATGCTGGTAAAGATCAGCAGCTTTGTCCCCCTGCCTGGGTAAACAACACAACAGCTCTTGGATATTTTTCACGACGCGGCAAACGATAATTATCACTTTCTTTGAGCGATCGATAACACGTGGGTCGATCATCAGTACTATTCTTTGAATATCTTCTGTTCTGTTTTTGAACTTATCTGGTTGAATTTAAGCCACTTGCGTCATTGTATTGATTAATAACTAAAGCATTCGTGAGATGAAATAATCAGACTATTTTCCTCTCGTCTAAGTTGCGGAAGCACAGAAAGAACCTGCCCTTTGCTCGTGTCAGCAGCTTATTATTTTTTATCAGGGAGTTGTGGTAAAACAAAGGGGAACATTGTGATTAACTGGCTTTGGAAGTGTAACCATGTGAAGAATAAGGTCATCGATCCTTTTGCGCCTACGCCTGGTAACATTAGCTGTTCCTTTGGAGTGGAGGCCCTTGTGATCAGATGGTTTAAATCTCCTGCGGGTTAAGAATCAATCGACTTGAATCATTTAGTGACTGTGTTCCTGAACGAGTAAATTAGGATGCTACAGAACTGTGAGGTGAATTGGGAATTTCTGAATGTATAGTTTAGTTTGTAATTGTGTTGTTTCGACGTACTGAACACTCCTTTGTATCTCCCGTTTGGAGTTTGAGCTGAAACCATCAGACTATAAGTTTGTTTTCTTTCCTTGATGAGCAGTTTTACTTTTTAAAATAACATTTTTCAGTGTTTGGGTACGTACATAGTTGTGTTCAATTAGTTAACACCAGCTCTTCAATAACATTTTTTAAATGAACACTTGTGTGTATCGAGCATTATTGATTACAGTATGCGATGCAACTAAACATCAGCCAGTATTATGAGTGTATGATAAACATCAAGTAAAAAATGCCATGGTTCAACTGTTAAAAAAAAAAAAAAGTTAAACTGAAGACATAACTGATTTTATTTAAAACAGAAAAGCCTCAATTATTCTTCTGCTGCCATAAAATGAGATGATTATTATCTTATTATTATTATAGACTTGGGCAAAAGCAGAAATTAAAAAGCTACTAATTCACTATTCATTTTCAGTAGTTTATAGATGGCTGTGCTGAATATTACTGCTTCACTCCTAATTGAGTGACTAAAATAGGATGTCATGATCTGCACCATTTTGAGTTTGGTTGAGTCACATTGGTCTCTGCTTACAGTGTTTAGTAATTCAGTGAATTTGATTGTTTTGAATGTTTAGCATTTACTCATATTGTGACCATTTTGTGAACAGTGTTTTTATCTGTATTTTTCCGCAGTGCCTCGGCTCCCTGCCTTCCCTCGGCTGGTTACTGCCTCTCCCGTGTGGCATGCCGGTAACAATCTTCCCAGAACGTCTTCTTCTCAGTTCAGTCAGTCCTCTGTCAGATCCTCTGTTGTTGTCAGCCTGTCATCCAGCCTCATGTTAGCTTGTCTAGTTCCCTGCATGCCCTTTTCCGTCACCATTCATTTGCTCCTTCAGCTTTGCAAGTTTTTGTGAATTACATTCACTAAATGAGCTTTCACTATTATTCTGCCCACTTCCTGCATGGGTTGGATGCACACAATAAGCTCAGGGGAGTTTTTTTCTTTAAT
The DNA here is from genome assembly GCF_904066995.2 of Poecilia reticulata. Lineage (NCBI taxonomy): Eukaryota > Metazoa > Chordata > Actinopteri > Cyprinodontiformes > Poeciliidae > Poecilia > Poecilia reticulata. The sequence continues at coordinate 14,427,415 of NC_088845.1, forward strand.
ATTGGCAATGTAATGGAAATCTTCATTACTTAGAACAGAAACATTTGACTTGTTGGCTTGTTTGAATGTTTCATTGAATAAATTGAAATCAGATTAAAGCTTATTATATATATATATATATATATATATATATATATATATATATATATATATATATAATAATAATATTCAGAATGGTATTCAGCATACTACCCTGTTGCCTGTTTCATAGACATTCAATATGTAGTTTGTTAACTGTGGTTTTATTGGCCGACTGACTGGGTGGATGGATGAATGGGTGAGTGGAGATCCACCGTATTTTAAAACAAAGATTTGTCATTCCCTGTAAGCAAGGGAGACATGTAGCAGCCATGTTGTCGCCATCTGATCAGCAGTGCACAGCAACAAGTGAGGTAGGTCTGCATTACTGAAGCATCTTCTTAAAGACGCAGTATTAGGTACATCCCAGGCATATAAAAACTATGTTTTACAGCACAATAAAGTAACTATCTTACCTTCAGCTGTTATAAAAACAACAAGCATTGCACTCAGAAGTAGCTTAAATAATCAGCTCATCAGGTGTTTGCTAATTACTGCTGGCTAGTCTGAAGGAGCTTAGTGCAGCTGTGGGGGGGAAGGGTTCTCTCAAACATGCGTGAAATATCTGAAGCAGCACTACAAGTATGTTTTTGATGAGAGAATAACATTATAAGATAATGTAAAGCTGAAAACAGTCACATTATGCTGCACCTTTAAATCATCTGGACAAGATATGACCGAAAATTTGAACAGTTTTGAGATCATAAATCTTTAAGACCTTGCTAAATCTTGTTATAATAAAAGTCCTGTGCCTCTTTATAACATTACCAAAAATCTAATCGGTGCATATGTATGTCAAGAAGACATGACACACTTTAACATTTTAACTAGATTCTGTCATTTATCCTCCCAATATGAGAAAAAGGCTTAAAAAAAAGAAAAGCAAAGAGAACTATTGAGAGCCTTGTACTTCATTGCATTGTAGGAATGTCGGCAAGATATTTATTAGATTTATCCTGTTCTGTTGCGCATGAATAAAATTGAATAATATTATCAACCGTTCTAGTATGCAAAGAGAGAAACATAAACAAGAAAAAGCTGAAAGACAAGCATCACCATAAACTACAGACACTAACAAGCACAATAAGCATCTCTGTTAGAAGCAATAAAGCTGAAAGAGCACAGCCTTCATAAAGCCAGAACATCATGCAGAGCAAATAGTTATATTTTACTATGCTGCTCAGGTATTATTCAGCATATTGTGAGTCTATCATGTTTTTTTTTTCCTCAAACACTTGAAAGTAAATAATAACAATATTTGATGGAGGTAATTATTAGACACATATTTGCTGGAAAGAAACAGTAAACAGACAAATACGGCAATAACTGCGTGAATTTAGATATTAAGGAGAGTCGCTCCAGAAGTAGTTTGCTTTAGACAGAGAGTTAAAGTGGCTGTGCAAAGTTTAAATGTCTTTTATCCTGAAAGATCACCAAACAGCCCGCAGCCTACTTTTAACTGAAATTATCCTGGTTCAATAATTAAATAGGGTCCAGTTTAAAGGGACAGAGGTACTAACAGACATTTCAAAAGTAAAAGTAAACCTTTGTTTCCACATGATTATAAAAAATATATATATGCTAAGTCTCTATTCTTTCAATTATTGACCTGAAAATGAGAATGTTTAATTTCATCAACAGTGCGCACTGGTATTATCCAGCTTGAATCCGTTGTATTTCCGGGATAGTAAACATTCGAAAGCTTGGCGTACTTCCCAAAAGATCTGGGTTTTACACTTCTCTGAATGATCAGAGTCACAATAAAGTGCAGACATGATGAAAAGCGCTCACAAAAGCTAGAGAGGTATTTACAAGCATAAACCCCACGGTGCACAAACACACGCACACACATTTATACTGTATATATTTAAAAGAAAGCTAAAAATAAAAATGTGATTGCTCAGGCAGGCCAGAAGAGTAAAGTTTGGCAGCTTCTGTGCAGTCTGCCTGTCAGTGTAATGTAAGCGTTGGCAGAGAGGAGGAGGGGGTGGCAACAATGACAGTGTCTCGACTGCACTTCGACCGCAGCTCGGCAACAGACATTCAATCAAAACACTGTGAGGGAACACAGACAGGAAACAGACAAAGCTTACTGAGGGGAACGCTGCACTCTATAAGACAAATACCCCGAAAGGAGCAGACACATATGTCAGAAAGAGAAAAAGAAGAAAATAGCACCGCAAAAGTCTAAAAACTACTTGAATATGGTGCGGCAGAGAAAGTATTTTGCCTCGGAGCAAAAAGTTTGAGGACTGGGAGCCACTTTAAACTGAAGTTTTACTCCTCCGCAGCTGAGGGGAGCTTTATCAAATGTTTATTAAGTTTTGTTAATATCCCGAAACCACTCGCTGTTTGCGCTGCGTCCACAGCCGAAAGACGCCCCGTTTAGCGCTGGACAACCTTCAGCACTCGTCTGCAGTGTTTCGGAGAGCTAAGCTGGGGGCTCCCAGGCTCTAAGTAATGGTGCAGTCATTGTAAAAAGAACATTAAATATTCAACAGAATGGATGTGCATAATAGGCAGATAGAGGCATTTGGGTTTATGCAAGAAGGGTTGTGAGAATACAGTAGGCTCTCTCCTTCATGTGCACGCTTGTGGATGTTTATGTGGACAATCTGAGTATGTGAGTGTTGGTCTCTGTGTGTGTGTGGGTGTGGGCGGGTTTTGCACACTGGGTTTGCACCGATACGAAGGACCAGTGCAGGAGTCTCTAATTGAAAGGGATTTGAGGGACATGGCAGAAGTCAACGTGTTACGACATGCTGAGGCTGGATGCTGGTGGGCTGTTAAAACCAGCAGGAAGCTGAGAACCATCAATGTGTGTTTGCGTGCTCACATGTCCCTATTTGTGCCACTGCAGGGAGAGTAAGGGAGAGTATGATCTGAGTAGGCTGCGCGTCTTTGTGCATGTGCAGGGTGGCGTTAAGGAGCGGGTGTAGAGCTGAGAAAATGAGCAGCGCTCACACTCCTCTGACACTGACTGGGGGTGAAATCCCTCTGTATGAAAAGGGAAACCATCTCCAGCAGGTAACAAGACTTCCCGGCATGAAGGAAAGAAAAACTGTTTTGCAGAATATGCATGACAGACTAACGCTGGTGATGCTTGAAAAGCCTGCATGAAGTGTTGCATGTATATCTATAAGAAGAATGTATTAACATCCCGAAATCTTAACCTTCTTCATCTTTCACGTGTGTTTTCCTTCCAAGCAAAGACCTGCAGTCTGGATGCAGGATAATCAGCCACCATTGACCAAATATAACAGAGGGTTATTGCTGTCTAACCACTAATAAAAAATATGACAACAGGAAGGGCTGTTAAATTAGAAAAAAGATGAGTACACTGTCAGACCAACAAATAAATCTGTCAACGTTTTATTTCCTGTTCAGCCTATGGGTAGCTTTTTAAAATATGTAGACATCATATTCTGTATTAGTATTCATTTTTTATTAATATTTTTTTTAAAGAATGTTTGTCTATTGTATGACCTTTTTAGTCAGAACTGCATGTTCAGTTGTTTTCGTACATTAATTATTATTTTGATAATAGATTAATACTTTCTAGTACACATCCGACGTAAAAGCTGACAAAATCCAGAAAGTGTGTTTTCTGCAGCGATGCAGTCCAAAATTAAGCTACTGCTAATACACCACTTAATCTGAGAGTTTAAATTCAAGTGATTGTTTGTTGTTCAAGCCCTCCTTATGTTGCTGTCCCTCTCTGAATCCTCTTAGCCTGCAAAAGCAGAAGGGGGATTCCAACTTTTATATTTTCCTGTGGCCATGCCGTTTTTTTTTCTCATTTCATTTCTTACTTGTCAAATAATAAATAAATAAATTAAAAAAAACATTTCCGAAAATTGCAAATGAGAGCTTGAAACCAAAAATCTACAAACTGCAGTTGAGAAGGTTTGCAAAGTAGCCTGGGAAACGAACATGATGGAATAACTCCTTCAGAGCTGAGAGCTTAGGTTTCTTTTTTCTTCATTCCTGATTTATCGCATGCCTCAAAACTAAGAACACTCGCCTTTCCTGATCTATAAAAGCATCAACCCACATCAGTTACAGAACCTCTTAATAAAACAACCCATGAATGTTCCAAACACAGGATTTCCTCCACAAACAGGAATGTACAGGATGGCTCCTGAGGTCCTCTGGAACTGCAGGACAATAAAAAAGGTTTTTGACAATATAACCCAAGTAAATACAAAAAAGCTATTTTTAAATACTGGTAGAATAAATATCCTGACCAGCATGATTTTAAATGAAAACAGAAGTATACCTCTAAACCTAACAACTGGTCGCACAGCTCTTGGTGGCCTGAACTAACATCAAGCTATTTGCAGTAACTGGCAATGTGTTTCTTATAAAATTAGAATTTAATTAAACCACATTAGATGGTTTTTGAATGGCCTACTTAAGGTTAGTCTGCAGCATCTTAATTGGATTCAAGTCTGAACTTTCAATAGCCTTTATTTTAGTTCTTTTTTTTTCTTTTTTCTTTTTTTTAGCCATTCAGAAGTGAACTTAATGGTGTCCTTTAGATCATTGTCCTGCAGCATAATTAAAGTATGCTTGAGTTTAAGGTCATGAACTGGCATTCTCCTTCAGGATTATCTGGCTGAGAGTAGAGTTTATGGGTCCATCAAACACTTGCCACTTGCCTCAGTGCTGCAGCATCAAAGCAGCTCCTGACCACCACACTACCACCGCTGTGTTTGACTTCCAATATCTTATTTTTACGCCAGATGGGTCAGCTTATAGTTGAGAGTGTCCCAAGGTTATTCTGAGCTATCCAAGCTGCTGGAGGAAAACTGACCACTTGTCTGATCCAAACTACATTCTCCTCCTTCTCTCCAGTTTGCATTATTTGCTGTTATTTCAACTTTCAGCTTTATGTTTTCTCTCAGTTTTTTTTTTACTCTTCATAGAAGCTCCATCTGGCTCGTCGTTCTGCTTAGCACTGATACCTTCCTGGAGGGGGGCATCGTCTGCTGCCAACAACTAAACGCTCTCCTTCTGTTATTAACGTTTTACTTTCCTTCAGTTCCTTCAGTAAAAAGTGCTTCAGTTTCTTTTTCGTATATCTGCACTGCCTTCTGAAATTCCCAGGTAAAACTGAGCTGAAATTATATAATTTAACAAGTGGGGGATGATTGCATTTTCTCAAGTAGGATCAAGATGGTTGGGACAGGATATTACAATTTCTTTCATGATCTGAAATACTGAACTACGGCATAAAAGCAAAAGAAGAATAAATCTTTAGGATGACAAATGCTTTGTTTTTTTTTCTGGCACTGTATGCACCACCTGTTGCTGTCAAATGCGTGCTACATTTCCTGTCTCATGTTTTCCGTGCTTCTCCTGTGCCTGCTACAACATTCACAAAGAAGCAGCAGTGGTAGAGAAGTGTTTACTTCCACAGCATCACAGAGGTGTGTACAATGTGGGGGAAAAAGCCTCTGTGCACAATGTCACCCAAACAAAGCTGATGTCTCACCCAGCATGGCTCCCTACAACAACAATGTCATCCGCATATTTACTGACATTTTGAAGCATGGGCAGAAAAGAGCCATCTACGCCAGGCGTGTTTCATGGTGAGATTTACATGAGAGTCATTCTGCAGTAGGTGGTTCTAAAATATGAGGATTTTGATTTGATTTACGGGCTGAATGCTTGTGACTGAGAACACTAAGTAATGTCTTTGCTTCATAAAATAATCTGTAATCATTTAAAACAAGTGTTTCTTTTGTTTGTTTTTTTTAGAAAGAACACAACCTTTTAACACTTTTCTTGTCAGTCATCTATCATGTCAGTCTGAAGGCTGTCCCACAGAAATTGTGTTTCATGTTTTATTTAATCATTTTAATAACCTGTAATATTAACAGGGAAACTTCTGCATAGTGAGTTAAATTTTTAGTTAGGATCCACTGTGTGGCCCAGCAGTTTTCAGATGAGTACAAATCTGATTAGGGTTGGAGGCATAAATGGGAAAAACATTTTTATTTCCTTTTTTTTCCTTGGATTCCAAACTATCTTTATTTAAAAAATCCTGCAGCATATTTTCTTTTCTTTTCTTTTTTAATTCTGCCAAAGATTGTAAGCTATCGGTGAAACTGAAAGGAAGTTGACCAGCAATTTGCACTGGCCACTAAAATCCTGATCATAGCATTTTAAGTGAAAGTGTTTCAGAAAGAAAACAGGAAAACAGACCTGGAGCAGCAGCAGCAGCATAACAAGGGCATCAAGTCAAACCAAGTACAGTTAAATGGTCAGCAGAAATCCTCTGCCTTCTGCCTTAGGGCCCTGACAGCCTGAGTGAACTTTACATGAACATTAAACCTTACAACCCGCCTGTCCTCCCTGCTCGCCTCAAGCTCTTTTTTCAGATGCCAATGCAGAACAGCTCTTTCCTTCAAGCTTACACAGAGCAATCAAGACTCTGATGTTGCTTAAAACAGCAAAAACCCACATATATTTGTACTTTCCCTCTTTCAAACTGGAGACAAAGTTGTAGTTGGGAATATCATCAAAATAATGAGGGACTTTGCTTGAAAATAAACACAATGACATTTTTTCATTGTTGATTTGTTATAATGTAAGGAAAGAATATCAGCGTACTATCTATGTGAGCAAATATATGAATTCAACACTTAATTAAATAATTATATCCCCCCCCTCACTTTTACAGATTCACATAGAAAACTGTTGCTATACCAATCATAAACACTACGTGGTGCAAACCCCTTCCTCATATGATGATAATCATTGCAAACACATGGTTATAAATAAGGAACTGATTTCATGTCCTTACATCTTCCCAACCTCTTCCAGGTGTCCAAGAGATGACGTCCAAGAAAGGGTTGGCCAGGTAACCGTCGCTATTGAAGGAATAGTCTCGACCACCAAGCGTTATGTTGCTGAAATACCTGCATGTTATTCAGAGAGAATAGGAAGACACAGTGAGGTAGTAGAAATATTTTACAATACACAAGAGATGTTCAGTTCAAGTGCCTGATACCTGGTGTTGTAGTACTGTACTGTACTGATTTTGGCATTTGCACCCCCAGTGAGCTGTGCAACCTTGCTTTCAAAACTGTGAGGTTGATTCACATCACTTTGTATCAGCTGTGGTTGTTTTTAAAGTGCTTTATAAATAAAGTTGGTTTGGTTTTGTTTTTTAAGTGAAGGGCAGAATCAAAAATCTCAATGTATTTTCTACAACAAAGCACCTGTCACGTTCTTTACTTGTTTGATGCTAAACCACAGAAGCTCTGTGATGACAGTCTGGGATTTTCTGTTAATCAAATCAACAGACAAATGATCAGACACACTAAACTGTCAGGATCTTTGAAGTCATACAATTGCTGCTCTCTGCATAGGCTTCAACCTCTATAGTGAGAGTGATAATCACAGGACAGAACTTCAAATGCTATTTCCAAATTTATAAAAAAGAAAGCTGAAAGCTTTTCTTTTTTTCCCCTCAGTTGAACTTGTAGTTGCAGACAGTGAACAGTAGGTAGCAGTACAAAAAGATGGAAATGAAAACAGCTTTCTATTCTTGTTCCTGGACATAGTTTATAAACAAACACAGAAGAATCCATTAATCATGTCAACATAATTGCCTCACTGTTGGTGCTCTGCTTCATTTACAAAAAATGACTGCAAATAAACAAATTAATTACCCGTTTGAGCCAATTTGAGCAACCAGGTTCCCTAAAATCATGTATGATGCACTTGCATTGCATACCTGTTGTAAGATTAAACAAAGCTAAAAATAATCCGGGATGCTAACGAGGGCCACTAGTGCAACCTGTTAGAGTCTGTTGCTATGTGTTTGTACAGCCTATAAGGAATTTATTAAAAGCCCCTCATTAATATACATGAGACATGGTCCGCTTGCTACAGATGCTACGGTAATTTTGCCAACTCACAACTACACGCACCAACATCATCTATTTTGCATGGATGATAGCCAGCCCCAAATTCAGATATCCCCTGTGTGCCTGCTCCCTGACACTGAATCTGCTAATTCCACCCATATATCTCCCGGCTAATTCTGGCCATGAACCAAATATCCTCTCTGAAAAATTTCACCTTATGCCACCTCTATTTTTGTTTCCTCCTATTTAACATACTTAGTCTGGCGCCTGTAAGCTATCTTTTACAGTAAATTGCAAAAGTGTCCAGATGCCTTCAACTGTTTTGCATTTTATCACAAAGTTCAACATGTTCTGCTGGGATTTTCCTGAAACTTTTCGGTGTTTTCCCTGGTTCTACACACCTGAATTACATCCTCGGCATGTTAAGTCCTTCATCTGGGTTTTTTGGAGTTTCTGACAAAGCAGATCTGGTTGAATTGTGATAAATGCACTTGAGAAATAAAGGAATAAATCATAACAATGCTGCCTACTTTGTCCAAATGACAGTGGGTTTGCTGAAGCAGGTGTATGATGGAGTCTTCAACTCCAACTCCATGGTGATAAGCAAACTGCAGGGAGTCCTGATGCTTACAGAGTCTCTACAGGACCTTCAAGTTGAGGGATGTCGTTGATGACTGACGGCTGCGTCACTGATTAATGCTCCGTTTGTCTGGCCTGTTTAGGTCCGCCTGATTTGGTTGGTTTGCAAATGTGCAATACTTTTTTCCAAGCGTGAAATACTCAAAGCTGGATGTTGTTTTATACTTTTGTCCCTATTTTAAGCATCACTGCAATTTCCTGCCTGCTGTGTTCCTTGGTCATTGTGACGCTTTTTCTTCACTGATCTTCTCTGACAAAACTTTGAGACCTTCAGAGCTTAGCTGGATTTATACTGAACATAAAATTAAAAAAAAGTTGGGTTACACTTTGTAATCAGATCACTTTTGAAGGCAAAAATTTTGGATTCGATGTAATTTAGGGATGCAAAACACAAACCCGTGCAATAATTTTCATATTTCATCTTAAAACCAATTTCTATTCAAGATTAAAACAATTTATGTTCCCCTTCCAATTATGCAACGTTTTTTTTGGTCTGTCACATGGGTCTCAAACTTCAAACCTCTTGGACAATTTTAAGATATGTTAAAGGTCCAAAAACATCTACCACAAATGGTTAAACTGGTCCCTCAGCATGCGAGCAACTTCTGCAGATTTATGACAAAAGCAACATTTTTTAAATTCAGGTGCGTCAGACAGAAATACGTCTAAAAAATTTTTTTACCTCTAGTCAATAAAATACTTTGATATTTGCAGATGTACCGTGATGCAATGTGAAAAGATTCAAGGGACAGAAAAGCTTTATAGATCACCTGATATTAAGTCATTAATTGAAAACTTCCTGTTTTACCTCATCCTGCTTCGCAGCCTCTGGGTCTGATTGGCATCTGTCATGCATGTGGTGACAAAGTTTGGCCCGCCCGTGCTTCCATATTCCTTGCGCATCGCCACCGCTCCGTGAGTGAGCACAGACACACCGCGAGCGATCCTTCGGCGAGGCTCGTCCCTCCAGCCCTGGGGCCGAACGGCAAATAACGCCCGAGGCAAGCTCTCCATGCCCAGACCCGAGAGAGCGGGGCCCACTGCGAACCACATGTGTGAGGCCCCGGCCTGACCGGCAGCCCAGGCAGCACGGAAGACCAGCTCAGCCTCCTCCTGAGAGCAGTACAGCAGGCGCACCTGGAGGAGAGAAGGGAGGCAGGGAGGGAGCGGGAAAGGGGGAAGACACACACACACATACACTCCAGTGAGATAAGGAGGGGAAAGGGAAGACATGGAGTAAGACAGAGGGAGGGAGAAGCAGGGAGACAAATAAAGAAGCGGAGAGGAAGATGAAGATGGAAAGAAAAAGCCGTATCAACCAATAACAAGAATGCTGCGGGAGGTATAAGGAGAGATAGCGGTAAGGCGATGTGATAAGGTTTATGGAAGTCGAGTGTATGACTTCAAATGAAAAGCGCGCACACACAAGCAAGTCTGACTGTGTGGCTGTGTTTGCCAACCTGGAGGTATGAGAGGCAATAGAGGTCAGTGCCTAATGAGCTTAGACCTGATGAAACAAGTTACAGTAATGAATAATAAAAACAGGATCAAAACAAGAAAGGGAAAACGAAACGAGTGGAGGAGCAAAGAAATACGAGTGGGAAAGAAAAGACGGCGAAAAGACTAAGCACATGAGAGGGAAGGATGGAGGGAGGAGAGGTTAAACTGTAAAATATGTTTTTAAAAGCACATTGGAGGAGAGACCTGTGGACAACAGAGGCAAAAGGAGCAAAATGAGCAGATCGGGGGAAGAAGTCAGAGATGGGAATACCACTCCTCAGAGATCAGAAAGGGGAGATGGGGGTAGTGGAGAAAAGCAAAGGAATGCATATTTTTGTGAAATCAGCGCCTGGAGAAATAGAAAATATTTGTAATAGAAAAGGGAGGAATGATTGAGGTCTGGAGGTAAAGAGAGAAAAAAAATATTAAGAGGCAATAAATAGACTACACTGTCTGTCTCTCCTCATCTCTCCAGCAGAGAGATCATCCAGCATCCAGAGGGTTGAAGGAAACACAGAGAAATATGGGGCTGCGGAGAGAGATGGGAAAACCACAGCTAAACTAAATGCTACACCCTTTTACAAGTCGTGTTTCCCCAAGTCTGAGTCAAGTCTTTAACGTGCTGGTCCGAGTCAAATTTCATGTCTTTCAGGGGAAATTTCAATTCAAGTCCCAAAACTCTTTGTGGCAAATTCAACTTAGGTTTTCAGTCAAATTTAACTTTGAAGTCCAAATCAAGTTGCTTCAAATGTTGCACCCCGACTCCAGGGCAAAACTCAAGACCCTAATAAATGAAATAAATATTATTTTGCCAAATGCATGAGATCCAGTCTGCCTATAATGTTGCATTGCTGTGTATTATCAATTCAATTTTCAGACATCCGTTTAAAAATGTTATTTTTTTATGTTTGTAGAGATGAATGCTTTAATACTTGGAAATACTATCTATGAAGAACCGTTGAGTCTTTGTGTTGTCATAGTCAACACTTGGGTGTTCAAATTATCCACCGCTTCATGTTTAGAGGCTTTCCTCCTCCTCAAACCGAGTCTGAGCATTTGCTTGATATAAATATGCATTTACAACTGCTGTTGACGAATGTAAGCAGTAAATATTTCCACAACAAATCACGCTGCTCTTTATGTTTAAATTACAACATAAAGAGCAGCGTGATGTGGTGCACGAATGAGAGAATGAAGAGTTTTAGAACAGGAAGTCTTCTTTGCAGTGATATTAGTATAGCAATGTTACATTAACATGTCAGACATTAAGTTGGGTTCATTTTGTCTTTAAACAACCAAAAGTAATTTATTGCAGTTATTGTGATCAGTTTTTAAAATATCTGTGTCGCTATTCTTGTGAATCCACAGCTAACAGATTATCAATTGATTGTACATAGCAATCAGCGGAAATATACGTCTCACCTGTGGGAGCTGCTGTGTGAGGCTTCAACACACATATGCTGTAGTCGTGTCTCAAATGTTCACATTGCTAGTAAAGTCAAATCTCAAGTCTGTTTTGGCAGCTTAGATGCGATTTGAGCTTAAAGAGGAACGCGCATCGGAAGCGCAAGTTGACACGCATGAGTCGAAGCGTTTGACAAAATTTAGAAGCACCTTGCTGAAATGCATGAAAAAAACCCAAACAGATTGCTGTACTACATTCACAGACGGTTTTGTCAGAAAAACATCAATGCCATTGAAGAAAACATGTTTGAAAAGGAACATCAACTGGTGACCACACATCACCACGGTGGGTTCTTCATTTTAAAATAAGACATTTGATGCCTCCCAGGTGCATTTCCCTTAAGCTTGAGACTTGAGTCATAATCTCTGCTATATATGCTGAGAAATATCCAAAAGAACGAAGGGAGGAAGTTCATGAAAAATATGGAGTGATAGAAAATAAAGCAAAGGAGGACCGAAGGACAAAAAGAGAAAGACGGTTCTTTTCAAGCGCTGGAAGGTAGCCGGTCAGAGATATAGATGGAAAGCACTTTCTGAGAATTGTGCCTTCATTGAATTTTGAACTGTAATGGCTTGGCAAAACAATTCTGCCTGTGTGCCAATAAACCTCCAGTAAATTAGGCATGGACCGGGAGTGACAGAGTGGGAGGAGAGAGGAGGGAGAAGGAGGGCGAGAGACAGGAAGAAAGAAGAGACAGAAGGGAGGAACGAAGGAGAGAAATCAGACTTATAAACAGACACACGCACTACCGAAAGATGGGGAACAGAGAAAGATGGGGACACGGGGAAAAAAACAGAAGAAATACAAACGAGGCAGACACTGGAAGAGAAAATGGAACATAGGTAGTGGAGGAATTGAGAAGAAACTGAGCCACAGACCTGCATCAGGTCATCTACAATGTAGAAGACATTACAAAAACCGCAGCACAGAGAGCATGAGAAACAAATATATGCAGCATCACTACTCCATCAAAAGCATCGTAAGCCCAGTAGGAGGAGGATGGCTGTGAAAGGCAAGTAGTTTCCATAGTTAGGTCTTTGTATGGTCAAATCACTGCAGGCATTATGTCGTTTAAACAACGATCTGGCATCGTGGAGCCTAAGAAATCCAATACACGTGCGCACAACTAACACAACGACAAGCAGAGATGCAGTGGCCATGCCGGGACATTAGCGATGACATTGAGACCCAGACTAAACCGAGCCAACAGAGAGCAGAGCAGAGCCTGTGGCAGGGAAGACATGCAGCGTGCACGGAGTGAACTGGAGGAATGAAAGATGGCCATGCTGAGATAAAGGTGCAAAGCAAAGCAGCTGAGGTTACTGAGGCTTGTCTCTAGGCAAAGAAATGGAGGAGGGGGAGCCAGCGAGGTAAGGTGAGAGAGGAGGGGGGGGAATCTGAGAAGAAAAGCACAAAAACACACGATGTAACCGAAAATTTGAACAGCGGGATCAAGGGGAGTGAGAGTGGAAGCCAGTTTTTGGTCAAAACAATAACAAATAAAGGAATTTAAGGGTAAAGAAGTTGTTTGTGGGTGAAAAGGAAGCAGCAATACGAGTGTGAAAGAAGAAGTTGAGGAGAGAACAAGCAAGCATAAAGTTTAAAGGAGTGAAAGAGTGCAGGAGTAGAAACCAAAACCCCAATTCATTCTGATCACATTTTATCAATCATTCACTTGCATGGGTCAGTTTGGATTACATTTACCGCATGAACTTAGAAAACAAAATCAGACAAAATGACATTTGGATGTCAAAGTGTCAGTTTAGTCATTTCAACATGGAGTTACTTCTTTTATCTTATTAATTGAACACATGAGCTAAATATGTTCATGTCACAAAAAAATGTGCATGTCAGGAAGGCCAGAAAAAAATATTTTGAGCGCTTATAGTTCTTGAGGGACAATCAGAATTAGTGGGTCAAACATTTAACCCTCTCACGGTCTCACGGTCACAGATTTCATGGTTGTACAACGAGGAAGCAATATGGGTGTTCCATCGGCCTGTCAAAAAAACATTGTAAAAGCGAATGCAGGGTCAGTGCGACCCCACTGGGACCGTGTTCAGGGTAACAAAAACTCACACAGCGTCCACTGATCCTTCATAGGACTGTGGGAGGGTTAAAAATATCCTGAGATGAGAAATGGATCTCGAGGTTCTCTGATAGGTGCATCAGAACCTTTAATTCAAAGTCAAAAAAGTAAATAAACAGCATTGCCAATCTTTTAACAGTTGTATAATCTTTTTTTTTTTTTCAGGAGTAATTTTAATCTTTTAATCTTAAGGAAAATTCAAAATTCTAAATCACATCTGTGAAACCATGAGTGTCTCCTCAGACCTAAAGCAGCCAAAGAGTGACATCACATCAGGTCAGAGGTTATGAGATGAAAGTCATGTCTCAAATTAAAGTGTTTTATTTAAGCCACTTTCTTTCATCTTTCTTTATTTGTATCTTTTGCAGATCAAAACTGACAAGTGAGAACGAGCTTGTGAAACACCGGTATACACCAAATGTTTTTTGTTTTTTTTAATCAGCTTTAAAGCTTCCTTAATAATGGGGGATCAGGAAATCAGGGGAAAATCAGACTGACTTGTGGTTTTGGTTGTTCTTCTGTTGTTCCCTTCGTGCCATGGCAGATAAAAAGAGAAGAACAGAGGGATAGAGGAGAGAGGGGAGAGAGAGAGATGGAGAGGCAGAGGGAGAGACGAAGAAGGAAGGAAAAAGCTGGGAAGCCACCTGTCCGAAAGGGGGCCCCCAATGATTGTCGCAGCACTTCCTCCCGTTTCCTCCCTCTATTCCTCCTCCCTCCCCCCTGTCTCACCTGCGCCTCGTTCTCCTTCAGCAGCCTGCGCGTGCGTGCACCACCAGGGTCGTCGGTCACGTTCAGGATAACAACACTCTTCTTCTCCCATCCGATGAACGAGCCGTCCGTCAGTCCCTCCACCACGGACAGGAAGTCCTGGTAGCCGTGGTGACGCGTGGACACCACAGAAAAGGCGGTCCAGTCGTATTCCTCCAGCACCTCGAAGATGACCTCTAACTGGAGCGCAGTGGAGGAGCTGAACTGGAGAAAGATGGAACCTGTTTCCTGATTTGGGGAGGAAAGCAGCAGATGTGGTTCAGCGTGTTGATGCAAAATTGATCCTCTGTGTCACAACTGAGAAATTAAAACACTTTGACTACGAGAGAGTACAATGCTCTGAGCTTCTATGTCCTTATGCACAATTAATGATGAGCATCATGAGGCTTTAAGTTTCAATGCAGCAGCAGCAGCATTTGTAGAGCCGTAGGGCTGATACCAGGCTGTAGAGTAAAGTTTCCTCTGACGTTCAGATGAGAGCGTTTCTAAAAAGTCAGCTCAGGGGTGGCTGGGGTTGAGAATGAGCATTGAGGTACATCTTCAAAGGAAGTTTATCAAAGTGCTACAACTTAGTTCCTCAAGACTAAGGACTCTTAGTTCCTCAAGAGTCAATGGCTATTCTAAAAATCACAAATGTGAAGCTCTTTGTTCCCCTTTTTACTCATATCTGATGATGTAATACAGCACATGTTTACTCTGATACGCACACAAATAAATCCACAAAAATGTACAGGACACACACGGCGTCCTTGTCCTCTCCTACACGCTCATTGCCTCCCTACCAGCAACATCAGAGGCGATGTGACAGCCCCAGTTGGTGCCATTTACAGATCAAACAGCAAAGAGTTTTTGCAGATCAGTGAAACTGACCTTAAGCGTCTCCCTCCATCCTGTTGGCACTCATTCTTCACACAGGTTGTACAAAATCTCATGAGTTTGGCAGCTGTTGCAACAACATGAGCAGTTCTGTCTTTAACTTTGTTTCATTTTGTATGTAGAACGCATTGGTCCTGATTCACCAGTAACCTGTTTCTCCACTTCAAACTCATAAAAACTCTTAAACTTTCTAAGTTCATTGCAACGACAAGCACTGAGGCAACCTGGTCATATTTAAGTGCAAGCATATATTTTAAAAAAAATACTGTCATATGTAAGCAGCAGCTATTTGTGAAAGAGATGCTGAGACGCAGCAGCTTGCAAGCACAAAAGGTGAGTTGAAAACTATCTACCTCTTGAACTTTTACTTCGTTTTTCTTTTGCTTTACAGCCACAAATTTCATTGTATTGTATTTGATAAAACATCAAAATTATTTTACAAATAATAAAACAGGATTGCAGGGTCCTGAGCCATGGACCTCTGCATCTCCTGCAAAGAATCTATGGATCTCCTGGCTGCTTGATTACTACTTTAGAAGGCTGTTAAGCTGAAAATTATGAAATGTTAGGTTTTTCTCAAAAATTCCCCAAATGCCATTAATAATTTTGACCGTGGTAGTTTTTGGGGTTTGTGAAAAACTTTATGCAAAGTAAATTAATGTAAGAATAAAAAATAAAATATAGGATGTTTGGAAAACTGCACTGAAAAATCATTGATATGTTTACCAGCATTTGAGAAACTTTTTGAAAAAAGCTTGAAATTTCACATGGGGGCTAATAATTTTGACTTCACCCATAGCTAAAATAAAAATACAAACAGGTGAAGGAATTATTTCTGTAGGAAGTTTATGACGAATTTAGTACTCTTGAGAGAGAGAAAAAAACCCATAAAAAATGTAAGTTGTTCTCCCATTTCAATATTATGCTCCTCTTTGTTTTGACCCATCTCATGAAATCCCCATAAAATACCCCTCCTATTATGTTGCGGGTCAAATTGACCCGTTTTAAAGTTTAAAAATATTTTTAAAATAGTTGCAAGTATTTTTATTGCATGAAACTTTTTCTATTTGTCTTAATAGGTGAACTCTACATAGAAATTGAAAATGTATTCATTTTACACATCTGCAGCCCCCCCTGCGTCTATTTGTTACATTGATACTGTTCGGGTCAATTTGAATTTGGCAGTCAAGTTAAAGTGCAAAAAAAGATTAAAAATGTCCAATTCTATTTGTTTCCTTACAGCTATGAACCTTATTTCACCACACACACACACAAACACAACACAACACACCACACACACACAAACCCACTTTCTCCCTGCTCTCTTTACTTCACAATGAACTGCGAGAAAGCAGGTGTTCATACAACTTTTGACGGGAACCTATTCTGTTCCCGTGGGTAAACTCCACCCACACTGAGTTGACACTCAGTAGAAGTGGAGGAAAACATAAATACTCTCTGCGTGACTCATTTATCTTGATTTTAATTGGCGGGTCAATTTGACCCGGAACAGTATGTGTGTCTCAAGTGCAATTATAAAGATCACCCTTTGAAAAAAAAAAAAAATGTAATATAAAAAATTTACCAAAGATCACTTTCAAAGAAATTATTGTTTTTTGTGTCTAGGTTTTTTTCAGTGGACATAAAAAATGTAAATCCCATTTTTTATGTCCAAATGAGTAATTGAGTAAGTTGTCGTCATTAATCCTTAATTTCTGAGAAATAAAAAAACATAATTGCACAAATTTTGATTGAGATGGTTAGTATTAGAGTAAATAATCAGATAAAAAATTTTTTTGGAGGAATGTTTTGGTTTCTGACACTATTGCATGATAAAACTCTCCCCGGGTCAAATTGAACCACAAACATTATTGCTGTACCTCAGAAACGAACGTAATAGGAGGGATACATTTAGATTTTTGGCTCTATTGGCACGAAATGTGAGAAAGTTCAGTGAATACTTTTGGAAGGCAATGTAATACCAGATGTAAAACAGATTTTGTGGCTTAGACTCCTCACCGTTTCCTAACACTTCATACACCTAATCTCACTGAATGGTTTAGATGGGGGGGGAAAAACAAAAAACATTTGGAACTTTGTAATATTCTGCATATATCTCAGTAACACAAATTCCCTCTGGACGTTCCCAACCTCACTTCTCCTACCTGTGGCATCCTCCCCAGCCCTGCTCCCCCGCCCACAGCCACTATAGGCAGTCCTGTTTGTGCAGAGACAAACTCCAGCATGGGGGCCAAGGGACCCCAAGCCGTCCGAGGGGGCCTCTCCTCTTCATAAACCAGACCCTGCAGGGGCCTCGCCGCTAACAGCTCACACAGCTGGGACAGCACCGTCTTAGGGCTGCTGTCATTCACCTGAGAGATGAAGGGAGGGATGAAGAAAGGGGAGAAAACAGGAGACAAGTCGAGTTGGCCATCCAGGACAGGGAGTGTTGACAGTGTGTCATTTATATTGAAGGTGTCTGTAGCATGTATGACATGTTTCACTAACAATACGAGATATAGTCAGGGAATGGAGGCTGACACCTGCTCGTTCAGCGGGCCTTATACAACGGGAATGTGCTGCTCATTCAGCTCAATAAGTATAAATAATGGATTGTTATTCTCCACCTTGAAGTAAGGCTGAGTGAGCAGAGGACACAGTGTCTAACCTGAAGCCAGATGACGTTAGCAGAGCCCCACTGGGTGACCACGCTCTCCCCCAGGGAGCCGTATACCCGTCCGAAGCCGGGGTAGAGCACCCTTCCCCCCGGCCCCGCCACCGCTGCCTCCGCCTGCACCGTGGCACCGGCGTGGATCACGGCAATGTTGAAGTTCATCACGGCCCCTGCATCACGCTCCCGCGGGCTCGGCCGGAGCAGGAGGTGGGGGGATGCGTCCACCAGACCTGCCCACTCTGCCAGGACCAATAGGAGAGAGAGAGTAGGTATGGCGACCATGGCAACCTGCCGAGGGGGGGAGGCAGATATATATCGCACTTAGAGAGGGTGCCTGAAAACAGAGAAACAGCAAGGAGAGAAGAGGAATGAGGTAAACCATAGAAGAAGAAAAAATCAAGAGGAGAAAAGATTAAAGTCTTTCTTTTTATTCGATGCCCAATACAGAGAACATCACATCAGAGAGAATAAAGATGTCTGAAGAAGGAAGCAGAACGACACAGAAAGAGAGGTGTTCTCAGAGTTAGGAGGAAAAAACTGATGAGAGACAGCATGAAGGCCAAACTGTGTAAGAAATACTTAATCTAATCATGGGATAAAAAGGGTTGGCATTGGTTTGGCCAAAGGAAAAAAAATAAAAAAAGGGACAAGGAATATGGGAAAGCAGGATGGGTGTGTGTGTGTGTGTGTGTGTGTGTGTGTGTGTGTGTGCGTGTGTGTGTGTGTGTGTGTGTGTGTGTGTGTGTGTGTGTGTGTGTGTGTGTGTGTGTGTGTGTGTGTGTGTGGAGGGGAGCAGGGGCCAATGGAGGGACTGGAAGAAAGCAAGTCAGGGAGAAGATGAAATGGGTGCTATTTAGGCTGCAGGCTGAGAAGCAACAATATGAGGAAAAATAGAAACAGGCTGTTAGAGTAAAAGAGGGGGAGGGATTTAATAGCAGACAGAGACAAAGATGGGGGCGGAAGTAGTTATTGTGCAATTAAGATCACTTTAAACACACTCATCCTCACGCAGACGCATGCATATACACACACACAGGGAAAGTTTTATTTTAAAGATTTTGTGGCACTCGTGGCCTTTATTTGCCAATTATTGGGCAGGAAAGAGGGTTAGAGAGAGAAAGAGGGGGGGGGGGGGGAGACATTCAGGTAATGGTGGGAGAGAGTCAACCCAGAACAGGTGCACTGAGAAGTGACAGCCTCAGTACACCCTGCACCCACTCTACCAACTCAGTTCAGGGTTTTTTTTAAATCAGGTTGTGTTGAAAATGCTCTGCAAGGTAATGTGTAACCAGAAACAAAAAAATCTCATTAGGACTTCATTTAGTACAAATGCAGATTAGTTATTAATAGTTCAATTATGTAATCAAAGTTAAATATGGTCCGCTGATGATGATGATCTTCCATTCTGATAATGTGAAACTTTTCCAGTCACAGCAACAATCTGACAGGGAAGTAGGGCATTGTGAAAATCAATAGAGTTCACCTATATCACTGTTTTTGTTGCTTTTTACTACTTCCAATAGTTATGTTGACTGGAGATGCTTCATATTTTTCAGAGCAGTGATCTTTTGTCTCGGAAAAGCAACAACAATGACCCCGAACATGGAAGTCTGTCTGTGTCAGTCGGAGCTTGTCAAACATCCCGAGTTATGTTTTCAATATGGCTGCCGCTGAGCGAATACGATGTTATGAAAGTTGAGTGGAAAAACATTCGTAGCACTTCAGTTGTTTCATGTGCTGTTAAGCCAGTTACACACAAATTGCCGAGAAAACTGAACAACTACTCATTATTTTCCTTCAGTGTTTGAATGTGTAAAAGCTAGCAAAACATATTGCTTATTGCTAATGTGTAATTACACATAAATAAATTGCAAATTTTTTCTGTTTCTCAAATTACAGTACAAACGCTCTAAACGCGTGTCGTTCACTGAGCCCCAACCTTCAAGACAAATTGAGTGTATTATTAAGAGTCGACCTTTTTAATTCCCAAGACCTCAATCGTGTTTGGCTGCAAGTGACTTTGCTTCGCAGCAGCTGAAAATTTAAACACTTTACAAACCACCCTAAATTTTTAAACTTTGACATATGTTGTCACTTCTAAAACACTGCAGCTTACCCCTGATCTTAATTGTCATGTCTCATCAGACTTATAATTAGACATTTATGTAATTATATCCAGTATAAAAAAAATAAGGTGTGTAATTTTTTGCTGTTTTTCCTCCTGTTAATTTTTCCTCTAAGTCAATGACACTTGATTTGTCCTCATGAATTACATGCATTCAAGCTGCCCTTTATGTTTTTAAACTCTCTTTCTTTGGGCGTCCTAGCCATGCCCCATTTGTAAATGAGAAGTTGTTCTCACACGTTTTCTTGTTAAACAGCCTCTAGATGCACAGACAGTTACGCACACAAACCATTTATAAATAATAGAATTAGACTAAAATAGAAGCGATACAAATAAAGAGTCAGTTAGAACCATAAGAACCAGTTGTTCTAAGGGACCTGAGCCAAAAGCAAAGTGTTCCGGTTCAAAACTGATTTTTCATCACTTCTTCATAACATGTGTTTCCTGGAGGAAGATTATTGTTGGTACACCTCCTCCAAGCTCAACTTTCTGAAGATTCACCAGCTATTCAGGACTAGCCATTTGTAGCAGACTATGAAACCAACTATAATAGATTTATCCTTTATTTTCCTGCCAGTTTTGTTGGTGGCTTGAGCTTGGCTACAATTAAAACTTTATACTACAACCGCCAGTAAAACAAGGAAGTTGTAGTATAAAGATTTACTTTGATTGCTAATGGATATTCATCTTTAGCTTGGGCTGTTTTTTTTTTTTTTTTCTGCTCACCACTGCACCTATATATAGTGGTACATACCCAAAATGTTCATTTTAACCCACAAGAAAACAGGACCATTCCTGAAAATGGTGACAGAAGAAACTTAATTTGGAGGAGCCACCAAAAACTTTGCCTGCTTGCTTCCTTAACTGCCAACAGAAAAGCCCAGAGGGTAAATCCTCACCTCATGTTGTGTTTTGGGTGTGACGGGCCTTATCGTAAGGACTACTGAAAGCACATCAGGTAAAATTTTCCATGACATCAAGATCTTTTCATCCTTGACTGCTTCTAAACTTAGCACAGAAAAAACGTCAAGCAATTAATGTGCTCTCAGCAGATTTAAAAGTCTCACAGAATAACTCAAATTAAATTAGTTTTTGAAGCTTCATATTGTTTCAGCTGCATAACTGCAAGTTCTCCCTGGTTCTGTAATACAGGAGCAGCCAGCTTTCAGTATTTGTCCTGACAATGACTGATGATGCGTGGCATTAAGGCGCTAACTGGGCACTGCCTCTGCTTTGAAGGACACATTTCCCCCAAACTCACTCGAGATTTTCTCCCCTCTCCTTTTTTAAGCATTTGAACAAAGACAGATGTCAAAAAAAAAATTTTTTTTCCATCACATTTTGATAAAAACACTAATCCTTATCATATATGAAAAGCTATGTTCCAAAATGCAAGAACCAACTTCGTAAGCGCATACCGTGTGTGGAGGAGTTATGATTTTTTAAATTTATTTATTTTTATTAGCATCCACCCCAAGCTATGTTTTCTATGTCTGAGCAGGTTTGCGGCAGCATTAACGGACGGTGCGAGTCGGCACGAACCAAACAGGATCTGTCACAGCTAATAATGCCAAAACATCAGCCTTACACTTTTCGTGCCAATTCCAGTTTTGACACAGTGTGTGCCGCAATTCCATGTTATGCAGATTTATGTGCTGCCAGAATACTTGCAGATGCAAACACTCTGCTTTTATCTTTGGGTGAACATTATTTAGAGAGGACAAAGGATGATGTGACCCAGAGCAACATTACCATGAGAAAGCAGTCCTTTTAGCGGTTCTCGGTTCAGAGCCTGAGTAATGGTTGCGTCATCCACTAGCTTGTTTACAGTCATTTTGTTCGGCCTTATTCGTCAACCAATAAACGACTAAGAACAGATATCATTCTCAGCCCCACAGACATTTTTACACCGACAGGCTTTTAAGTAGACTTCTTTATGTATTTGGAGTAAATTCTTGTTTTTACGTTTGTATAATTGTGACGCCCTTGTCTGTCATAGGTGCTATATGACTCAATTATACTTACATACTTATTGATTTTACATCTAATGTAAATGATCAACTAGAATGAAGTTCATTGAAAACACAATGTCACCGCAGAACACCTACAACACAGACAAAATCTTACAAAATAGTCCAAATTACAGCAATGATGCCAGCAGTCTCTCCTAGCCAGACAGCACCCAGCACGTACTAATACCTCACAAAGGACAGAGCTCATCTTCTCATTGTTAAGGCTCAGACTTGTACCACTGCATCCTCATGCGTCCTGACAACAGTATAAAAAAAATATCCTCATTTATCCCTGTATGTTTTAATGTAAATCCTTCTGGTTTTCTATGGTAAGCAGCTAAAATCATCCCCCTTTCTCTCTTGACCACAGGAATTCATTATACTAATTGTTCAACAAGTGTCAAAATTTGTTCTCTAAGAGTAAGTGGTGAAATTTTGCCTTTGAGCAAAATACAATGAAACCTCATCCCTCTAACATTCCCAGGTGGGGCCGAGTGAACCTCCTCCTTCATGCGCCGTCTCCAAGGGGTCGAACTGACTCAGCACGCGCTTTTACAATGTTTTTATTTTTTGTTTATCCTTTTTTGTGGTTTCAGGAACTGACAAGACACCAACCAGCCTGTCCTGCCACCTGGTCAGTGCACCTCTGAATTTGTGCAACTGAAAGCAGATTGCGTGCCATCTTTCAATCAAAATGAACTATTTGGAAAGTATTTCTGCAGGTCCGGTCTGCCTGTATAGAATAGTTCACAAAGGTTTGCATCAAGCATAAAAGCCTCTTTCCACACAAACCTCTTAAATTGCGACTATAATTCAGCCTTTATTAGTGCATAGGAGCAGATTTGCATCAGAAGTTTTTAGACGGTCTTAGCTTCTCCATAGGTTATATGAGGAGGACACTAAATGAAGAATCCAGAAGTTATCTGGTGCTGCTGAGCAGCACAAGCTTTTAACAGAGCCTCCCTTCAAACATCCTAAAATATCCATTTAATAAAGACTTTGAATAAACATTTGCAAGTTAAGTTCAGGGCAGCACTATGCCATGAAAGAAGCTGAACGACAGAGGGATGTGAGGGTTAATGCAGTATGCACAAACACCCCGTAACAGCTACACAGAGATAATGACTACCTGAGAGATAGCAAGGTTAATATGTGAGACACACACACACACAGACACAAAACACAGCACATCATTTTCAATTTATTTCTTGTGCCAACAGGCCTCCCTCCCTTTTCCTATTTTTTTCCTCACTTTCTTCGCCGCTCCCTCTGGCTCCCCGTATTCCCCATCTCTTCTCCCAATTTTCATGGCTTCAGGTACCAGACACAATTGTATTGATTAACAGAGGCCTGCTGTCTGACATAATATTCCCTACAAAGTCACTCTCCTGCATATTCCCTTTCCTTCCTCCTTTCTGTGTTTTCCGCTCCGTCTTCATCCGACTCGTCTCTCGCCGTGTCACACTCTGCCAATTCTTTGACCCTGATCAGTCTTTTCGACAGAAAAGAAGGCATGAAAAAAACGGAAACAAGAGGGCAAAGGGGTGGGTGAAGCTGGAACAAAAACTGACTGGAGGAATGAAAGATGGGGACAAGAGGGAGTCGTGGACTGAATAGAAATGAAAAGTACTGTAAATACCGGCGGTCTGAGTTAAGATGGACTGATTGAGCGGAGGGAAAAGAAGAGGGAAAATGGAGCTGTAGGTGGTATAAAATATGGTCGGGGAGCAAGAGGAAAGAAAATATTGATTGGTGGGATGTGCATACGTGTTTGGCCTAAACAAATAAAGTATCAAGCCGGCTGCTTTGAGTGACAGGACCAAGGAGGAGTGTGTGTTTGTGTGTGTGTGACAATAGGGGAAAGAAGAAAAAGAAGGTTGAATATGGGACGGCGGAAAGATACGAGTAGGAAGAACGTATGGGGGTGTGTGGAAAGATTGCGAGATGAAGAATTCTTACTGGAAAAGAATGAATAAAATAATAAACAAAAGAAGAAAAACAACAAAGGCTTTGCTGTTTTTTCCACTCTTTTTTTCTTCAACCATAAGAAAGATGTCGCATCAAAAAAAAAAAGAAAAAAAAAGACAGTTAAAAAAATAAATAAAGGAGCCAGAGATAAAGCTGGCGAAATGTGGCTCGTTTGGTGGAGATGTTTTCTGCTGAAACAAGCTCTGAGCCATTAGCTGTTAGGCCTGTCAGTGCTTCTCTCTCATGAGATGTTTACACTGCCCTCCTCAACCAGTGGGAGCTATTCTATAAAAGTTAGTCCTTCTGGAAGTGTCAGCAGTGCAGTACTTTATACCTACTTCTCCCGCAGTGTGTCTCATACCTGCTATCACAGAGGGCTCTCACTGTGTCACATCTCACTGAACAAAGTGCAAATAGATTACAGTTAAATACTCATCGAAATACGTGCTACTATAATGTTCTCTGTCTGTGAAGTTCTGCAAAGCAAATAAAAAAAAAAAAAGAAGAAGCACGGAATAGGAGCCCTTACACATAGAGGGGAAAAAGAAGGGCGGGAGTAAGAGAATAACGTTTTATTTGAGTTGCAACCATAAATGAATTCTTTGTTGAAATGCAAATGTGCTCATTTTAGTGTTTTTCTCTCCCTCTGACTCTAGAAATGATTCTCTCCAGTGCAGAAAGCCTCTTCTGAGCTGTAAAATATATTGTGAGAAGGGCAGCCTTGGGAAAAGCTAAAGGGAAGTCTTACTTGAGATCCATTAATCAAAAGGTGCATGGATTTCCCTATTAAAGCAATAGAGGTAGAGAATTTATTGGTGTAGAAAAGACAGTGCTTCATGAGGATCGGCGATTTGGAAAATTATTCATACCTTTTCTACGTTTCACTTTGCAGCTACAAGCTTCCCCACATTATGTTGGGGTTTTATCTAATAGAACTACGAAAGTAATATCCAATTGTTAAAGGGAAGGAAAAGGATAAGAATTTTTCCTTTTCTTTCCAAATAAAAAGCAGCCAAATTGCATGGACGATATCAAACTCCAACCGTGGTTATTGTGTTGCTGGAAACGAGCCTCCGTCTTCTTCTCACGTCTTTTGGATCCAACAGGTTTGCTTTGTTTGTATTGTAATATATTCAGCCTCATCCATCTTCTCATCGACTCTGACCATTTTCAGGTCCCTGTTAAAAAAAACATCATCCCAGAGCATGATGCTGCCACCAACTATGTGGCAACAGTGATTATTGTTTCCAACTACAAAGGCAACTGCACTGTTGTACTTTTAATTTTTTTGTCTGGCAAATAAAATTCCTCTTTTACTTTACAATTAGGCAACAATTTGTTTTCCCTTTATCACATACAGCATATGAAAACTATATCTCACTTGGAGAACATCTTATCACCTGATAATCAATAGCTTACGTTCATGTTTTTCTTGGAAGTTGGAAGGCGTCTAAATAAATATGTTGACTTTTTAAATCGGTCAGTTATTTTAATAGGCATCTTGCCCATCCGCATTTTATTTTTAATGTGCCTATTTAGTTTTCATTGTATTAAATGAGGAAAGCAGCATTTAAAGCACCTCCGAATCCAGAGAGCATGCATGCGACTGTTATAAGGACTAAAATTACCTTCAACAATATTTACTTAAAAACTTAAGAGCTGAAATATTCTTCGTCTTGGACAGAACTAATCAAGAAGATGAGTGAGAAACAGCCACACAGGCAGTCTCCTCGTTCCCTGACTGAGCTGCCAGCCAGTACTTGACAATCATCATGCATCTTATCATCTTCCCGATTTACTCCGCATAATGTGCTCACTTTGATTACAAATGATTACATATAGCAAGTAATGACCAGAGTGTGTGCAGCTAACTCAAAAGCTCTGCCACCAGCCTGAGAAATAATAAAACAAATTTAGCGGCTTTGGTGATGGGAAGATGAGTTGAATTCATCTGCATGTAAATAATAACATCGATTAAAGCAATGCAGTAAAAGGTTTTGCTCTGGAACATTTATCGAGGGATGTTTGGAAATGAAACATTTAAATTTACTGCAGAAGAAATTACATGCAAATAAAAACATATATCTGCATATTTTTGCAATTGTTTACACTACAGCTCAGTCCAAATCATACTTATAATCATGCAGCTAAAAAAAAAAAAAAAAAAAGCTACAACAGACTGCAGTCGTTTTTGATAAGTATTCAAGAAGGGGACTGAGGCTGTGGAAAACTGAGCTATAATATGGTGGAGGTCATCAAATTTTAAGATACATCTTTTTGTGCAAGCATGCTTACTGTGAGAGCACACAAGCACAGATCAACAACTGAAATAAACACAGATGGAGCAGAGATTAGAAAGCTGCTGTAAATACAGAGGCAAAGAAAAGGCTCATCAGGTGAAAGCTCTCTCATACAGCCAAATTTAGAAATCTGTTATACTGTCAGGTTTCCACTGTTATTCACACTTTGGTATAATTTATGGTAATTGTAAAAAGCAAGCGAGATGGTTCACTGTACGCCCGTATACATTACCAGTTGTTATGCCAACATTAGAGAAAAAAAGTGAGCATGCATTGGTATCTCTCTCTCTTGACCCTGAAGCATTTGGTTATATTTGCACAGCCTTTATTAGTTCATAACAGACCTGGCTCTGTGTAGAAAAGTAATTTCCCCTCTTGTAAAAGCTTAAGTTAACATAGCTTCACTTTTTGCAAAGCCAAGGTCAATTTCACCAGCCACAACCAGGCCACGCTACTGCCAGACCTACAAAGTTAAAGAAACAGAATCTGTCTGACAATACAAAAATCAACATATCGTGCCCTGATTTAAAGTCCTTCAAAAACAGATTAGGAAATAAAAGTCATTGACATCTATCAGCTTAGAAAGGGTTAAAGTCATGTTCATTATTCCAGAACAGGAAACGGACGAGCAAAAATGGCATCTATGGGAGAGGACTGGGGCAAAAATCAGTGTTGGCCAAAAATAACACAAAGGCCTGTCTTACATTTGCAGGAAAACATATCGATTTTCCCCAAGACATCTTGGAAAATATGACAACAATGAAACTTGTGAGAATGTGTACATTCTGTTACCTCTGCTGTGAGGTTGAGAAACACAGGCGTCTTTCCTACCAAACGTGTGATTATCTGAAGAGTCTTAGGTGCTTTGAGAACTGGGTAACATAGTGTAATTGTTGAGGAGAAGTCAAACTCTGAGGGTTAAGCAAGTTTGGGTTATGTGGCAGTCCAACACTCATATGTCATCTGTGAACGGTTAAAAAGAAGAAGGTTTGATGTGGCCTAGTCAAAATCTGGGCTTGTATCAAATGAAGATGATGCTAACTCTTACAGCAACATCGTTTGTGTGTCTTGCAATTTAATGATATAAATGACAATTTAGCATCTTTCTTTTCTTCTGATACAGTAACATCAGCAGCTAAACCAGGCTCTGGGATTTTGGGATTAGATTGTAAATTAGAGATATAAGAGAGTCACCACCATCACTGCCAGTGCTATGAAATGTACATGTTTCACAAAAGACATAGTAATGACTTGAGGTCTTACCTAAACTGTAGCGCTATGCAAACATTCTGTCTGCGCTGATGAAAATTCCCTCCCTCAAGTTTCACATACTTTGAGATAAATTCATTTTCTTTTACATTTAGATAGAGAACTAAGCTTTCAGCCTCAGAGGGTCAGACAATACAAACAAAATGGTAACGTCATTGCAAAGAGTACGTTAATATGTTCTGATGTCACAATGAAAACTTTCCATCTTTCATCCTAATGCACATGCTTATATAAACCTTAATAAATGACAAACACACAGACATGATCGGACTTGACGTTTTCATCATTGCTTCATGTTTGGATCCATGTAAAAAAAAATCATTTCTCAATACACCGACACGCAAGTATCAAGATCAGAATCAGAGTGACAGAAGTGTTAGAAACAGAAGGGAAAGTAGGTGTGAAATGCACTTTAAAAGTACCACATGACTAGGCAAGATGACACAATAAACAGCTAGATTTAACTCTAAGAGAGTCCAGGGTTGTACTTGTGTGCACTAATTACACTGTCAAAGACCCGCATCAAAACTGACTGAGCCTCAAAAATCAATCCTGTCAACCTGCAAGGTAGCTCTAACCTGTTGGGGTTTGTGTTTCGGATTAAATATCTTCCAATAGTAGTCTGTGTACTTAGCAGCCTGTTAGCTACAAGTACTTTTTTTTTTAAAGAATATTTACATGTCTCAGCTTTTTTATTTTTCAGTTTACCAGAAAAAGCTCTACAGTTTCTTCTCTTCTGAACTGATTCTCTTTTCATCTGTGTCAAGTTTCTCGGTTCTGGTCCACATTACCTCCGCATCCCATTTTTGGTGTGAATTGAGCCTCATTTAGCGCTTCAGGACTAAAGTGTATTTTCCTTATGTGCAGCTCCATGTACTTGGGGTGAAAACAACCACAAAGCAGAAAGCACAATGAAGCACATCAAGGAGAACGTTATTGTAGATAATGATTGTGGTAGCTCATCATATAACAGCAGACAAAATCTTTCCAAAAAGAAGTTTCTGCGGCTCCAAGCAGCTTGAATCCGTCAGATCTGCGTGGTAGAGGTTTTTTTTTTCATCCACAAACTATATAGCTATTTTCTGCTGAAGAAAATGAAACAAAAAAAGGTTTTTTTTTCTGCTATAATTCCTGCCTGTTGCATGAACAAAAGCTGTGCAACTTCCTGAGCAGCAGGTGGGAATGAGAGGATAAAGAGACTGAGCCATGCAAGATTACAGTTCAGGAAGACTGAACACAATTGAAGTTACATCGAGGTCAATTTAACGCTCAAAGGGTTGTGTTCCACGTGATAAATGTCTAATTATGTAAAATAAAAATAGAGATTTGGTTTTAGGAGTTAAATGTCAAAGAGGCAGTTCTGCAGATATTAGAAATGAGAAAATGTCATGTAAATCTTAAAGGTCTTGCTCAGCAGGACTGATTAACTTTTTTGTGGAAAATAAAACAGCAGACAAATATAACAAACATACATCCATCCATCCATTTTCTTCCGCTTATCCGGGGTCGGGTCGCGGGGGCAGCAGCTTCAGAAGGGAGGCCCAGACTTCCCTCTCCCCAGCCACTTCTTCCAGCTCCTCCGGGGGAATCCCAAGGCGTTCCCAGGCCAGCCGAGAGACGTAATCCCTCCAGCGTGTCCTGGGTCTTCCCAGGACACGCTGGGTCCTCCCGGTGGGACGTGCCCGGAACACCTCACCAGGGAGGCGTCCAGGAGGCATCCTTACCAGATGCCCGAGCCACCTCAACTGGCTCCTCTCGACGTGGAGGAGCAGCGGCTCTACTCTGAGTCCCTCCCGGATGACCGAGCTTCTCACCCTATCTCTAAGGGAGAGCCCAGCCACCCTGCGGAGGAAACCCATTTCGTACCCGTGATCTCGTTCTTTCGGTCATGACCATAGATGAGGGTGGGAACGTAGATCGACCGGTAAATCGAGAGCTTCGCTTTTTGGCTCAGCTCTCTCTTCACCACGACGGACCGGTACAGCGCCCGCTTCACAGTAGACGCTGCCCCAATCCGCCTGTCAATCTCCCGCTCCCTTCTTCCCTCATTCGTGAACAAGATCCCCAGATACTTAAACTCCTCCACTTGAGGCAGGACGACCCCCCTGACCCGGAGAAGGCACTCAACCCTTTTCCGGCTCAAGACCATGGCCTCGGATTTGGAGGCACTGAGCCTCATTCCGGCCGCTTCACACTCGGCTGCGAACCGCTCCAATGAGAGCTGCAGATCACGTTCCGATGAAGCCAACAGGACCACATCATCCGCAAAAAGCAGAGATGCGATCCTAAGGCCACCAAAACGGATCCCCTCAACACCTCGGCTGCGCCTAGAAATTCTGTCCATAAAAGTAATGAACAGAATCGGTGACAAAGGGCAGCCTTGGTG
Source organism: Poecilia reticulata (assembly GCF_904066995.2). Lineage (NCBI taxonomy): Eukaryota > Metazoa > Chordata > Actinopteri > Cyprinodontiformes > Poeciliidae > Poecilia > Poecilia reticulata. The sequence continues at coordinate 14,457,444 of NC_088845.1, forward strand.
GAGTCCAACTTTCACCAGAAACGAGCCCGACTTACTGCCGGCAATGCGGACCAGACTCTGACACCGGTCATACAGGGACCTGACAGCCTGTATCAAGGGGCCCGGTACCCCATACTCCCGGAGTACCCCCATATATATATATATATATATATATATAACAATGCAAGTTTAATGTTAGATGTTAGAGCAGCATTTAGATGGGCTTTTGATTTGTATTCCTTCTTTCATAACACAATAGATTAAGGCTACTGCAATAAAATTTAAATCTTGCAATATTTTAAAGTATTAAGTATTCATACACATTTCTTTACATTTTCTTATATAAAATCCTCAAACTCCAGAAATTGAGAATTTATTGGACAGACCAACACAGAGTCACGTATTGTGAAATTGAAACCAAACAAAAGAATCAGTTTTTCATCTTTTTACAGATAAAACAGGAGAAATTTGTTTCCGTCTGAGTCAAAACATTTTATAATCAACATTCCCTGCAATTACAGCTGCAAGTCGTTTGGGGGTATTTTTCAAATTACCAATCAAATCTGACCAGCTTCTCTGTCTTTGCTGAAGAGCAGAATTCCCACGGCATGATGCTGCCACATCCAACTGTTACATTATACTTCTCCAGAGCTTTTGTTCTTGGAATGTGTTTTTCTTTGTCTTTGTGATGCCGTCTGAGGTCTCCACAAAATAAGCTCCATTTAGACTCGCATTGCGTTACACACTTCTTATCAGGTGACACTGGAAGGCAATTGGTTGCACTAGATTTTATGTAAGTGTATAAAAGCAAATGGCAGTTTGAATATATTGAAGTTTGTGGACAAAAGTGCAAGTTATTACCCTTAATACTCTTGTGTAATGCTGTAAGAATCATTACTACAGTCGGCGTCAGCAGGTTGACCATGTTGTTTCTGAACTGAGGCTTGATTGGGCACATAAATTACAGGTTATTGACCATAACACAGTGTTCCTGCAATAATTACCCCAATACTAGTCTGAGAGAAGGTAATGATGTTTTACTCATGTAAACAAGTCACTTGTCAACATGTTAAACAAGAGTCTGTGTGGAACACAATGGAGGACTTACAGAGCTTCATCAACTGATATCCACAAGCTCTGCACCATTGGCTCTGATGTGTGTGAGAGATTTTTTAAATCAGGGTTTTAAATCAGCTGCTTTGCTCCCTCTGATTTACAAAATAAAAGAAAAAGTAAAAACTTGGAGACCCTTTGGTTAAAAAGCATAAAATAAAGAAGCTCCATGTGGCAGTGGGTCGATTTCTAAACTCTGACTGATCAGAATATATCTCCAAATAATGGCATGTTTAGACGTACAGTGTACAAACGTACGGTATACGGTTGTATACCGTACGTTTAGACGTACGGTATACAACAGTTATTACACAGAAAATATTTTATTTAGAGACTGTACGCAGAGCTTGATATGGACAGGAAGCCTCATCAGTTGTGTTCTCCTCTTACGGCTTATATTTACGCAAAGCTGTTCAGTTTTCTCCAACAATCCAACAAACATGTCCAGCAGATTAATTGGAGGTTTTAAAGACCTCCAATTAAACTAACGCCGAGAAAGGCACTAGATTCACAAATGTCATAGCAAAATGTTCAGTGTTGTGTTGAATGTATAATGGAAGTTAGTTCTACTTCCAAAGCAAGTACGGAGAAATTATATATAAAAAAAATAAATAAATAAAAATTATAATGTCCATCATGTCATAGAGGTGGATTTCTGGGAGAAACTGTTCTTTGTCTTTAATATTTATAGTTGCATTGTTATTTCCCAATTCTATGCTTCTAGTGATTCTCTAAAATAGGATTAACGATTAGTTTAATTTTCATTATTTTCAGCTTTCAACAAGCAAATGTGTTTCCAAATACAAATATGCAAAATGCAAGCTTCCTGTTGGAACCACAGATTTGTGTTCAGAGGTCCCAGTGTAGAACCAGAGCCACCATTGTTAATTGTTCAGAGCTAAAACTACGTGTAGGTACCAGTAACAGGGAGCTATGTTGCTGAATTTTTCTCTTAACAGATAGCTTCGAGCATAAATCATATAGCTCGATTTTGTTATGATTTTTATAAACTGTAAATGGCCTGCTTCATATTACATTCAGTCATTCACACACACATTCCCATGCTGACGGTGGCAAGATACTGCATAGTAGCCCTATCTGCCCCGGGGCAGTCTGACAGAGGGAGGCAGAGTTATAAAGACTTTTCCAGTTCTTGTTAAAAAGACCAGCAAAACATACATCAGTTTAACTGAATGCTAATGCATAATTATCTATGGTGTATATGTTTGTAGAAGTAGGTTAAAGTATTCACATTTTATACTGACCTGTTGTATTTGTTAAAGAGGGGCTTTCATGCAAAATAAACATTTTTGAGCTTTACATTATGTAATAATGCTATTTCCTCATCAAAATCATACCCAGAGTGTTGCTGTGATTCTTTTATGCATGTTCGAATCTCCTGTGGCAGCCACTCAGATGTGCCTTAGTGCCTGCTCCTGCAATGCGTCGCCTATTTCCACAAAGCTCCGTTTTGGAGCTGCAGTCTCCAGCTGAGCTCCCCAGCCCCACGCCGCTCCTCCAGACTAGCAGTTGCAGCACTTAGCAAATACCCGGTGGAACTGTGCATCTGGTTAGCTTGTCATGTAAACTACTTATCAGTGTAATTACTCCTAAGAACAATGTTAAAGCCTTAATGAAGAAAAATTGTTCCGGTCACGTGATGAAGGTGCAGTTTTGGAAAGAGCAAGAGCTTCTTTAAGAGACAAAGGCACAATTTCAAGGTTTTAAATTGTTAAAAAAAAAAAAGGTTGACATATACCGCAATTTTATAACAACATACGGTAACATAGTTATTTAATTGTGTTGCAAAATGGCACTATGTGCCTGGAAAATAAATAACACTGCCCCTTTAAATATAATCCCCATATAATCATTCCATAAAATTATCTTAATTGACTTTATTTGCTGCATTTAAATGCTGCTTATTCCATCCATCAAGTAAGACTAAATGCAAACTATGTACTGTCTTGTTAGTAAGATTATGTATTTAGGTACAATAAAAAACCATTTACAGCAACACCAGCCATGAGACTGACGTTGAGAAACAAAACAAACATGGTACTCTCACAGGAATTTCATTGTTTAAATCAATGACAGAAAACTCTTAATATTCCACAGTAATTGGAAGTTGATATAAACAACAATATTGCACCTGCCTGACTCACTGGTACAAACTGGTTTATTTAATTAAGCAATGCTAAGCAAGTTAAATCACATAAAACTGTTTTGGCTTAAATTAAACAGATTTACAATTGATAGTTAATATATTTATGCATTTTTCTTGAACCATAAAACTAAAAGGAGGATTAGCAATCGTCTGTTTAACGTTCTTGTGTTTAATGTTTCATCGGTTTCTTTAATATCTTGTTACTCAACAAAATATTTTTCTACGATTGATATTTGCCGTCTTGAACACACAAACACAGCGCTGTGATGCAGACTTTTCTGTCTCATGAAAACATTTATTAAAAGGCTCAGTAGCTCCTAATGAAGAAGCCAAAGTTGTTTGATTTGCATTGCATTATTTTTGTAAGTCTACTTTTTATTTAACACTGTGTTTGTCATGAAAAAACCAGAGGAATTCATGTTTGACCATACATTTTCAAAGGAGAATCTTGTTTGCTACACAGCTTGGCATGTTGTGTGAAACTCAAGAGAATGCTATCTTCTTGTTCCAAGAGCTGCTGGGTACAATCAGATTTAGACCCAGCAGAACGTCTTATTTTCTTAGACAATGCTTAGGGAAAAAAATTACTCTCAAACAATATTTGTCAGCTTTGCTGGCATATGCAAAACTATCTGCAGATCTGTTTTGTTTGTGGTATTGGGGAAAAATAATTACTATCTAGTGCCTCCTCCCACAAATTAGTTTTTCTTCTCAGTGAGAAATGCTGTCCAACATGCTGATGTTCCCAGATCGCTTGTTTTAATTAGGCCCCTCTCACAATGGGGGAAGCTTAAAAGAGTTACAATGTTAAAAACCTGAATGTAGATGGTCTCTGGGGGGTGTTTGGAGGGAACCCAGCACACCCTCCAAACCGTGTGAAAGCTCCACCACTGTTTGAAACAAGCAACACATTTCCTTGGACAGACTGTGGTGGGTTATTATTGTGGTGGCAGTGGTGTCAGCTCACCCATGATATGTGGCCTGCACACATCGTCATGTATTGTTCATCAGACAATTTGAAGCAGAACTGGCCTTGTGCCAAGGCTACAACCTCATCACATCCACACGCCGCTGCCAGTGCTTTAACTAATTTATTGTAAGGCTTTTGCAGACATTGCACATGCGCTCCGTCCTGGTTCTACTCTGCCTTCTATGACAAGGATCTCAACGAGCAACAAACAATCTGCAATCTTCACGTTAAGTAGTGCTATAAAGAGAGCCTTTTCACTGGGGGCGTTAGAACTACACATACCTCCGAAAGCTTTCTCGCCACAGCAAACAGAATCGCAGTTTGAAAAACTCTCTGTATTTAATCAGGTTGTCTTTGTCTGATATCAGAATTTCTTTTATGAGCTGAAATATTTCAGCACAAACACATCAAATATGAAAGGGGCAATACTTTTTAACATAAATCTACACGAAAATAGAAATATTCAAACACTCTTCCGTCCGGAAAGTTGACGTTTTTTCCACGTGAAACCGCAAATTCAGCTTCCCATCTGATGGCTGTGAAGGAAACATTTGGCATTTCAAGTTTGTTTGGGGAGGAGATGCAGTCCCACGCTTAATGTGTCATTCGGATATTCAAACAAAAACCTACATCTTCCTTTCAATTGCGCTTTGTTTGCAGACATCCAATTATGTTCAGGCATCGTCAGGAATAAGTCATGCAAATGACACGTAAATAAACAAGCTCTGTTTTTGTTGCTCGGTTGGTTAATGCGAATGTCCTTCCTCTCCTTTCTTCCAGCACTTGGGAAAAATAAACTGTCCTCGCTTCGAGCTCTGAAACACTAAAGCCAATGTTATTACAAGAACCACCAAAGAGACCCAAAACCTGCAGGTACAGCCACTAAGGACAAAATGAAATTGATTCTTGCTGGCAGTGTGATGTTAGGAAACACAATCAGATCACCACTACCTGCTTTGCTGTACATGCTTGAGCATAACGAGGACACGAGGTGACTGAGAAGGAGCAAATCCCAAAAGGATAAAATAAATAAATAAATGTATAAAACGGGTAGAAATCAGTTGCTGGCATCCACGGTTGTCTGCGTCCCCTTTACACCGAGCTCCAGTGGAGGCAGAGCGACAGGCAGTTTTTTGCGCTGCATCGTCTCTGCTGAGGAAACGCGTACGGGGAGAGGGGCTTGTGCGGTTTGGAGTGTGTGCAGTTGCAGAGGTGCAGTGTTCAGCGTTGTGTTTAGCCTCTGTCCAAGCTCTGCTGGTTCATTCCATGCTGTCATGCAGAGTAATGGACCTGTTCCCTGCTGCCTGTGGCACGAGCAGCACTGAATCAGCCGGGGCAGCTTTACACAACAACACAAAACTGCTGAAAAATGATGCATTTTAATATATAGTCCACTAAAACCATTAGAAGGAATTACAGCACCATGCCACAGCGCCTCTAACATCATAGACTGAACTTCTCTCTTTTTATTTGCCCATGTTTATGACTACAGCAGGCTTGACAATACAATTTTTTGTGTGTGTGTGTGTGTGTGCGTGTGTGTGTGTGCGTGTGTGTGTGTGTGTGTGTGTGTGTGTGTGTGTGTGTGCGTGTGTGTGTGCGTGTGTGTGTGTGTGTGACTACACTAAAAGGTAAGATGAAGTGCCAGCACAGTGTGGTCCTCAACACACACAGATGAGTGAATGGCTGCGAGTGTGTGACATGGGGAGTAAGACGACAGTGTATGGGAGTGAGGAACGAGTAGAAGAGTGCAGCTGGAGCTCAATGCTCCTCGTGTTAATTGGCCCATACTTCAATCACAGCCACTGGAGTGTGTCCTCTCTGACGGAACAGATCCTCTTTCTCCCTTTCCCAATCTTTCTCCCTCTCTGTCATGCTACACTTGTTCATCCACTTTTCCTGCATACACACACACACACACACACACACACACACACACGTGCACGGACACGCATGCGGGCACACTCCCTCACTCGCCTAAGTTCAATTTGTGCATTTTCCCCCATCGTTCATCCATTCATTCATTCATTCATATATACAGACACTGCATCACCTCGCTCTGCAGCATCTCAGCCTCACACCTCCTTCCCGTGTTTTCCTCCTTGCTCTTCTTCATTCACTTCTTCCACACAAGTCTTTGTCCTGTGCCTCTTTCACTCCCGACTTCCTCCCATCCCTGCTTCCCTCCCCATCTTGCTTCCCCTCTTTCATTTCTCCCTCCCTATCGCGCTCCTTCTCCCTCTTTGATCCCTGTTGAGTAGAAGAGCCACCAGGCAGGCGAGCGGCTCTTGTTCCCATTGTGCATAGTGTGCAAAGTGATCGGCAAGCGGCACAGCGTGCAGCAGGCAGTTCGGGGCTCTGTGTGCTTCTGCTGCATGGCTGTAAATACCAGTAGTAAAGCTTGCCGCCGCAGCCAGCACCGCTTCCCCCGGACTTGATGGCTGCGGCCATCATAAGCCATTTAAATGACAAACGATGGAGCCATCTATCAAAGCAAGTGGCAATCAAACCAAGCGGGGAAAGGAAATGCACAATATTTTCAAATTACACATGGCACAGGCTAAAAATCAAATTAGAGCCTGATGGTTTTGCTGGGGAAACTTTTATCTCTAGATCATATATATTGAGTATGTGGAAGACAAACTGTGGCTCTCAAATTTAAGAGTACTTCATTTTATTAATACATTTAAAAAAAAAAAAAAAAGAAGAAATCAGAGATTCCGTGTTTTTTTTTTTACATTAATGACACACACTCGCATCATTTCTGGCCATAAACATGCAGTAAAAGACTGGCATTGAATTGTGCTGAGACAGAACGGGACTTCAGCCAACTGTAGTAGTGATGACACCTGACAGTACACCTGAACAGGAAATGTGTCACACACACACACAATTATTTTCATCCCACAATATCTTTGGCTTCACAGTGTCGTCCTAATATTTAAAAACTTGTGCGTGCGTGCGTGCGTGCGCGTATGTGTGTGTGTGTGTGGTACTCGTAGTTTGATTGGATGTGTATGAATGACCAGATAAGGTTTAGAGATGTGGGGTTTTTTAGGTACAGTACAGTGTATGACCAATTAAAGTTTTTATGCAAGAGGCTTTGCTTTGTGGCCTTAACACCAACCTCAACATTTCTTCCTCCTACTTTTTAACAACTGCTTTTATCCGACTCATTTACCTTAACTAATTGGAAATGTTTCTCATTATTTGCATTTCATACTTTCTCCATATTCCTCTTTACAACCGTTCTTCATCCCACACCTCGCTTTCTTCATCCTTTTTATGGCTCCCTCCCATCGTCCCATTCATATTCTCTATTGGTACAACCGCACTGGGTCCTATTCCTTCGTTTCATTCTGACCAATTTTCATCCCCCTCTTCATCCCTCTTTCCCATCATCCACTTTTATCCAACTCTTTTTCCTGATCTTTTTGCTGACCCTCTTCATTCCTCTCCTTTATCTCATCCCTCTTCATAATGTCTTTTTATCCCACCTATGTCCTTTATGGCTCTTTATGACCTCTCATCACACCTTTATTTCTTCTGATGCCTTCTCTAACAGAAATGACTATCATCCCACTCAACCTGCTCATATGTCTTAGTAACCCTTTTTTATCCCAGTCTTCCCTCTTATCCCTCTTTTGACCCCTTTTATCCAACTTATACAACGAATTTTTGACAACCCTCCCTCATCTTCTCTCTCTTTCTTCTTATTCCTCTCTAAATCCTGTAATATTCCCGTCCACCCCTCTCTTCTTTATCTTCTTCATTTATTGTAAGGTTGTTCTGTATTCCATCTGTTTAAAAGTCTTAAGAACATGTAATATGTGATGCTCAAAGTTGCTTCAACAACAGTGAGTTAATTTACTACATAATTCCACCTTATTCAACATCCATTTTATTTATCTATGTTTCCAGCGATCTAAGATTGGGAGTTCTAGAATCGGTAAAAAAAGTTTGTTCACTGAATCAGGACTCTCACTCGGAAAAACACTTAATCTAGTCTTTTTATTATTATTATTATTATTAAATCCAGCAAAGCAACACTGTTGTATGAGCGCTTTACATACAAGCTTGGAAGACACACTTGGCATTATTGCTTGTATTTGCATTGTTCCTGGAAAACAAAAAAGTCAAAAGCACAAAGCTGTTTCTAAGAGGTAGTCTCCAGTTGTCCTTTTTTTTATGTTTTGCAAACCTTTTGCAGGAACAAAATGAAACAGTCACTGTGACATCTCACTTTGGTGTATCTTCACAGCAAACCAGTATTTTATTCTGGCATTTGAAGCCCCTTTTACTTCCATGTGGCCATATAAAATGCCTCCCACTCTGCATGTTCAGGGTATCTATTTTTCTTTTTTTTCTGGTTTACAGTATTCTGATAAGAGACAATGCCAATTAATTAGGCTTCACTTCTTTATGTAGAGATGATTACGCACATTTCTCTCCCTTCTCTTTGGATTGATGGAAATTAATTGAAGAGAAACACTAGAATATTCTGGGTTTTTTTCTCTCAAAAACTTATCACCGTGTCACCGGGAGTCTTTCTAGTATGCCAGACATAAAAACATTGAGTTACCCCTTACTGATGATTATTACTTAAATATTTGACATTATCCATAACTCATCTTTCTAACTCTCGGCATCCAGCTCAGACTATAATTACCCAAGCGGAGATGACAGTGTTTAATTTTGCACCATTACAACTCTGCACTGTCCAGTAATTGCAGTAATGCTCAAGAATGAACTCGTTTGATGCGTTTGGAAAAAATTACCCATTAAAAACGAAACCCGGCTAGTTGTTTCCGTCTGCTTTGATCTGCAGCTCAGGCCTCTTGAACTATTTTACACGTACAGCTGCGTGCGTGCATTATCCTCCAAGCCTCCATCACTCATTTAATCCTCAGGACATCGGTGGCGTGAGCACACACGGACCGCGTGAATAAAATCAATTTGTGTATGAATGATGCACGGGAATATTTCCCTGCTGCTTCTATTTTATCTTCACTCTCCCTTCCCGTCACACACCCGCAGACACAAACACATCCATTCATTCGACATCTACTACAAATGGTTTACTACCTTCGTGAATGTTCTCACATAAATATCAGTAAGGTCAAGCTTTCATGTGGAAAGGTCGCAGTCTGGGAATCATGCAGCAGGGATTGATACAACAGAGTACCATGGTTTTATTTCAGTCGGCCAAACGGGCCTGTACTAATTTGACGTGAGTGAATGAAAACAGCTTTGTAAGGAGGCTTTACAGTTTTCATGCACGCTGCCAATTCTAGAATAAATGCTGCTATGAATCCAGCCAAGGAGCAAGAATATTTAATTTTCTCACTTTGACACCTGACATGGCATACAGTAGAGACTGCAGCACTCCTCCCAGGCCGCCTCCTATGCCGACGGAAAATTGCACCAAATTATCTGCTCAATGTATCTTATTTTCCGTCGTTTTTTTTCCCCCGCAATGCTTTGTTGAAATTTTCTCACAATGCGCAGCCTGAGGGATTATGTTATTAGGTTTATTTTTTAGACAGAATAAATTCCTGCTCAACCTTTTTACAGGCATCCAAAAACTCTTAAGGATTTTGGTATGAGGGGAAACAGCCTCAGTATCGAATCACTACCCATGAGGCTTAGTCATATAGGAAAGGGCCACGCTTTCCATACTCATAACATACAGTGCATGCATGAATCAAATGCTTGGCTGATTTAACAAGCTCTGAGATTGAACACAGAAACAAATTAGATGAAAATGTCTCAGCAGATCTGATGAGCCAGAGGAAGTACATCTCAAAGTAATAAGAATTTATTGGAATCATATGAAAGTACTGAGAAAAAAAAAAAAAAAACCTCAGCCCCTTGCTATGCTCGCCCCGTAGCTGCAAAGTTGCTGCTGTTTCTGCGCTCTGTTTGCATCACAGCTTCCATTAATTCCCTCATTGATTGGCCAGACACTGGGATCACCTAGCCAGATCTAAATCAGTCACTAATTAAAAGAGTGAGATGAAAAGCAGCCGACGGTGCAGCCCTTCAGGACCTATAAGGTGAAACATTCTGTAACAACTCAAAACGAAGCTGCTTAAGACTCTCCCAGCGAGCTCTGCATAGTAATGATTTGCAATCTTATTCTGAGGATAAACAGATTAAACTGGTGGAAAACCTCAGCTGATAACTATTGTGTCTTTGTGCAGCCAGGTGCGCTCACAAACAAGTTGGCATTTAAGTATAGAGGAGGCTGAGTAAAAAAAAAAAAAAAATCCTTCATTTAGACAGATAAAATTAATTTGCTTTTTAATTGACACGTTTTAGAGGAAGAAAAGCTCAGTTGTAACAATAGAGTGGGGTTTCTAAGCTGCATTCGCAGCACATCTGGCCCGGCCCCCGCTCATAATCAAAGGTGTTAGTGACACTTCTGTCAGCCTGTCCTATAAACACTGGTAGATAACTCTGGCACAGTGTACTTCCAAGCTGACAGGATCCCAACAGGAGGAAGAGGATGCTGAGGACTCAGACCAGTGAAGGATTTTTTTTTTCCCCCCCGGATAATTGTCAAGCACATGAGATGGTGAGGGGTTGGTGAAGGGAGGGAAGTCAGCTCCCCTCTGAATCATCCTCACATCACCAAATCAATTAGCTCCTTAATCTTATGATGTTTTTTTTTTCAAAGCAATGAATATTAAATGTTCGCTTTCTTCTTCCTTTACTTTTTTATAACTTGACACACTGAGATGCAGCTTGTCATCAGACAGTCACTGGGCAGCAAGTGACAGCCACAACTTTTTACGCTGATACCGTGCAGAACTTGAATCATGGAAAGCAGGGAAAGAAATAGCTCATGCCAGGAGACACGAGATATTTTTGACAGTTGTGATTTCACTTTTTTAGAGGAAACAACAGCACAAATAGCAGCACTGCTGCTGACAGTTACGTCAAATTAATAACCCGTACAAACAAGCCATTCAGGTTATTAAAAGCAAACCTTTCACTGTTTGTCAGCGTCTAATTTGTCTGTTTACTAAATCAATAAATGATAAATGATCAGGTCTAATGTGATTCATCTGGTCGGCATTAGTAGTTAACTAAGACATGAATGATGATTCAACATTATCAAGCTCCTGAAATTAAACAAAAGGCCAACATCACACTTGAGGATGAAAAGTGATTGCTCACACGCAGTGCGCTCTGATGGAAAAAAAAAAAAAAAGAAAAGAAAAAAACTCTTGAAGAGGCATTTATAATCCCAGAACATTTACAACTTTCGTCACATTAACACCACAAATGTGGTGTAAAGTATGTAGCATCACTGCTCAGTTCATTATCTGGAAATTGAGGGAGTCTGGCACAACAACAACAACAACAAAAAACCATCAAGACATGTCCATCTAGAAAAACTGGCAGGCTGGGTAAGGACGACATTAATCAGAAAAGAAGTCAAAAGGCCCACAGTAAAGAAGCTGCACATATAAAGAGGTCAGGTAGGAGAATCTGTCATTTCACAAATCTGATTTCATGCACAAATAAGAAAAAGCCACTGTTGAAAGGTCATTCAAAGTCCCAACTCATAAGCATTATAGGGAACATAGAAAACAATTAAGTTTATTTGATAGGAACAGACACACAATAGCATATGACTGAATAAAGCAGCAGATGGGATTTTATAAAGAGTATATTTAAGATACTACCAAGTGAAGGAAGATGCTCTGGTTAGTTCGCCAAGATAACAGGACAGCAAGCCTAAACTTACAACCAGAAGTAAGATGAATGGTTTAAATCAAAGCATATTTATATATTCGAATGGCCCAGTCAAAGTCTAGTTGTAAAGCCAATATGGCAATGGGGGGAAATTAATGTTCACAGAAACTATGTATTTGTATAAATGAGCTTGATCTGTTTTACAATCAAAACTGGGCAAAATGTTCAGGGTGAAAGATATGCTCTTTTTCTTTCAGTTCACAATTATGCTACGTTGCATTATTTTGCGATGTGCTATAAAACCTCAATAAAATACACCAACGTTTGTGATCGTTATGTGCCAAAATGGAAGGGAAGAAAAAAAAAGGTGCAGTGTGAATACTTTTGTGAAGCACTGTACGCTGGCAGAGCTGCAAACAGCTGACTTAATATTTGGATGAAGATGAGACGGAACATTCTGTGCCAGCAACTGTTTTCCGTGTTATTTCCCATCACTGCTCAGCGCAAAATATGTGAATGAGTTTTTCTGTTTCCCAAAGTGAGTACCAAGAGCTTACTCATATAACAAAACCCATGCGACGGCTAGCTCCGACTAGATTACGTAACAATCAGCCTGATGAGTGTGATCAGCCCCAGATTAGGATCAGGATCATTTCTTGGCTCATATTTATACATTAATATGAACTGTAATGACACAATTTTCATGCAAATATTTCAAGTAACTAATTAATGCTTCAATGTGAAAAAAGAAGTAGCTCAAATAAAAAAAAATCTTAAACAACTCAATCACAACCAGCATAGGAGTCTATTGTGGTGTTCGGCGTCAGAAAGGCTGTCAGTAATTACAGAGCTACTTTTAGCATCTGATTCACACACAAGAGTCAAGCACAACAAACAAGCCCAGCAACATCTATCTTTATCAGACTGTTTTTCATCTCTGTGCCCCTCCCCACAGCACTCCCTCCTCCCCCCCCCAAAAAAAATAAAACTATCATTCCCAATGTAGAGAACATTCTGTCCAAGTTTCACGCACCTGTTTTGCAGCTGTACCAGCTGCTTACTTTTTGTGTCGTTTTTGAAAGTCTTTTACAGTCAAATTTGAAAGATACGTAATAGAAAACTGCTTCTTCTATTATTTTTAAGAGGGTGTCATTCTACACAGAACCTAAGGGACTTTAACAGTGCCTTACAAAAATATTCATACTTTATAAATTTTGTCATATTATAACCAAAAACATATTTGTAGTTGTGTGATTTTTACATGATTGGCTTCTTAAGCATCTTAGTGATACTTAAGAAGTGGAAGGGAAAAATACGTTTAAAAATACAATTTTGAAAAGTGAGGTATTCATTTGCATTAAGGCCCTTTAGCCAACAATTTGCAGAAGCGCCTTCTGCTGCAATTATAGCTTTAGAAACTATTACTTGTGGTGAATCTCCACTCTAGTCTTCAGTAGCTCAGCAGGCCTAGTTATTGTTGCGTTATTAAAGTGATACATCACTCCACGCCACTAGGAGGAGCCACCAACAAGTAGTAAAACAGCAACGGTAGGAAGAGTAAGAATGATTACATGAAGTTCCAAAACACATGAGGTGCTGTTGTCCTTCATTTAGTTCGTGCCTGATGTGCCAAGTTAAATAAATGCAGTTATTCAATAACGTGTCTTATTTTTCCACACCATTTGCAGGAAGATCCTGAATTATTAGGTCCACCCATCGTTTTAGCCTCTCTGACCAACTTCACTGCAAAAACACAAAATCTTACTAAGTACCTTTGGCCTAGTTTCTATTGCAAATATCTTTGTATTCTTGAAATAAGACAAAACTAACAAGTTTTCAGTAGATATTATCTTATTTTAAGTGAATCATGTCTTTGTTTTTCTAAGTACTAGTTCTACTGACATCATTTAACTCCTAAGACATTTTCCCATGTTATAAATGAAATAGTCTGCCAGTGGACCTCATAATTTTTCATCAAAATTAAGGAATTACTGACTCTAAACAAGCTCCTATATCTTCTTGAAAAGTTTCTCATAAATTAGTTTTGTCTCATTTCAAGTGTGCTAAGATATCTGCACTAGAAACTACTGTTCCTTGTTCCTGCTGGAAAAAAAGCATGCCCCAAAACATGAGGCTGCCAGTACCACATTTCAGAGAAGATCTTGTATGTTAAGAGTGTTAATTTTGCATTTTGCATTCATGTCTAAATCTCTATAATGTTTGCTGTGTCCTCTTGGCTTATGGTAATCTCATGTGTCACGTCACTTTTCTACAGGGGTCAGATTTGTGTCCACAGAATCTCATACCTGAGATTTGGTTCTCTACAGCTTTTCCAGAGTTGCCTCAAACCTTTTGGCTGCTTTTGTTTCCTAAGGGTTTCCTTGCCTGGCTTACAAGCAGCCCTGTCTTGATGGTGTTTCAAGTTGTGCCTAACTCTTTCAGGTGGTAAACTGAATAGTGCCCAGTAAGATGTTAAAAGCTTGAGAGATTGTTTTAAATCTTTACATTTCTCCATAACTGTCTCCCCGAAATTATTTGCTGTGTTATTTGGTTTTCATGATGCTGTTTGTTCACTAATTCAATTCAGTTTATCCATTTAATGCCAATTCACAACTAACATCATCTCAAAGCACTTTGCAAAAAAAATTATTTCAGTTCAATCATATACACATTCCTATTGATCCTAGTTATAAAACAGTACTGCATGCTCAAATTAGTTAGTCAAAGTAGTTTCTATTTAAGGAAACCCAGCAGGTTGCATCATTTATACAGCCAAACAACTGCAAAGAGATGTATAGTGTTTACTAGTGACGTCTGAAGACAGATGACTGCACCAGTCTTTATGTAGAAGAATCGGAGTAAATGAGGGTAAATATGAAACAAGAATGTCTGTTGCCAGCCATGCTGGTGCTCTAAACACAAATCCTTTGTGGTGGACCAGCATGCCGAGTACAAAGAAGTAATGCATCGGCTCGACATTCTCAACCTCAAGCCCTCACTGCTTTACCCTGCGCAGACAATGGGGGCAGACGGCGGCTGAAGCAGCATCGGTAAAAGCATGTTTGGAGTGGCGAAGTTATGTTCTTACTTTTTTCAATTTTCATTCTCAGATTCTGTGCTATTTTACTATAAGCCTCCAAACGCACATACCATGCGTTTTTATACCATACATCACCCTTACATACCAATACCTCTTATCTTGCATAATACATAGATAACCCATCACTTGCATGGCAAGTAAAAACATAGTGAATAATATCCGTTTCATATCATGGAACGTCGAGGGGCCTAAAATAAGCAACGTAATGTTTCACATTCAGGGGCTGAGAGGGGACGTGGTGTTTCTGCAGGAGACACACCTGCGTAGTGACAGGACTTTGCGCATTAAAAGGGGCAAGTTCAGTCATCTGTTTCATTCAAAGTTCAGCGCTAGTGCTAGGGGAGCTGCGATTTTGATTCAAAGCCATGTTCCATTTGAGCCAGAAAACGCTGTAGCTGACTCATCTGGTAGGTTTGCTGTGCAATACTCCTGTTATCTTAGCTAGTGCCTGTGCACCAAATAGGGATGATGAACAGTTCATATCCAGGTTTTTTACCTCCATTCCAGATACTGAAACATACCACATAATTGCAGTAGGTTGAGTTTTATTTTGTTAGAAATGCTGAATTAGACAGATCCTTTTCCAGGTTGTATTCCTTTAGAAATTCTGCCAAATTATTAACTTGCACTGCAGCAGAATTATCAGACCCATGGAGGTCTATATTTCCAGATTTAAAAAAAAAATCATTTTCTCTTTTTCTGTATGTCAATCATCGTTATCCTAGAATACTTTTCTTTCTCTTAGATAACAGTTTAATCCCTAATATACAGTCAGCCCACCATCATAGCATTGTCATTTCACATTATGCTCCCTCATCATTAGATATACATTTCCCCACTTACAGACTTTCTCTAAAACTATGGAGATTCAACTCACATTTACTAGCTAATGTTCCTTTGTAGATTCCTTAAGATCGACTATAGTTATTTTGTTGAAATTAATAACACCCCAGATGTGTCCAGAGTCATTTTACGGGAATCCTTCAAGGCATATCTAACAGGTCACATGATCTACTACAAAATTCATCTCAGAAAATTCACTATGTTCCGATAACTAGAACTAACAGAACAGCTCTTGGAAATCAATGGCAATTATTCTAATAAACCAGGCCACACACTAAAAGTTTCTGCAACTTCAATCTGAATAAGATCTTTTAACTGCAAATAAGGCAGAACTGCAATTGTTCAAATCTAGACAATGAAATTTTGAGTCGGGGGACAAAGCTGGAAATTCCTTGCCCAGGGAACTACAGCTGCCATCGGATGTTACTCTTACTGATCCAAAACAGATAAATGAAAATCTGATTGTCATGGTTAATATGCTCAACACTATTGAATCTCCAGAAAAGATTAGGAGTTGGCGGAAAATTCAGCCAGCCCGACTTCTTCAACTGAGGGTATGAACGCTCTCAGTGCTTTACAAAGAAGCAAATCGCCAGATCCTGACAGATTCACAGTCCTAAGTGATTTTTTTAACCTGTGTGAGATTTCTCTGTTTATGCTCCAATTTTGCACAATCGGAATTTTAGACCATCAATGGTGGACGCAGCTTTTCAAGTTTAATCTAATGCCATGAGCTCTACTAACAATTACTACCTTCATGTCCTTCATTGACCTTTCAAACAAACTTAATCTCACCTCTCCCAACTTTTTAGTTTTTTTTCAAATATGTCACTGTGTCCAGAAAATCAATACTGAATTCTCAAATCTCCCCACACAGACTTTGTTAGATATTGATGAACCCCAATCAGAAAAAAAAATTATATTTCCCATCTTTTTTGTGTCTTGGGGTGTACTATCCCAGTCTTCCCCCAACAAACAAAGATGTTATGGCAGCAGGATCTAGAGCTAAAACTTGAAGAAGACCAATGGGACAACATTCTTACATAGGTACACAACTCCCCTATCTGTGCCCGACATCGGCTAATCCAGTCCAAATTCATACGCAGCATCTACTGCACCAATCGCAGATTCTCAAAAATCTATTCCAATGTTTTAGATACTTGTAATAGGAGTAGCCAGTCCAGTACACCAATACACATTTTAGCCATGTCCAAAATGGATACACTTTTGGTCTAAAGTACTTCATACCCTTCGCATGGCGTACAGTTTTGAGGCTGATACGCACACCCTCTCTGCTCTTTTCTGTATTCCACAAACCAACACTTTATTAGAAGTACAGCGTGGTATGGCTTTCTATACGCTACTGGCCAGGCACTTAATTCTGCTCAACTAGAAACACAAGTTGATGGGTCAAGGAAGTCCTGTTTAGCATAAAGTTGGAGAGGCTGAAGTTTTCTCTAAAACATTTTCTGTGGAAATTTGATAGAACCTGGATTGCCTTGCGACACAGTGGCGCGGCACGGAGGAGTCTGGAGGAGGTTCTTTCTTCTGGAGCAAATTTATTACTTTAATGTTGCTTGGCTTATATTTATTAAAATGCTTTAACAATTTTCATTAATGACTAATAAATGATTTTTCACCGGTCAGATTTTATGGTGCCTCCCTGACCATTTGGTGCCCTTTGTGCAGTACATTATGCATGTGGAGCAAAACGTCAGACTTTCTTGTTTTGTTTGCAAATAAATTTAAGAACCATGTGTCATTTTTGTTACACTTCATTATTATGCAGCACTTTGTTCTGTTGAGTGATAGAAAATAAAAATACACTGAAGTCTTTGTAATGTGAGAAAATGTAGAAAAGTTCAAGAAAAGAACATTTTTGCAAGGCACACATCATTTAATTAATTCCTTTGACGATTTCCCTGAGGGAAAGAAGTTTCCTTTCTATCTATCTATTTATCTATCTATGATGCTGCAGCATGCAACACAAGTAAGACCCACAGATGCACGAGATGCATGACAACCCATCTCAATACGACATGTCACGTGAGCTCCAGGCATTCGCTTGTAGTTTTTATAAATGCCCCCGTTTCCACTTTTTAATAACCACTTATGGTGTCATTTCCTGCCCCATCCATTATCATGAGTGACCGCACATGTCAGGCACAACGCAAAACATTCCAGAACATCTTTTCAACCTCGTTCATTACTTTTCTTAATTCTGATTTCCCCCTTGTGTGTGGGTGTGTCAGTGTCACTGCGGTGTGAACACACGGTACACATGGTGTGTGGGGGTGTGTGTATGCGTGTGTGTGTGCGTCCCACGGGGTTGGTCCCAAGGTCTTCTCTCATCCAAAATGTTGAGTTGTGTGTGTTTCTGTGAAGTATTCATTGTGCAAATCTTGCTCTTGTTGAGTGAGTGCTTGTGCCTGTCTGCATACCCATGGGTTTTCCCCTGAATGTACTTTCTATGAGTTTGTGTGACTGTCTGTTGCATGCAGTCATGAGAAGCTCTGTGCCTTAGCTGCTTCCAGACTTTTATTCCCAAAACACGCCGCAGGGCTTTGGCTCTGGTTCGTGCGGGTGCAATTGTGCGTGTGTGTGTGTGTGTGTGCACCTGTTTGATTGTAAGTGTGGGTAGGAACTGCTTGCTAAATTGTCCCTTGGTGTTGTGTTTGATTGTGCCTTTGTGTGTGATTTTGTTTATCAGTCTATCTGCCAGAGTGTCCAATTACTTGTCTCTGTCTATCTCCACTTGTTTGTTAAGAGACTTCCTGTCACTTTATTTTAGTTTTTGTTTTGATGTCTTTGTTACTCCTGGTCCAAAGGTGGAGTAAATTTAGAGCAGAGGTGTTATCTTAGCGTTGCTCTACGATAGCAGCTGACAGGTGCAGAATAGGATGCCAAGCTTAGCTTATGCTTGAATTTCCATAAACTTTAATATCTGATAATTGCAGTGTTGTTTCACACATTCTGCGAAAAATCTGATACTTTAAGCCGTTTCAGTAAGTGAATGGGTTCTGTAACAATAGGGCGATAAACTAATCAACAGAGAAGGTAATTTAAATGTTATTTCTGTTATTTCTGTTTAATCTTTAGTTTCTGTTTTGATGATGTTCTAACACAACAATTTTCTTCAGGAGATTAATAATCTACCCATCTGATTTTGAGAGGGACGTTTCTATGGCTTTTTATCATGATTATTAGAAATGCACTGAGAAACTGGTATTTGATCAAAACAGGATGGTTTTCATCTAGACTGGCCCTAACTGGTGACTGCATGTGTAAACACACCATACTAGTTGTTATGCTGACAACAATACTTTAGTGTGGCAATTGCAACTAAGAAAAAGATTATATTTTCAGAATCAGGAATTTCTTTGAGATATTTATTCATGCAGCAAAAGAGCCAGAGAGAGCAAGACCTTCATCAGATAACAGGAAGGCTGAACATTGTGCAGGAAACTTACTGTGTTTATCATTTTTGGCATTTCCACATTTGTCTGTCATGGAATATGCTGGATTTACCTTCACAATGTGTAAAGTTTTTGTGAATGCACAAAAAGTGAGAATTTGCTCTTTTAGAAATGCTAATAGTACTAACCATGTTAAACACTAATAACTTAAAGAAACTTTACAAAATTATATAATAGTCATTGTTCCTTCATTTCACAATAGTAAAACCCTATCTTGAAAAAAATCCAGCCCCCAGTTTGACAGCTACGCTATGAAGCTTACCGGAAATTTCATGCCCTTCATACAACCATTCCTCACTGCGAAGAGAGAAGCTCCAACTTTAGCTGCTCAACATTTGGATGACCAACACAGACTGAACAACTTTGTTCACTTCATCTGCTGCCGATGCTAAACTACAAGCATAGGCAGACTAAGATTCAAAAGCAGAAGAGAAACTTGACATCATCGCTCACAACTCCTCCTTTCGTTCGCTGATTGGCCAGGATGAAACGCATCCTGAGTACTCAAGCTCAATAGGAGAAGTCCCAAATGGAAAATTGCAAATTAAGGCAACAGGCAGGTCAATAAAACCCTATTTTACAACAACTGCAAACAACACTCAATAAGACTGTAAAAAGAAATTCTGAATACTGTTCTTATATTTCTGATTTTTGAATCGTAATTAGTCAAAATCAGTATTTGTAGGCCCGTTCCTTGAAAGAAAAAACATTCTGATCTGTATATCTGAAATGAGTCTGTCTCTATTTGGTCTAATTAGTAAAGGCACTTCAAGTTGTCACTGGAAACAGCAGTGACAAAACTCATAAGAGGAAATTATAGGTACCTTGCCTGATAAGCTGGGAACTATCAGATAAAATTGAAATTAAAACATGTGAATTCATTAATTTCCATCTGATTTCTTAATATTCTATCCTATAATCCAAATATGGGCTTCAGTAAATATAATGTTCTCAGGCCTTGCCCAGGGATTATAGACAGTAATCAGCACAAAGATAAATGACCACCGACAGGTTAGCTTTCTGCTCTAAAAATTTACAGTACGGTATTTCTATTCATTTCTATTTAAGGCTTTGCCACTGTCTACTTTGAATTTGAACACTGACTCTAAATTATGTAAAAAATAATGTGAAAAAAACAATATATATTTTTTTATTCTCTTATTTTAGTCTCGAAGTGCAAACAAAGGAAACATGTCTTACACAAAAATTTATATAGAATGATAATTTCAATACAGACCTAAATGTTTGCATCTTCAAACTGTTAACCTCAAAACTGTCTGAAGGTTTGTCACAATTAGATCCTTTTGCAAAACAAGAAATCCTGAACTAATCTCTTGAGCTTAATCTCAAGAGACGCAACAGTTTCAAACACTCACTCAAAACCACTAAAGGGTTTTCCATAACTTACTAATCCTGCCATTTAAACAACGTTTAATGGCAGAGAAAGTGATGGCTGCAGGAAGTATAATGGATTAATGCCCTATTTCCTCCAGTTACTGCACACTCCCTGTCAGCTGTTTGAAAGGAGGCTTCTACACTTTGCATTCACTAGCAAGTAATACAAATTCATCTGTTTCTACTGTTAATAAACAAGAATACCAAAAGGGCTGAAACTAAAGAAGTGAAACCTCTCACCTCCTTGAGTCAACTCTGTATCTAAATAACAAGTGCAGCTACAGCACCACATCTGTAAAGCAGCTAACATTATAATTACAAATATCAACGTGTACTATGACACACATTTTGGCATAAACTGTCTCTTTTCTGTTTTGTTTTCATTCTTTTGAGAAACACTTTGAAATTTTTACTTAAGGTTATCGTAACGTGACTCCAAAACAAAACAGAGGGTGAGAAGCTCACTTGGTTTCCAGAATATGTGCAAAATAAACTCTCAGACTCCCAAACCAACAATTCTCTCTGCCCAAAAGGAACTGCATTATCAAAAGACATATAAGGAAACCACCAAGACTCCCTAGTTCTAGAGGCAAATTGGGAGATTATTCTTGTGTAGCATAATGGTGCAACAGGCATGTAAATTTTTTTTTTTATAAATAATTTAAACTCCAAACTCTTCGCAACTTCACCAAGTCAAACAAGACATGCTGCAAATGTTGAATGATTACTTTTCCATTAATAATTTTTAAATGCTTATAACTCACCTTTACTTTACTGCTCTACTGCTGAATGTATTTGCACATTTTCTTTTATACCATCAAGATTTTATCGTTTTACATGAATTTCATTAGTAAGTTCATTATTACTTTGCTGTGTCATTGTTTGCCTCTTTCATTTGAATAATTTAATCATTTTAATCGTTTCTGCCACCATTTTTTTCACAGCAGATAAATAATGATGACTGAATTTGATTTGTTTTTAATAACCAGACATTCAGTTTGTGGTAATGTAGAAATAATGAACCAGGAAAGACCTGACATGAAAGATGCTGCAGAATTGTGGATATCTGGCAAACTAATTATCTCAGCTTTAACTGCACGACTGCACACACACGGTTCTTCCTCAGAAGGCTCTCTGCCTTGGTCTTATAACTGTCAGCTCTTTAACTTTTAATTTTACGTGCAAAATACTGTTGCATTGACTGTCGGAAGGCATTGAGCGAGTTTGGGCAATAAAAACCTTAAAAGTGCTATCGGCAATTAAGACTTTGGTCGTGGATAACAGCCTGCCAATCTGTGTCCCCAGCTGCTTTCAAAGGAGGGCAGTCTTTTCCAAAATGATGCGGATTTATTTAATGAGTTCAAGTGAGAGATGGTATCAGAGGAAATAGAAGATTTGTGGTTAAAGAGTTTGACATCTGTTGCTGTGTCTTCCAAGCAAACTGCAGGGAAATAATTGCTGAAAAACATTCTTGTCACACAACTCCTCACTACCAACTCCATAGTTCCAACAGTCTGCAGAAGAGTCCAGAGATGCACCCTGGGAGAAGAAAGTACTGTAATCACTCCAAAACAGCCGCCTCTGATCTCGTTAAAGGCTAATTGATGTTCTATGTTAACGAGCTTTACCTTAATTAGTGGTATTAAAAGAACACTGGGTGGCACGTGTAGCTAGGGAAAAAAGTGGGGGTTCTGGTGGGCTGCAGGATTGAGGTAACAACCCACTAATGTTGCATCAAACACAAGATGAAAGAGCTGGGAGGTGGAAGAGTAAACCAGTGCAGAGGAAGTCACAGGTTGCAGGGGTGAAGAAAAAGATGGAAAAGTCTGAGGCGAGAAGAGGCAGGGGTATTGGCAGAAGAAAAGAAACAAGCAAATGAGGGGAAGGAGAGTTGACGGGGGGAGGACTGGGCTGTAAGCTCGAGGCTTTTCTGAGCTGAAGTCAAAGAATCAATGGGATGAAATTGATGACGAGCGTGGAGTTGGAGCAAACAAGCTCACAAATGTTGACTCTGTTCCTTACATTTCTCCAACCTTTGCGATCCAATTCCAATCAGCTTTCTTTTGCCCTCATCATCATGCCTGCCGTCCACATCCTCGTTCTCCTCACACCTTCAGACTGATTGTCTCCTCTCACCTCAACTTCCCGCCACCCCCCTCTCACAACAGCTGGTACAGTACAGATCTCTGGGCGACCGTTCAGCAGAGAAGGGACACTGAAGGCAACACTTCAGGGGCAGCAGTGCATGCAGTACACTGCTGCAGTATGCCTGCATGTGCTTACAATCTCAAAAAGGGGGTTTGTGAGGGGAAATAATGGTCTGAACAGATCATACGGGAGGGAAGCGGAGAATGCAACTCAGAAAGAAATGAAGGAAATAAAAACACATTTGTTTCAATTACAAATGCATCCAACGGGCCTCTCGGTGCAGGCCTATAAATTTGACATTGTCACTCTCAAGCACTGCAGTAAATCCGTGAGTAGAAACACTGTGCCTCTCCATTTTACAGGTCAACATCATCATGTTCTCCCTTGGTGGTCTTTACAGTCCAAAACCCCCTTCTTCTTCTTCTTCTTTTCTTATACGAGAAAATAAAATAAAATCACCCTTGTTTTTTGGCAAGGAAAACTTATTCTGGACAACCAAATTATGTAAAATCTCTGTGTCTCTCTCTCTCCCACACACACACACAAACACACAGACTCCTGGTAAAATAAATAAAGCGTCGGTTCAAGCTGTCTGAAGATTCTTCGGTGGCAACAGAGGGGATAACCGTGGGCCGCCATACGCCCAAATATTCAGTGTATCGGGATATAAATAGATCAAGAGGGTGGGAAAACTGATCGGCAATCTTGCAGTGGCTTTTTAAAACGAAGTACACGTTCACGCACCAACACTAAGCACGCATGTGGCGAAAACAAGCATCAATTAAAACCTCCGCAGCAAAGTGAAGCATGAAAACTGTTGCCAGTTTTTCCTCTTAAACTGAACATAAACTCTGTCTTTTTTTTTTCTTTTTTACCAAACATTTCCCGAAAGACAGGATCGGTGCAGCCTCAAGGTTCTTTGGTGTGCATGATTAATTGAACTGCCGGTAAACTGTGTGCGTGAGCGTCTATCCCATCTGCGCCTGTGAGTTTTTCGGGCGCAGCAATGACAGAGGGGTCAAAGCCCCGGCGCGCCGGCCGCTTCCAACCTCCATCTCTCCATCAGAAGCGTCCCTACACACGAATGCCGACATCCGACTGCTCATTTATTCCATGTCTCAATGACGCGCAGCATCCTCTTGCTGCCCGAACCGCAATTAATCCAAAGCAGCAGCAGCAGCATCAGCAGCAGAGGGTCTGTGTGCGTGTTTGGAGCAAAAATGCGCACTGCAAATCTGAACCGGATCAAACAAAAATGTACTTACTGAATTTCACCAGCCTTTCCCCCCTCTCTTCCTGCGTCCCTCCATCCTTTTTCACATCCTTGCTTTTTGAGGTATCCGTTTTGCGGGTGTCCCCCACCACCACCGCCGCCGCCTCCGCCGCCACACACGCGCGCACACGCACACTGACACGCACGCTGTGAAAATATATATCTGTATAAATATATATGTTCTACATGTATTCAATTTCTCCCGATCTCTCTTCACCTCTCTCGCTCCCTCTCTCCTCTCTCTCACATGCACTCTCTCCAGCTCTCCCTCTTTCCCTCTTCTTTTGTTAAAATTCAGTATATGCGCCCCGTCACCTAGCAACCGTCAACCTCCCTCTCTCCCCCTGTATCTCTCTCCTCCTCCCCCCTCCTCCCTCCCTGCCTCTCCATCTCAGGCGACACGTGTTGAATGCTAAACTTAGCGGTCCGGAATAAAATTAATAAAGGGATAGGACGCGCGCTCTATCTCCCCTCCTTTCTCAGTCTTCCTCCTCGTATCATAATGCAATATAAATATTTACTAGAACCACTCAGCCCTCTCATGCCCCCTTCCCTAGCTTCGCTCCGCATTTTCCCCCCTCCTTCCCTCTCTCTCTCGTCCTCCATCCATTCATCCATCACTAGCTCCCTCCCTACATCCCTCCCTCGCCGTCCTGCTTTTTTTTTTTTTTTTTACCCCCCTCTTTTTTACCGCTGCCTCCTATCGCCTCTTTCTGCTTCTCCAAGCAAAACGGAGGCGCCACACCAGCGTCTGTGGATCCACATGTGAGTGTCACCCAGGCAGATGCCTGGTGCGTCTTAGCATGGAGAGGTGCAGCTTCATAGTCTTGCTTGTGTGCGCCTGTGCATGTGGATGGATGAATGGAGCAGCATGTAACTAGCGTGCCGTGCGTGCGCAGCTTGCAGTCAGCGCAGGGGACATGCAGTGTTTCGGAGCTGCAGTTCAGATTCTTAATTCTGATGTTTTGGCTGCAGAGTTTCAAATAAATTCAACCTAACTTTTCGTGTCTGTCTGGTGAGAGAAATGCAACAGGAGGTCTATTGCTTGCAGTGTGGTTTTTTTTGCTTCTTTTAATCCAATAATCTAAAGTAGAAGAAGTTGTGTTTGGTCTGAGATGTAGAAACTGTTATTCGTCTGCATCAGTGGTTTTCAGAATACAAATTTTGACTTTGATTTTGCAAGGTATGGTTGACTTAAATATTATTTTACCAACATGGTTTTTTTTCTGCTTAAAGAATCATTTTTGGAGTGCAGCCAGAGTCCTGACTAGAACTTGACAGAATCTGTGGCCAAACTTTATGCTGATGGTAAGGAGGCCTCCAAACATCCAGAAACAGCTGACCAATTATAAGAATGTAAATGTGACCTCTTGGTTTTCTATTTTTAATAAATTTGAGAAAAACGCAAACTTTTTTTCTACATTATCAGGATAAATATTTGTATGTAAAATTTTAAGGAAAGAGACTATACCAATGCAATTTGGAATAAGGCTGTATTTCAAATTGTAAATAAAGAAAAACTGATTTTTCACATCCACTGTATATTCATGTTTTCGTCAAGGCTGCATAAAACTTATAGTTAATTTGAGGAAGAGGGGTGTTTTTAGAGCACATGGGAAATCTGTCAGTTCAAGTGATCAGCTGAATATTAATGACTAAAATTAAGATACTTTAGTATTTCTTCTCATTGCTGTATAAATATTGCAAGACAATTTAAAGCAATTTTTAAAGTTGAGCTGAAAACGTAGACTGAAGACATTTGAAAGAAAACTTCAAGCACATTTAGTTTCTTTATTATGCATTCTCCACTTTTGTAGTTGGATAAAAAGTAGACTGATAAAATATTCAGCCCTATCTACTTATGCAAATAATTGCCTTTATTTCTTTATGCTCATCAAACAGGACTGTTCTTTGTTTAAAGTACTTTCCTATGCTGTTCCTATGAAAAAGAAACTCCAATTAAGTGAACTTAAGTAGATTAAGAAAAGCTGAAGTTTGCTTAAATTGCTCAACATTTTTAATGTAGTAAATGAAATGTGCAGTACACTGTAAAATCTAATTAATTAATCCACAACTAAACCTTAGTTTGTTTGAACTACAAACTGCTTAAACAGAAAATACTTGATTGAAACGCAGATGGAGTTTTGGAGTCTACATTTTCGCCTTAAACATCTTAAAACTAATTTTTGTGACAAAAAAAAGTGTTTTAATTATTTGCTGCTGGTGGTGGTACAGTGCATTGTGGGATACCTTGCTGGTCAATCCTACTGTTGCATATAAAGTTTTGTAACATTTAAAAACTAATGAAGTCATGTTGTGCAATTTAAGTATTGCAAAGCTAAAATAACTTGATAAATTTTGTTTAGCTGTCATAAACTAAATGACCACATTTAATGACTTCTGTTGGCTTAAAATTATCTTATTACTTCAAAAATTATCTTATTACTTCAAATCACTGCTGGTCCGTTGGTGCTTGTGAACTCTGATGGCTTATGGGTAGTATTCGGTGTTTTGAAATGAAACACAATAAAGATAGCACAACAAAAACAACAATATTGTTTTTGTTGTGTTGGTTAACTTAAAAGGATAGGCTCTTAGTACTTAATTTATTTTATGAAAAAAAAATTACAATGTCTTGTATCCTGACCAAGTATTTTTGACCCGAATGCTACATATACATGTTAAGATACTAACTTGAATTTTTATTGTTGATTTCACAGATTCAGTTATGTAAATTTACTTCACCACAGATTAAATTTTATCAGTATAAGCAATATTTAGAAAGGTTGGCTGCCCCCTAAGATCAGGCCTTCATTAACTTAAATTTACTGGTTGTGCACAATTATCTTGAAAGATAGAGTGAGGCAAATTTTAAAGCAATAAAAACTAAATCTGTGCCAATAATCAGTAGCAATAGGCTTCCCTAATGAGATGCTCAGCATTCTGCTAATTAAATAATGACCAACAAGGAGAAAATTACAACACAAAGCTTGTCTGTGTAGATGTGTTTACAGTTTCCAAGAAAAAGACATCCTTCCTGGGAGGATTGTTTAAAGGTAAATCAAAACCCCAATTTAACTGTAAAAAAATGTCAGTAAGATTTAGCAGATTTAGCAATTCAGCAGTCTGGAGTTGTGGTTCAATGTTTTACTGTGCAGCAGTACCTGCCAGAAGAAGAAAAAGCTTGTCTGCATCCTCAGAGCAAAATTTACCTACGTTGGACTATCTCAAGAGCCAAAAATGTAATATCTAAGCAAATAGATAAAGTCTCAAGCAAAACTGCTAGGCTTTCACACAGCTAGAATCAGTCTGCAGGAAACAGAAAACCAGCAAAAAAGAATTCTAGTCAGGTTAAAATAAAAGACCTGATATGGTCTTAAAAGAGATTTTACCAAAAAACTGATAGTATGCACTGAGATGTTTACTTTAGGCCTTAGAAAAACTTTTTTTTTTTTTTTTAAATAACACCGCTACACTAAATCAAGGAGGATTCATGTATTACCAGCCTGGACCTGTTGCCCTTACAGCCTGATTTCATAAGTGGAGGACATGGTGGATAATTAGCATTAAAGGAAATTCAAATGGAAAGAACAAGAGGTAATTTTTAACAAATGTAGTATCAGTTGACAAATATGTATTTACTATTGATTAAACAAAATATATACACATTATTTCAATTAGAACACTTAAAAAAACAAACAAATCTATTTATTTGTCAGTCTTTTCTAGTATCTCCTTCACTCTAAGAGGGGACTGGAAAGAAGGGATGTGAAACCAACTGGAACCATCCAGCTTTTAGCGCCACATCCACCAGGCATAATCAGAGGTGGCCAGATGGGGACCACTAATAATCTCAGCATGGTACAGCAAAACCAAAGGCAACAACTCGCATTTCTTTAAACCTATAATGCCATTTTTTTAATAAGAGGGTAGAAGGTAAAGCTGTGATCAGATGATAGATATTTAAAAATGGCCTGTTATAACACATAAAAATACATTTTGTTGTAATTGAAATCTTTACTATGGCATCTTAAAAAAAAAAAAATATATATATATATATATATATATATATATATATATATATATATATATATATATATATATATATATATATATATATATAAATTGAAATATTTAATGGAAAACACAGGTGTGGAAAAGACTTGTATTTCTAATTTTCCACATTGGCTTATTATTAATGACTTATGTTAAATGTTTATTTTGTCTCATCCTTTTTCTGTAGCAGAGACGTCTTTACTGTGGTTACACAGAGCAGAACATAAAAGATTTATCAAAGATTAAAAAGAGAAACTGTTCAAGTGTTTTTTTTAAATGAATTTTTAATTAATTATCAGCATTGCTACTCCCAAACAGCCACACACACGCACGCACGCACCCGCACACACCCACACGCACGCACGCACGCATGCACGCACGCACGCACGCACACACGCACACAGCTACTTCCACCTGGTTATTACCAATCTGAATGTTTTGTGATGGAGTGACGGTGCCCCAGGGACAAAAATAAACGGCTGCTTGTTACTCTGCTTGTGCACTGATCTATGGTCAGTTTTAGGACTGAGTCCATATGGCAATAAAAGTTAGGGTGTAGGCCGTTGGAGCCGATCCGCTTGCCCCGTCCCAGTGATTAAGTTCCAGGTGTTGCAGAGAGACTGGCGGCTCACTGTTCCCGTGTCAAATGATTTGTGATAAGGGCGCCGTATCTGGTTCAGTGATGCGTTTGCTGTTGCTGCAGTGGCATTAATAAGCCAGATACACATCAGCTATTCATATTTTCTGCCACGGTGAAATGGTGAAACCAGCTGTTGTGCTCTTCATATTTCTCTTGTTATCTGTATTTGCCACATGCATTCATCTTAATTTGCATTCATCAATCAATTCATCATCACGCGCTCTTCTCCCTTCCCCCCCGTCTCTGCTTGGCCTGCAGCCTTTGGAGAAACTGGAGTGGCGACATTACGGTTTATGAGGCATGTGATGGTATGCGTCGTCACTGTATTTACTTCAAGTCCGTATTGACACGCTTTTGTTGAATACAAGGGCTTACATTGTCTGATAGCACTTTCATAATATTTACAGTGTGGGAACATTTTCTCTTCCTATGATGAGGACAGGTTGGATGTATTGTTCAGGCACTTTGCTGTAGTGGTGTGCGTCTGCGCCTGACTGTGTGTGAAAGAGTGAGTAAGTGTTATTCAAAGTTTTATTTGTGTTTGTTCATGGAATCTGATGTGACTTGGTTCTTTGTCTTTTCAGAAAAAAAAGAAATTCAGAAAGTTACAACGTATAGTGTTATCAAACAAATAAATTAGGACACCCTTTGAAAGCATAAAAGTCTGAGTGTTTTTTAAACATAACTGGATATTGGATATTTGTTGTCAATTTTGAAAGTACAAAAATATATTCAAGTAGTAGAAATAAAGAATATAAGAGAGGACCATCTAAAATTGTATCTAAAATGTTCTTTAAACAGGCTACTTCTGATGAGGAATAAATTAGGACACCCAACTAATATTCCTAGCAATAAGTCTTACAATTAGGATGTTCTAGATATAAAAGTGGATGCCTGTACAATCTTAAAGAGACAACAGAAGTTCATCTTTTATGTCAGGTTTGCAAGACGAGAAATCTTTGTGTTCCATAAAGAACTCACAAAAGACCAGGACTTTTGAAATAATAGCTACATGATGCTGCCACCACTGTACTCCACATTAGATATGGTATTCTCACCATATCTAATCTAAGACCACATTTGACCACATGTTTGGCCAAATGTGGTCATTATGGCCAAACATTAATTTTGACAGAATGCCACTCAACATGTCTCCAAAATCTTTACTTTTTTACGCCTGCATGTATTTGCAGACTTTAATCTGGCTTCTAATCTTGCATATGCAGTATTGTTTTGGAGTTGCCTCTCAGCCCATATCAGTAACTGTGACTTTCTTACAAGCCTCATCTACCATCTTGACAAGATCTTTAGCTTTTGTTCTACATACTGATATGGAGACTTTGAACCAATTTGTTTATGCCTGCGAACCAAAACCTTCCTGAATAGCATGATGAGCAACGGTAAACTGTAGACCTCGATATATATATGCATTTCATCTACATATAAATATTCTTGCATTGCATTTACGCTAATGTTACATTATTAATTCTAAATCTTGTAAGTAACCTGCTTAAAATCTTTACGTTTTTAGAAAAATTAAACTTATAGGATAAAAACTAAATAAATAAAAGCTTGGCTATAAACCACTTAAGACTATCTGCAGCAGAATGCTTATTCGTTACAAATGCATGCTCAAACAGGGACTGTTTTTGTATTTATTGGCAGTTTGTACCTGGTTTATAGGCATCCCCAAATGTTTTGATTAGCATACTGGTGGATATGTTTCCAGGAAATGGTTTTAGTTTTCAAGTAACAGAAACTCTCATGCATAAAGAAAGGGAGTGACTGGAGAAACAGGTTTAGGAGAAATTGTTTGTCACGCTCGCAGTACCTCAGGTGGTAATTACTTACTATGTAAAAGTGTAATTTTGACAGTTTGAAACCTCAAAGCAGTCTATAAACTTAACAATTGAATAAAATAGTTAAAGTGTTAGTATTTTTATTATGTTTTTTGAATGTGAGCAAAAACATGCAGACTTTGAGACTGAAGGTCTGTGAGAATCTCAGAGGGGTGGTGTCAGATTCACAGTAAATCTGAAACTGAAGTTGGCTTTCATCACTGCAGCATTTAAATCTGGTGAAAACAATGTTAAATAAGACTTTTTTTGTTTTGTTTTTTTACAATTTACATTCTGTTGTTTTCACTCAGTGTGACTGGCACCTTCCTCCATCTGGCATGCATTTTGATGAACAAATAAAGCCTTCAGGGAGTTTCTACTCAGTTACATGTTCAACAGTTATCTGAGAACCTGCTTTTTCTTCTGCATCGTAGTAAAAGCTTGATGGCTTTCTGCCCCTAGCTGGAGCATGTGTTGTTCACAATAAAAACACAAAGGGGGGTTTTGGTGAAGAAGTGTGAAGGTCCCACGTTACCTTATGTGCCAAGTGGTTTGTTAGAAAGAGCCATCTGGAAAGGATGGAATAGAAAGTGTTTTAAAAGGGCAGACTTTTTCTGAAAATGCTTGGCAAATGATTGGATGAGCCATCTGTTGGTCGTCTGTCACAGCCTGGCTTCAACCAATCAAATCAATGGAGCGGAGCCAGTTGTTAAAATCAAACTCTCTCCAAATGATTAGAAGAAAAACAATGGCTGCTTTTGCCACTGAGGTAAAGAGGACTCCGTATCATACAACACTTTTTAAACAAGAAATATTCACTAATTCGGGCTGCACAGTGGCGCAGTTGGTAGAGCTGTTGCCTTGCAGCAAGAAGGTTCTGGGTTCAATTCCCGGCCCCCGGTCTTTCTGCATGGAGTTTGCATGTTCTCCCTGTGCATGCGTGTGTTTTCTCCGGGTACTCTGGTTTCCTCCCACAGTCCAAAAACATGACTCTCTCCAAATTGCCCGTAGGTGTGAGTGTGTGTGTGCATGGTTGTTTGTCTCTGTGTTGCCCTGTGACAGACTGGCGACCTGTCCAGGGTGTACCCCGCCTCTCGCCCGGAACGTTAGCTGGAGATAGGCACCAGCAACCCTCCCGACCCCACTGAGGGACAAGGGTGTCAAGAAAATGGATGGTTGGATGTTCACTAATTCTAACGTAACCAATGCAATCAAAGCACCTGCAGTAACTGCATCTGCACACACAAAGGTTTTGGTTTGCCCTCATAAGGTTCCAGAGTTTGTAACTAAAACACTTTGTCTTTGTCGTACCCGAGTGTAACAGAGTTTTACTACTGGTAATCCAAAATATTTTATCTTGATCTAAGAAAGGAGGTTTCTTTGACACCACATCAATCTGAGGCAGTGGAGTTCCCCATAAATATTCAACAGTAAATGCAGTTTTCCCATTTGTGATTTCATTCTAAGAACTTGTCAGTCATCTCTCTGAGATTATTAAGAGTCTGTGCACTGACAAACTCAGAGCCATCAGATTATTCCATCTTTTGGGTGCATTAGTAAAGGCTGTCATTAGACATTTTCCGAACTCAAACATATTTGTATTCCAGTTTGAATTTTCTTTTTGCGCCAAAGATTTGACAGGTGAAGTGAGTTCACTTCTTTCGTTTGATAGAGAAACGTCACTAATTTTTCTCTCATTATTGCCAATCTTCCTCCAGCTACAAGCATGCAGCAAGCAGGTGCAAAGTGCAACAAATAATTGTTTGGGAGTTTGCAAACTCCAAAACACAAAAAACAAAAAATGCTACAATCACAGGAAATAGAAGCAAATGGGAAAATGTTGCTAATAGCAGAAACAGCAGCAAGGATTAAATGCTGCAAACTTGCTCCACAGAATCAAAGTGCTCCAGGCCACTAGGGGGAGTCTGGAGTAGGTAATATTACCTGTGCAAATATGCTGCTTTTCTATAACATTGTAAAAGTATTATACAAAAAAATATATACAGGCCTTATCTTCCACCATCTGGACATCTTGTTAAATAAAGTCATCCTGTCTTTTCTGACAATATGCTCCCATGTGACTTGACGGTCCACTCCCCAAAGTGGTCTTGAGTACTTCCTTTAGTGGAGCAAGTTTGCAACTGTAATAACTGCCCCCCACCTGCAGTGCAATAGAAAAATACAGTGAGTGTAAGTAGAATAAAGGAGTCATTTGAGGAATCCTTTTAGCCATACAAGGTCAACATTTGAGGTAGTGGCCTGGCCAGCCAAGTGGGAAGGTATGAAATGTGGTGAGCTGGAAGAGGGAGGCTGGACACATCTTAGAGCTGACTTTAAACAATGAACAAACTAAATGCCAGGGTTATGCATGTTCATTTGAATACATTCATGAGTGGTGTTAACCCTGCGGACTTAATAGTACTGAGTGTTTTTGTGTCAACTTTAGCTGAGTGCAGCTCTTCCTGATATTGTTTTCTTAAAAAGTGAATGAAATAATTTTATTTTTTTTGCAGAAAAGATTTATAATATCCTTACATCTAAGAACTTGGCGACTACATTGGAAGCCTTGGTAATCTGGGGGGGGACATTAGCTAGGGCAGGAGTGGCTAATGTGTGGCTCGTGAACCACATTATCTGTTAAAATTCTAATTTTAACTTCAATTTGTAGATTAGTTTATTTTGAAAAATATCAACTTCCTCCTGTTTCTATCCAGCAATAACGTTTAACGCATGTCTGCAGGTCAGTTACTTTAGTGACGTTTATGTCCATGTCATTATGTTAAAAATGAACCAGGATTTTATCAGAGGAACCCTGCAGGTGGCTGCAATTGTTTATTGAACAGTTTCAATAAACATACTGAGTTCATCCTCTTATCAAGTAAAATTCAGAAATGTGAATGACAATATGTTTTTTTCCAAATTGGCTGTATGAAAGTAACTTGTTAAAAAAAATTTTTTTTGCAAGTAGAACAAGAGAGAATTAAACAGATGCAAATAAGCAAAGGCCGGATTTTAAAAAGTGTGGTGACGATATTATCAACATGCAAGTTGAAGCATAATTCCTTGATCTTAGTTCAAAATAAACAAAATCTGGTTTATATGAGAGACACTGAACTGGATAAAAGTTTTAAATAAAGTTAGAAATAATTAGGTGAAGTGGGACAACGGCAACCAAACCAGCCACTGTTGGTTAGCATGAAGACTGAATTCAGGCTGGGAGACGGACATTTATGCTGACCAAAGTGTTGCACTGTCTACCTTAGGCTGGTCTCCCTGCTGCTTCGCTGTCAAGAGATGAGACGGCTGCTGCTTCCTTACAGGTGCTGTTTGATGTTCCAGCATCTGAAGAATCAATATCCTTCATCAATATCAAACTGAAAAAGGAAACACCATGGTGTTTCATTGTGCATCTTTAACTTTTATAGAATTAAAATGTCTTAGAGGTTTATTATTGTTACTTGTTGGTTCCTCAAGTCCTAAAGGAAGCGCCTCAGAGAACCAATTGATCTTTAAAAAGATATATTTATCTTCTTTGGACTGTAAATTCCTCCCCCTTGCATTCACTTTGAATTTAGGGACTGACTGTATCTTTTTTCCCCTTTTTTCTCACTTCCTTGCGTGAGAAAAAAAAAAAAGGGAAAGGAGAGCGGCAATTGAATTTCCTCCCAGTGTGTGGAGTGGAATATGAAAAAGTGCAGGGCCACACTGAATGCAACCTTGATCCATTCCCTTGCCCTTCCCTGCACTGTCTCCAGCGCCCCTCCACTCCATTCCAGGAATAAATTATTTCATTTCTGTTCGGCCCACAGAATTTGTATTTGTCTCCGCGGTGCTCGGGCTCCATCCCCGTGGAGAGAGTCCTGATGAATATGTTGGGCTCACACCCTCTGATCATCCCAGCTCTGAGCGCCTTTATATACACGCTCGCTTTTCGGCTGCCTCCAGTGCTCATAAAAACCCTCTCCCCCCCTTGCATTTTATACACCCCTCTGATACACAAAGGAATAAGGCAAGCTATAACAGAGATTTGGATCTTTTTCTCGTACACAAGCTCTTAAGAGACGAAACACAATTACACTCTCCACTTTAGAAATGAGCTGGCAACATTTCTACTTGTCCAGATTAATGATGACATTTAGGAACAGTGAACCGTTTCAAACAACACCCATAATTCATCAAAGAACGTAGTTTTAGCAACGGACCTGGTGTATGGAATTCAGTGAGATAATGAATATGGTGAAAATCTCCAAATGAATAATTCTTTTTTATAATTGGAGCCTCAGGACTTGATTACAGGAAGAAGAAGCCTGACATGTGTCCATATGGGTGCAGTATGCGTGTGCATGAGTTTGGAGGAATTAATGATGGCAGTTGCAGCGTCTCTCATGCCAAGTTATCATGTCAGGGTGCCTTGCTGATTGGCGTGTCCTGGAACACTGTCTGGAGCCCCCTAACGACGTTGGATAAGCCCCCTGACTGCAGTGCACATGTATTTTCAAGATTGGGATTCGATGAAGATAAGCGAACGCTCTGTTTTCATCCAGGTCACCAGGGAATTCACTGCAAGTCTTTAACACGGCAGAAAGCACACACACACACTATAAGAAGCCACATTCCCCCCTGGCAGGAGGTCCACCAGTGGTATCAATTAAGAAGTTGGTACAATCGATGTCTTAGCGGCAGCACGATACTCAGCTCCAAGGAGATTAAAACTAGGCTTACATCTTGGCAGAATCTAGCAAGTTTTATAAACCAATCATATGAAATAAAACTCATAAAAAGATGTTGGCCCAATAGCTAGCCTGCATTCTGTCTGCTGGACTGGCATATGGCTGCAGTTTGTGCTCTAATGCATTTTCAGAACAGGGGACAAGGACAGCATGTGTACTTTCTGTCACTGTTATTTTTTCTCCTCTTTTTTTTTATTTATTTTTTTGCAATGCTACAGTCTGACCCAAATACTTCAGGTTTTTGATGATTGGACCAAAACAAAGATCAGAGGCGTCCAGCGGGTTTGTCGTAGATAGCGAGGAGAAGACAGAAAGCCAGGAGATCTGGACGTGCTCAGAGAGATTCTGGTACTTACTACTCTTGATGACTGTACAACACTGAGCTCAAAAAGCAGTCACACCTTATCCTCCCAGAATGCTGAGTTCATCATTTTAAATCTCACTGCAAAGCTTTACCTCTTAACCCGCTGTGAGATACAAAACCTTCAGTGTATCCACTATCTGCCCTCCCCTTAGTCGCTGCAACCACGACGTGTCCGTCCCTCGTAGGAGAGAGGTTATCAGTAAATCCATAGGCATAGAAGAGCAGATGCAGCATTAGCTTTATGCCCTGAGTGAATTGCCCCACACTGTCTTCTTTAAAAGATTGTGCAGCACAAATTATTGTTAAATGTTTTTGATAAATGTTTCCAGAGGGCATAGGTCGACCAGTTACTCCACATTGCTACAAAGATTTTAGACCGTGACCTCTGGAAATATTTTTTCATCTTAAAATTATAAATTACAGCACAAACTGATGATATTGGCCATGATCGGCTACCAGGCACCTGTAGCTGACCTTAGCCCCCAAATTGAGGAGTAATAGTTTGTTTCTTTTGTGCCACACACCATAAAAGATCCCCTGCCCTCATTGGCTTTTGGAGACAAACATATTCAAATATAATGACAGAGACTTAAAACATAAAGTGCCCTCTTTTGAAGATGCCAAGCTTTTGAAACATACTAAGCTAACAGAAACACACAATACTTAAATAAATACTGTAATTTATATTCATCATCCATTTAAAAAAAGTGGGTTAAACAACAAATTTCTGAGAATTGCATACAAATGACAATAAAACAAAATGCACATTTAACTTTTAATTTTGATTTAAATTTTTGCTCTTCCTCTTGGACTGAGTGAAATCGTCCAGTTCCTAATGCTGGAGGCAAAGTACCAGATCTAAAATGTGCAAACACTGACCTCTAGTTTTTAGTTCAGCTCCATGTTACATAAAGATCTGGACCACAAACAACAGGTTTGTAATTCTGGCTCATGTAAAATGTCATTAGACCATTTATATTTATAAACTTCAAAACAGAGCCATTTAATTTGTTCAATGTTAGATCTAAACTTATTTCTGTAAATGAACTGAAAATCTGCCTCCTCAAATATCCTCTCAATCTGTCTAGCCCAAGTCTATCGGTTGGACAAGTCTCAGCAGAAAATATGTTTTGTTAATCTACCCAATTATCTATCCATTTGTCTATGCCACATTGATAAACCCACAGTCTAACCATATCTCCAGTACATCTAATTTCCCAAGGTTCCCAATCTCATTCCATATCTCCATATAAGGTAAGTTTGGGAGTGTTTGTATGCTAGGAAGTAGCGCAGGGCTTTGCACTGAACCTTCTCGACGTTAATCTCAGACTCCTGCTCTATAATCTAGAACCAGATCTGTACAGTTCAATGTATGTTTTGTAAATCAGGCCATGACAAAATGTAACTTTGTTTATAACAGCGCCTAATACTTCGCACTGAGTCTGATTTGAAATTTATGCCTCTTCACTCCTTCATATACAATCTATCTCAAAGCTCCTCACATAGCATGACCTACAGCAAGCTTTTTGGTGACACTGACATTTATTGTTATCAGCCTGCGAATGAACTTTTATCCTTGGCTAGAGACCCTACCTTGAGATTGAAGAGCTGGTAATGCAGCAGTGGCAGAAAGCCCACCAGTTAATGATCTGCTTCTTCCTTTTTTTTCTGCTTTATACTGCTCCTCAATGTCACTGCAATGAAATACAGCCACACTCACTCATGCACACACACAGTAAGAGCTAGAGACACGGAGGTCAAAGAACACCTCACCAGTTTTTAAGAGAGCAACCATTCATTTTTCATTGAATGACGTGAGGATGTGAACAGCATAAGGACCTCCATGAAGTCCCCTCCAGTTTAATCAGCACCTGCTCCTTCATCCTGCAGGACGGGAAATGAGGAGGAGCAGCTCTGACCTGCAGGAACAGCTTCAAAGTGCTTCACCGTGTACTCAGATAAATGTTACCTATAGGAGAAAAGACTAATGTCAAAAGTAAGGAATTTGCTCCTTTTTTATTTTTTTTCACTAGTACTGAAATAAAAACAGGGATGTTTGACTAAAATAAATGAAGAATGATACTAAGGAGAGTGAAGGCATGTTTAGATACCGTTATTATACTCTAAAAAGATTAAACACAAACACCTGCAAGCAAAGCAGTTCTGGGGACTAATTAATGGTGACAAATCATTGGGGAACTTTCCCAAGAACTAAATAAGATTAAGGCCTTTTTGTTCTTGCATTTGCACCACCAAGAAGAACTCTGGAGTGATGTAACAGCTTGCAAGCGAGTGGCATAAAGTCACATTTGAGTTGTGTTTGCTTCATTTCATAAGGTTCAGCAGAGCCTGGATCTTAGTTTCAGTTCATTACCCTTTTTAATGGCAGTTCCAAGGGGCTGCCGTCCTTTTTTTGACCAATCTGTGTACACTCATGTACTGATTATCATTGTACACAAGGTCACTAGTCATGCTTGTGCATATAAAGTACCTTGAAACAGGAGCTGAATTAAGAACTACAACTGTCCTGATTCGTAGCAGTTTTCACAAGTGAGTGAGTGAGTGAGTGAGTGAGTGAGTGAGTGAGTGAGTGAGTGAGTGAGTGAGTGAGTGAGTGAGTGAGTGAGTGAGTGAGTGAGTGAGTGAGTGAGTGAGTGAGTGAGTGAGTGAGTGAGTGAGTGAGTGAGTGAGTGAGTGAGTGAGTGAGTGAGTGAGTGAGTGAGTATCCCCACCAAGAAGAAATGTTGCTGAACTCCATCACCTCTTCATGCTTGAGCTGTCAGTCTAGAAAACACGGGAAAACATAATATAAGCAGCATGACTTCTCAAGACCCCATTATGTGGTGAAGGCATCTAAAGTGTTATTATATGCCAGTGCCACAGGAATAAACAAGCTTCTCCTCCACGGACTTGGGTTGCAGGCTGACAAGTCCAGTCAGAAGCGACAGTAACAACACCACCACTGCTGTGGTTAAGTTGAAGAGATCCAAAATTTATTTTTTTCCGGCTGTTATTAGAATTTTTTTTATAACTAAGCCAAGAATCTTTGTCGATCCCTGACTGAAACACAGGCTGAATGTAAAATAAAATCTATTTACCTTAAGCAAACCCGGGTGTACTGAAATTAACTCCGATAAATGTAATAATTAAAGGCTAAATGGGTTTCGAAGAGTATTTCTTTGAAAATACATGCAGAAGGCAATTTTGCCCTCTTTCTAAACATGTAATAGTTCAGGTTTAAAGGTGCAAGGCTGATAAGTCTGCAATCTATAACAGACATATCTATAAATATCTATAAATGTCCAAATGTGGCTGAAAAGTTGTTAGGGTTAAGGTATTAAAAACACAAACCAACTGATATTTCCTGTACATTTGCATAAACAGATGCTGTTTCCGCCTCACCACTGAGAAAAATGTATTTATATTGCTCTAGAT
This sequence comes from Poecilia reticulata, assembly GCF_904066995.2. Classification (NCBI taxonomy): domain Eukaryota; kingdom Metazoa; phylum Chordata; class Actinopteri; order Cyprinodontiformes; family Poeciliidae; genus Poecilia; species Poecilia reticulata. Next base: position 14,496,675 of record NC_088845.1, read on the forward strand.
TTAGAGGTATACATTTTGTTACTAGGGGATGTGGAGAGGAAGGGTTATTTTTGCGTTGTGGACCACAATGGTTACTGAAATAACTTAAAACTGACAAAAGTAATATAAACATATTTACTGAAAATTCATATTTTAATTGTTTTCAAAAATTATACAAATAAAATCTTAAAAGACAAAATCTAATGTTGCATGTAAGCAGTTTCACTCCCAAGTGTTTACTTTCTAAAATAACTTTTCACCGCACTTTTGCACAATTACGTCCACCCTTATGCCAATTTCCCTTCTCCTAATAGCTTAATCTCAATCGGAATTGACAAAGAGCCTCTTTTACGTCAATTTTCAAATTTTAACGCAAATTTTTCAATTGGATTTCGGTCTTTGATTGGGCAATTCTAATATATAAATTTGCATTGATGAAAACCATTTCATTGTAGCTCTGAATACAAGCCTGCAGCTGTCAGGATCCTGGGTTGTTTGGTGTTCCCACTATTTGCATTTTGATTTGTTTATATGTGCCCTGACTTAATTATCAGTGTTCTGTTTCTAGCATCCCTGCTTTATTTTAAGTCAGTCTCCTGTAACCATTATTCATTTACTTGTGGTTAGATCTCACTTTGGTTAACCATGCTTTTGTATTTAGTTTAGTTCTTTTTTATTATCATCATTCCCTTCCTTGCTCTTCTCCTGCGTCTCTCTCCACTCAGTCTGTCTGCCTGGTCTCTCCTCCAGCTGCACTCTGTTCAATCAGCCACTTTTTCTTTGTTCAGTAATCAAGCTCCCCACTATTTAAGCCACTCACCTTCAGTCATTCCCTGTTGGATCGTTCTGTTGCCTACTTCAGTTCTGTCTGCTGGATTTTTTTATGCTCTGGCCATCACATGTCTTCTCTATAAATAAGTTTGTCTTTGGTTTTCACTTTTTTAAATATTCACCTCAACAAAGATATCTGTGCCTGGGTCGTCTACAAACCAAACATGACAGCAGCATGCTTTTCAGAATTATTTGTAAACAGGTATATATTTTTTTCCCAATTCACACTAATCCAGCTTTGGTCTATCGCATGAAATCCCAATGAAATTAAAAAAAGGGGGGGGGATTAGTATTGCTACAATGTGTTGTACTGATGGAAAGATGTCAGTGGAGAGTCTGTGTTCAAAAGGAGCCATTTTGCAGTGAACCACTTCTTGAGTTCAACAAGAACAAGATTTATGAAGTTAGTCAGTAAACCAACAAGGCAGCCAACTAACTTCTTTTTATGTTGACATCTAGTTTCAACGTCTTAGACAATATTTCTATTTTAAGGGACATTTTAAAAATGTTGCATCATATCACTTTTGCACAGTTAAACTGTAAACCACTCAGAAAAGTCTTGAAGTACAAAGTCCTCGCTAGTGTAAAGAAAAAAAACTAAAGTCAGCCCTTTGTGATGTTGCTTTCTTTCATATTAGATGCAGAGCCCTGATAGTATTCACAGTGATTGTTCACAGCTTTGTGTGCTTTTAGTGTACCTCTTAGAGGTAGGTCCAAACCTACTATAGAAAAGTTCCCTACTCTTCTATGTTTATTTTGTTATTCTTTGGCTTTGTGCTACCCCGCGACAGACATTTACATGTTTTGCATCTCAGTGCAAATTATTTGCATTTGTCTTCTCACAGAGTAGACTGATTCAGTGTTTGCAGTGTTATGTATCCGGAAACAAATCACATGTAAATAATATACGCTGCATGTGATGCCAAGCGATACTTGTCAAGTCACTTCTATATCTTTGCATCCTTTGTAAATAGTTCACACTGACTTTTCAACCAGGCAGGCAGATAAAGCTCATACTCCCAAACACATCTGTTCAATCTCTCAAAGAAATCAATCAGGAAATCAATTTTACGTTTAGCCCAATAAGTCATCTGAGAGTCTTGCCATTTTGCCCCAGATCGCCCTTTAACCACAGTTAAATCATCAAACAAATCTCAGATTCACTGCTGAATGTGCATCTGAGTCTCAGTCAATCAGTCTTTAAACTGTGCTGCCGCGTGTGTCGTCAGAGTCAATGCGAGTCTGGGGAAAAATTCAGGCTGAGACGAGCAAAGCACACCTCAGCTCTCTGAAGTGGCTTCCCTTCTCCAAACACTGATCTGATAAGATAGCAGCAAACCCCACCAGGAATTTATTTTTACCGCTCTTTCAGTAAGGAACTGATGATAGGAAAGACACGTGGAGCTCCTTCAGCTCCATCTCTAGACACAGCCAAAGAAATCCGCCAGAAAGGAGGAATCCAGGCCCGCCTGTTGGTTTTGGGCCACCAGCCTGAATCGGAGAAATCAAAACATCTGCTTCTCCTATTTGATGGGGAAGCAACAATATGCGGCGGGCAGCAGCTGAGCACCCCATGACTCAAGGACAGACACGAGTAAGATATTAGGACTGCTTCGATTCCACTACTCATTGACTGAGAGTGGATTCAATTAAACCCAGCTGAAGGTCAGGAGGGAATACAATGTGAGCGAGTCCAGGGCTTTGCTTCATGGCAGCTCTCTTGGCTCAGGTAATGTTTAATCCAGTGGCCCACTCTGTGTGACGGCCATTCATACACTCAGAGTGAACTGAAGCGCGCTGAGAAGAAGAGGAGGAGGGGCAGGGGGTCCGTTTGAGGAGGCTGCTGCCAGTTTGGGCAACAATGACGTAGGGCAGTGCTTCTCAAACTTTTTATTCCACTGTGACACCAGAAAATACACAAACGTTTCCAAGCCGATACATTACAAAACTGTGGTACAGCAGGAATCCTTGGGACTTTTCTATGTTATTAAAATAAGTACATAGAAAAGAAATTGTCACTGCATGATTGGTTGAAGGTTATAAATGAATTACATGTCACAATATATAAAGTGTGGGAAGATTACTTGTAACTACAAGTTTCCCTGAAGATTCCAAGGAAAACTGAAGACTTCCTTGGAATCCCTGAAGCCTTTGTTTTTTTTAAACAGAGGCTACAAACTTAATATCTTAACTGTCTTTGAAGCATTTTAGCAAAGCACTTCAGAATCAGCTATCAGCATTCAGATACATACCTTAACGCTGAGATTTCTAAAATCAAGGGCTGTTCCTTTAGAGACAGAGACAAAAAGATCAGAGGTCGTTTTCTCCAGCGGTCTGACTGTTTCCGCCTGCACAAGCTGAAAATCATCTGTTTCTTCACGTGAATATTTTTTGGTATCATTACTGTCTTCTTTTAGCTCACAGTAGTTAACCTGGCCAAAGTTTCTTATACATGCTAAATGTCAGAACCGTGGCTGAGAATTTCTAACATTTTTATTATTTTTTTACATTATTTAAAAGATTAGATTTATGTCCACTAAGATTTTAAGAAATTTTGTAAAGCTCAGATAAATATGTCATTGCTTTGTAAGCTTCTGATTAATTCACAACAAGGACAAGTCTGATTCATACAGAGCTGTTATGTGTTCATGCTTTACGATGCCACATTATTCCAGGGAACAATAAACAGAGTAGGAATGTAGACGTCATACCATTCAGGATGGAAAGAGTTATGTTTTGCTGCAGAAGGGATTGGTGCACTTAACAAAATAGATGGGATAATTAGGAAAGAACATTACAAGGAACTTATTGAAACAATATCTCAAAACATCAACCAGAAAGTTAAAGCTTGGGCACAAATATGTGCATATTACCAATCTAGCTACATAGTAGCTAATATTTTTTAAAAGACACACAAAGCTCTTTTCACAGTTCCTTAAACAATTTGAAAAGTGTGTCTGAGCTAGAAGACATAAACCTGATTCAGTTGCACCAGTTCAGTCAGGGTGAATTGTGCAAAATTCCAGCAAGTTATTCTGAGGAATTTAGTTTATTTGATTAGGACAGTGCACATTACTCAACATTAGCTCAATTCATGGCAGTGTAAATATGAAGGAATTAGTTCAAAAACTGAATTTCATCCTTTGTCCTAAGTAAGCACAAAAACCAAAACACTTCACTATGTGTACTAACACAGTACACATAGTTCTACTAAAAGAAACAAAGAAAAGAAAATATATTTGCAGAAAATAACTAAACCATTTAAAATTTCACTTTCATAAAAAGTATATATATATTTTCTACATTTTTGTTAAAACTGTCATTATGTCGGTTTGAGACAGGCAATCTGTGAAAATATTGAGCTCCTCCACCTTCTCCCAGTGCTACTACTGCAATTTGAAGAAATGCACAGCTCCCGGCCAGAAACAACCAATCAGAGTCAGGGGGAGGGTCTGAGCTCCTCCTGGCTCTGATTGGTTGTTTCTAAATAGTGCATAGGAGCTCAATTCTTTTTTTTATAATTTATTTTTTAACAGGTTATCTGACTCCTATCATACTGTCATCACATAGTGACATTTTCAATAAATATATATAAATATTTAAAAAGTTACAGCAGCCTTAAGGAAACATATCTAAAATGTGTAACACATCACATAATTTAAAATAGTAAGAAACTGTACAGAGACTTACGAATTGGAAGAAAGTTGCTAAAAATAAAATTTAAAAAAATCTTTATGAAATATTTTAGCATTTAGGCAATATAAATAGCATTGTTAATTCTAAATGAGTCTGATTTGACATCTGATGGAGATAAAAATTACATCTTTTTTTACTGTTCACATTGCATAACTTCAACTGTAAGTAGCCAACAGCTGGTGTGTGTTTGTGGTTAACTTTACTGGAAGTTCTCAATGTTTTATTGACTGCACTTCTCTTTTGAGAGGATTTGCTGAAGTAAAGATCTGTGTGCTTTTACAACTCATTCTGCTGAGTGTTGGTGTTATAACTCCAAAAAGCAGTTCATGCATCAGCATGCCCTTACAAAAAAATATCTATGCCAAAAGTGCCTCTGGACGTAGATGTCGGGGAAGAATGCGTAAAAAAAAAAAAAAAAAAAATCGGCATGACTTCAAGTTGTCGGTAGAGGAACACATTTACTGTTGACAGCCATCTGAGTGACAGAAGCAAAAGAACAGATAAAAATCATGGAGGGAGGTGACACAGGTGGAAAGGAATGAAAATACAGTGGGCGGGGAGAGGATACTCTCAGACGGAGAGGAAAAAAAACAGATAAGAAAAACCGGCAAAGGAATTTGTGAGAGGAACTGAAAGCAGAGGAGGCCGGTTTAGAGAGGAGGAGCACCGCAGAGACAGGAAGGTTACACATGCAGAGGAATTAAACAAAGCTCAGACAGAGCCAGGAGGGGAAAGGTTGGTTAACTGCAGGTCTTTTTTTTACCTTAGCTAATTACCACTTTGCTCTTACTGCAGCACCAGAAAGGCAGGGAGAAAACAGCAATCAGAGAGAACAGAAAACGGAGACAAGAAGCAGCCAAGGAGAGAGTACTAACAGCAGTTAAGAAGTCGAGTCAAGATTAATTGAGGAAGAGAAACCAAAAGCAGAGACGAGCCTCAGAGGAGCGGAAAAAAGTAAGAAAACAGTAGACGTCCATTGACAAAGAGGTGAACTCAACTCCACGGACTCCTGACATCAGCAAAACAAAGGGGGGAAGGAGAGCGGCTGTAAAGAGGTCACTGTGGTCCATGTGCTGCGTGCCTGAGCAAGTCTACTATGCAAGCGAGACAACACAGATAAACAAACCAAAACACAGTGTCTCTGTTCATCTCCAAAAGACAGTGTTCCCTGCAGCAGCACCATGTTGATGAAAGAGTATCGCATATGTATGCCACTGACGGTGGAGGAGGTAAGTGTTTGTCTTTCCCACGCTCATGCAACACACACACAAACGAACCACTACCCTCCCACTACTGTAAAACAGCGAACTAAAGAGAAGGTTAATTTGCAATGTGATCATATATAATCAACTTACAATCTAGAAAAGTGTTAATGTGATGATGGGAAATGTTTTCCGGGGGTGTTTTGGCACACTGGATCTTGAAGCATCCTTGGTTGACTCAGTCAATGCACTTGGGCGGCATCCTCACAAAGTCAAGCTTCTATTGTTTTACTACTGTCCACCCCTCTGTGTGTGTCTGTGTGCGTGTATGGGTGTGTGTATACTTTACAAATGACGGCGTTGTGTAGCATTCAGAGCAAATACAGAAACTAGTCAAACTGGTTACAGCTGACCAAGACCTTAGCTCAGACAAAGCTACTTGGCCTGCAATTTTATTCACACAGAGATCCTGTTATAGGGAGGAGAGTGAGAGAGTTATTCCCTCAAGTGTCCTTCAAAAGAAATGTCCTCATCCTCTCCTGTACGCACCTCCACGTCCCTTTCCCACCTACCCCTATTCCTCACCTCTATCTGTTACCACAACAATGACAGTGACAAATAACAGTCCGGAATGGGATTTACGGTATCAGTGCAGGACACACGTAAACTTGAGCTTGCAGCAAATCCTCTTTCGACTGAATGTAATGCAAGTTTAAATGCAGCTTTGCCTGAGGATGTATCAAATAAAAAATGCTACTTCGTTTCATGCCATTTACAAAATTTAAACCAACATGCTGCTTTAAAATAGGTGGATTATGCACATCTGGATATCCGCTACCTCTTCTGTTACACAATACTCTGCTTCTGTGCCGTGGAATGCTAAGAGCTACGTTTTGCTTGTGGAAAAGCTTACAGGTAACGGTCGCTCAGTTGGTAGAGTGAGTCGGTAAGGCTGATGGTTCAATCTTTGTATTCTTGTGGTTGAGGAAGACACTAATCCACTTACTGGCTGCTTTACGGGGTACACCTTGGTAGCAGAATCCACTTCTGCCTTCAGAGCAGCCAGAATTCTTCAACGGAAACATAAACGAGAACCAAAACATGTCTAAACATGTCTTAACATGTTTAACATCTGATAGTTGAACATCCATGATACACATCTCTCATTCCAAAAGAGCTTGACTAGATTAAGATCAGATGACGGTGGAGGTCTTTTGAGCAGAGTAAACTCATTGTTCCCGTTTTGTCTCGGTGCATCCTTCTGCAGAAGTAGTCATCAAAAGAAGTTGTTTTCACCATGTCTAGATTTTTAAAAGCACTGAGTTGAAGTCATGTGACCGACATGTTTGCTATTTGCGTTAGCAAGCAACTCAACAAGCGCACTTGATAAAGGCCATACTGGGTTTACTAACACCAGACAATAATGACATTTGGAATAATATTTTAACAGGGAGCTGTTCTTCAAATCACATAAAATTTTCTTTATTCATTCTATGTAGACATCTCTTAGCATTGTAACATATTTTAAAAGATCTCTGTACACTTCATTAAAGCAAAGCTGTCTTTATATGTCAAACACTGTATGTCAGCTAGCTAAGTATTTGCATTTCAACTTGAGTATAATTGATGAAAATGTCACAAGACGACAACATTTCTGGAGGGCAGAGTTGGTGCTAGTTACAGCAAATGGTTATGTCAACAGGAGACTGTCACTGCCTCTGGGGTTTTTAGGTTTAACATCTTAGGTTAGCAGCGTGACTCACCGGAGCAACTGCAATTATTAAAGGGAGCAACCTTTTCAACAACACAAAAACTGAAACAATCTGAGCAAATTCATCACAATTATCTACCTGAGTGATTGCTATATACAAGAGAAAAAAATGAAAAGCAATAATTGAACTGTAAATCGTTCGACCTTTGATGACAGAGTTGATGCAAACTTTAAATTGTTACTTCAGCAACATATGGCGCTACTGTAGTGCTTACACTAGCTTGCATCTGAAGGAGAAACAAGTTTTATTTTTAGCTGTTTTTTCTGCAAACACCACTGAAGTTTTTCAATGCTATTTTCTCTGCTGCTCTTTGTGTAAAGATACTGATTGAATTTTTAAGCTACACTTCCTACAAAGCAGTTTTCTATTTTGGGAATAGATTTATCTTAACTTTATTACTTGTGTAATTGCAGCAAACATAAAATAAATTTCCGTTTTCAGTCAGACACAGCAGCAGCTGTTTGCAACTTTCGAGTTATAAAACAGTTAATTATCCACAATCTTGCGGAGTTGATTGTTTTGGTTTATATGCATGAATATAAATGCTGTAAAACTTACAACTTTACCAATTTAAATCCTTATCAAAAGGCCTTGACATAAATTTTCCTTTAAATCTGAATGCACCGTGAGGAAAATAGAAGTTGTCAGATGGTGATTTCTGTCTGTTAAGCCAAGGGTGGATTAGATGGATGTAGATGTGACTTCTTCATCTTCTAAACTGTAATTATTACCTCAAATCCATTCGACTGCTGTAAGATTTATTGCTCATGACCTAACAACAAGAATACTTCACTGTCACAGAATCAAAAGAAATCGTAGATGTTTGAAACTGAAAGTGAAACTGATAGCATGACCAACTTTATGCTAAATCTCTGCCTGGTCACTTTAGGGTCCTCCAATAATGTAAGAAAAGTAATTCTCAGAAAATAATGAGATTCATAAATATGAAACCCCAAAAATACAAATAAAAGGCGGTGATGTCATGACAACTGTAACGTTCCCCATTTATATGCAGCAGAATGATGTCAATTCCACAACCTTGATCCTAAAACACATGATGCACTATTCACAACAATAGTGCATCAACAACATGACAAGACGTAACGCTTCACCAAATTTTGCTCATTTCCTGTGGCTTAGTTCATACAAGGACTTTTTTTAAATGCTTGTACATCAGACAAGATGGGAAACTGGCAGCAGATTATAAACTAACACTCATTAAGCCAAATTATTAAACTACTCTGCTTTTACCATAAGTAATCATATTAATGTAATCTATTATCAATTAAATTGTACAACGACAAAAATAAATCTTTCCTATATACAGTGTTTCTGTGGCAACAAAGTTATCAGCGCAAATCACTGTATAGAACCCACTTTTCAATCACAATAATTATTGATTTATTTCCAAAAAAGCTTTAATCAAATGTTTTTTACTTTGCGGTTTAAAAGCAGGCCATTAAACACAATCTTGTATTTTTATCTTAACAAAGGACTAAGGGAGTGCCAAGGCAAGGTGGTTTCTATTTGTTTAGACCTGGAAATTGCAGCCGAGCACATGCGTATGAGAGATTTAATCAGAAGGAAACTGAAGTATATTTTCTTCCGTTCACTTGCAGTCACACTGACACAATGAGCAGAGTTTCCATCCTGATGTGACAGGCTATATTTACACCTTTCCAGAATTCGTGATGGTTGCATTGCTTTAAGACTGGTCTTAAAAAAACAACAGTAGGAGGAAACATGCCAAAAAAAACTGTCAACATGTGACACATGGCAGCAGTGATTTAAGGACAGAAAAGTCTTCAATAAGGTGAGGAGATCTATAGCATGTGTAGGAGGTACTCAGTGCTGGTGTTAAAAGTACACATTACTATGATTAATTAAGTCGAATAAACATCCAATGAGTAAATATTGAATGTTGACACTCCATTGTAATTGGAACAAGAAGGAGTGGCACAAGATGTCAGAAGTGAAGGATGGTATGTAGACGTCTACCCTCCTCATTTCTTTCTTTCTTTTTCCCTATCTTTTGCTGTTACTTGCTTTTAATTAAAACTCTGCTTTTGTGCCACTCCAATATAGGGCAACAAAATGAATTGCATTACAATGGCAACAGAGGAGCAGATTACTTTTAATAAACCACTCTAGTGCCATCATTGTAATGGCATTAAAGCTTATTAGATTTTAGGGAATAATTCAACCGTGATGCGCAGTAAATTACAGAAATAAAGCAGCAACTGGTTAACACTTGAAGTAACGCAAAACTGTGTAATTTTGGCTAAAAGAAATGACAAAAAAAAGGGACTGTAGATTTCTGAAAATACACAAGCGATTCTATCAGGCTGAGCACAGCGAGGATCACTTCACATGCCCAAAGGAGCAGTAAAAGAAAATACTCCATTCACAGTGCCTCATCAGCAGCGGGTACAAACTGGAGCTGCAGCAGAGAACAAAGTCCCATCTTCCTCATTAGGACTGTACACATTCACCCTCCCTGGCCAAATTAAATTTTAAAAATTCTGAAAAGGGCACTTCAGGGCAATATTTATACACACCAATGGGCTGTTAAGGAAGAAAAAAAAAAAAGAAAACGAAAGCACCCAAGAAGCCGTGATCAAGTGTCTGTCAAAACAAAACCTAACGCTGCAGCTGTGATCATGGCCTGTTTTTTTTTTCATGCTACTACTTCCTCATTGCAGATGATTTTTCTATTATTTCTTAAAAGGAAAAACAAAGTCACTGATTTGATATAGCAGGCCTTTTATCTGTGATTTTATGTAATACCTTCTTGCCTGTGTGATTTTTTTTTAAACATATTTCAAGCTTTTGTTTAAATGCCAAGTCAATTTGTCCTTATCCTCCCAAAATCACAAAGATGGCTGTGTACTGCAAGGCTTGTTATTTCATGTTAAAGATCCAGAGCAGCTTTTGACTTTTAAGATTAGACAAAACAGCAAATATGAAAGCTGCACAACAGAGGTGTTATCTTAATGAGGGGATCTTCTTCTGTTGTTGCAACAGTGGGACTAAAGAACTGCTGTTTGCAACCACAGCAGGTCCAGCCCATCACCCACACCAACAGACATCTCAGGATGTTCACTGAAAGCTGCCACAGGAGACCCTTTAGGTTTTGTGGTGCTGAGTGCAAATTGCTATAAAGGAACATTTCTATCTTTCTCATAATCTGCTGTAACTGTGATGTCAGAGGGTACATTGTTTGGCGGGGAGAGGCTGCTGTTCTCATGCAATGAGTGTTGTTATTATAGAAAGACAATGTGTCACTTCATCCCAAACAGTACTTAGATGGGTGGCGTCAACAGAAAAGCCACAGACATGCCATTTTCCAAGTTATGCTAGTAATAGATTGCATCATAACAACTTGGGCTGATCAAAGAAAATGAAACCGAACGAAAAGTGACAGTTGCAGAAGTGTATGGTTCTGTATTGGACGCTGACCTCTGGCATCAATGCTTAATACAATTAAGACAAAAGTAGTGGTTGTAAAGTATCGTCAGTCTGGTCATAATTCACAACCAGTGTCATCTGACAGGGCTAGTATAATGTAAAATGTACTACACGTTACAATGTTATTCCTTAATCAAAAACATGCCTGAAGTGTCGCTTTGATTCGTTCAAGCATATCTGAGAAATCCTGGAATCTCCTGTGGCAACCATTCACAAGTGCCTAAAAGCTAAATGCCCTCACAGCAATTAGCAAACAGCTGATGGAACTGGGAGTCTGCTGAGATCACCATACAAACTACCTCTCAGTCCAGTGCTCCAAAGAATGATGGTAAACGGTCAAATGAGAAGCACTGTTGTCATGATGTGCTGAACACTGAGTATTCACTGAGTGCTGAACACTTTATTCAGTCTTAAAGAGACTGAATCCCAATTTTTCCAAGGCAGTCAAATTTATTTTGTGTTTGATATAGGGCTGAAACGATTCCTCGAGTGATTCGAGTACCTCGATTATTAAAATTCCTCGAGGAAAATTGACCTGCCTCGAAGCTTCGTTAATTTATGTTTTATCATTTAGCGCACCGTGTTTCAGCCGGAACATTATTTGCGTTGCGCGGAGCTCTGACTTCCGCCTCTGAGTTGTTGACGGAAGCTACGTGTTAGCGGCATAACGTCCAATCTTCAAGTTCGGCCCGCGGGGACTTTACTGATTGGTGATAATTCCGGGTTGTCATCGTTTTTGTGGGACCAATAAACATCCTTAAAATGACCGGCGCGATGCCGGGAGCTCGGCAGCCTTTCTGCTCCGGAGCTGCTGGTTGAACGGCGGGAAGAAGTTGAGGAGGATTTATACAGGTGAGCGGAGAGACTGAACACGATGCTTACAGGGTAAGAGCAGCTTTACGGACGAACCGCACAATAAACTTATACCATCCCGGTCTGAACAACCGGGAGGCGGAACATGGCTGGTAGATGAGTTTCTGAACGGAGGAGCCATAAATATCCTGTCTTGCTCCCCCGGTCAACAAAAAAGTAACTGGTAGGGAAGCTCAAATGTGGAAAAAATAGACTGATGTTGATATCCGATAGTAACACTGGTGTTATGGAAGATTTACCAATATTTTATTTCATAATTGTTTTTATCCGATTACTCGATTAATCGTAAGAAAAATCTATAGATTACTCGATTACTAAAATAGTCGTTTACAACAGCCCTAGTTTGATATATACAGCAATTTTATAAAAACTGAAGGTAACACAATTATTTGGATGATACTGGATGGTAAAATGATACTATGCGACTGCACAATATATAATAGTGTCCCTGTAAGAAAGTTTCTGAGAGAAACAAGGGTTTTTCATAGAAGCAGTACTTTCTATAGGGGGAAAAAAAACGCTACACATTGTTAATGGTCAGAAAAGCTGTGTCATTGCTCTATCCAGACAAAAAAAGACACTGCTAAACACAGAATCAGTGGGCAAGGATTGCAGAGAGAGAGAAATACATGGGGTACATATTTAATGGGGACAAAAGGTCCGTCATTAGCTTTATCTAGGAAAGAGCAACTGGTAAATAAATATGCATAAAACCAGAACTAATCTACTAAAAAGAAAGAGTGCACAGTTTATAGAAATTAATTTTGTTGGCTCCCCCCACTAAAAAGACGCAGCTAAACAAGTAAGCACCCACCCATGCGTACTTTCAACATGAAACAAAAACAAAGAGTACACTGTAGTGAACTTAAAAGTGACTTATTATGCTTTCTTGAAAAGGTTATGATAGGTCTATGGACTGCACAAAAAGTGTTAATTACATTGTTTTGCACTAAATGTTCCAAGATAATGAAATTTTAGTCTGGTCAGTTCTGCCTATTTTGAGCTCCTTTAAGAATGAGCTTTTTTAGGGCCTCTTGTCACTTAAATCCAAATAAGCTGCTGCTGTAAACTCAGCGTTTGCACTTTCACATAAAAATAGCTACAGACAGATGAACCATTATACAACCATTTATCTGTGAAAAGCAGAAGAGAACCAACAAGAATGCAGCAAGAGGCCTCTGAATGGTTAGTAAACAGCAAAACACTTGTTTTTTCCAGCAGCCATTGTACAGCACATACAGGAGTAAAACCAGATGGAGATCCACCTGGGTTGATAGGTAACGGGTTGGACTCGGCTGTGGTTGCTAGGTAACGGTGCACTGCCTGTTCATTAAACAATCGGGAGTTTTTCAAACGGCTCATTTTCCAGACACCAAAAAAAACATCAACTTATTGTCAAACAACATTGGCATTGGTTTTTTATAAACAGTTGGGCTGTTTTTAGAAGAAATTGAGACTCAAACGGAAATATAAGAACATGCAAAATGTGAATTTTGCATAGTAGGCCCTCTTAAAACTTAGCATTGGCTTTTTGGAACATGTTTTCTAAACATTTTTTTTTCTCTCTGTCTGACCACCATAAACATTTTCCTGGTACGTTTCCGGTGTCCAGTACAAGATTGGGCAGCTCTACATGATCAGTAAGCACAGCTGTGAGCAGAGCGGTGGGGGCGAAGGAGTGGAGGTGGTGAGGAATGAGCCGGATATTCACCCTCAGCATGGTCCTGGACAGCTGACCGAGAAGAGAATCTACCTCACCAGGTATGAGATCATCTCTTTAAAGATTGTGCTGCTGTGTCAATAATCCTGTTTGCAACCCCAGTCCCGGCCTTAAGTTGCCAGTTCTATCACTCTGATAACAGATGCTGTGCCATCTTTAGTCTCTTGCCCTCCTGCACAGCTTTGCATCTTTTAGATCCAATCTTCAGAAAGGCAACTGTAACCTGTCTACATCCACATTCAAGGACTCTTTTTGTCCGCAACAGGCTTAGTGCGAGTTAAAGTGGTAGCTGCTATCATTCCCTGAGCTCTTCATCCAGTAAACCTTTAAGTGTTCTAATTGTGTAAGTACAGGCCTCCAGCTGGGAGGAAAACGTCCACATCATCTTGATGGCTGTAATTGCAGGATGTGAAAGAAATTTAAGCCTCTCATCATTTTCTCTCTCGGTGTTGAAAATTGAGCTGTCAAAGGCTTTAAAGCATGTGAATTAAAAGTGGAAATTATATTTTTAAAAATTAGCACTACCAACAGACATCAATTATATCATTCTAATTTTTAATCAGTACCATGTATCTTAATGATGGCGTTATTGGGGGGAAAAATATGTTATTACTTTATCTGTTATACTCCGTGGCACACCGTGGGGTTTCATTCAGGGCCTTCAATAGACGTCAACTATGCCTGAATAAGACACACGCTGTGCAGGACAACGCAAAAATTATGCACCACACCAATCAACAGGCATCCCATAAAATGCAAATAAATAAAAATACGCCAAGTAAAGCAACAATGCAGCTCAACAATGCATATCAAGCAATATACCAATGTATATTGTCCACAGGCAATAGCGCACATAATTGAACAGCCAACAATTCAGCAAAACAGTCCTATGTACTCCAGTTAAGCTCAACGTCAGTCCAAACTGCTCAAATAGCACATGTGAACAATTAAACGAAAAGATGCTCAGTAAAGTCTGTATGGGAATATAATAGAAAAGTAACTCACCCATAACTTCTAAATAAAATCCACAGGTTGTTGTGCTCAGTGCTAGCTGTTAGCCACTCCTAGCGCTCATAGTTACAGTCTTTAAAATACCTTACAAAGTTCTTACTGGTCTGTGTTGGTGAATCCAGGTTTAGTGTGGGGTTTACATTATAATTTTTTTTATCCAGTAAAGAGCGTCTTGAAAAAGGCAATTTTGATAAATCAGCAACTAGGTCAACCGGAGTTGAACCGGAAGGGTAGCTGATTTTGTCCAGCAGGTCCTGAGGCGGAGCTGCTCGCCAGATGCCTTTAAGGCACTTTTTAAAGTAGGAAATTAAAGTGATTTATACAATACATTGAAACTTTCATTTAATTTTAGCTCTGAATAATTCTATAATTTGTACATACACAAACATATAAGCACAGCTGAATTTTGCAAATCTAGTGCAGTAAGTTTATTTATAAGATCAATTTTCCCTGTTTCATATATCTTACTTGAACTTAGAGTCAGGATAAAACTCCCTTTGAGACATACTCAAGGATACCAGATAAGTATAAACACATTAATTTATTACTTCATATTCTGCCTGCAGGCAGCTTGGAGAACACATTCCACATGTGCTGGATATCACAAAGAAAGCGTTTCTGCCAACATTGTATTTTCTTTGTCTTCTGGGCAAATGGCTACTGGTTTAAAGGAGCTGAATATAAGCCACATTAAACAGATGGATATCAGTGTGAAAAGTGAAAGTCAATGTGGAAATCTATAAAATTTTAATATCCCTAATAGCCACTAATAGCTGTTTCATTTTAATAGACTGCCATTATAAAAAAAATATATACTTCTTAATTGAATACTAAATAACAACATTTTACCAATAAGTCTGTATTGCATAATTAAGGAGATTATTTTTTCTGACTCGTGTGATGTTGGATATATATTTAAAAAATATATAATTAAATTAATGTTAAGCCCTTTAAAGCCTTACTCTTGCAAAACTCTTAATCTCAACCTTATCAAATCAGTGGAGAGAAACAACACCAGTAGAACCAGATCTAGCATGACTGGCCATCGGTCAGGACCTGATGGTGCCTGAGAAGACAGAAATGAGAGACATAGAAAAGCAGTAGCTCTGGACCAGGTGTACTTTATGTTCAGGAATATTACACAGGAGTAGTCTTTAAATAAATACCATTGTGTGCTGACAGATGTTGTAAGCTGGTTAACTATTGACATAAAATTTGTTTACATGAAAAGACTAGCTACTGATGACGTGTAAACCTCTCGAGTGCGGATGCATACAGGTTGAGGCGACACGTTTTAACCATTATTTCTCAAGTCCTGTAGCACCTTTGACATATGTGTGTCACTATTGGTCTGCCTCCCATTTTGTACAGTGTGTGTCTATCAGAACAGAGGGTGTTGAATTTACATTGCTGTACTGGGTTAAGGTTAGATGGTGAGGTTTAAAGTTCAATGTCTCCTCAAGTTTTCAGATGGTTCTTAGCTGAAATGTTCAGAAAAATGTGCGTGCTTACCAGTTCCACAGGTAAGCATGCATAAGTGAGTTAATTTTCATCAGTGTAGACAGAGCATCTGCATAGCATTGCATGAGAATAAGTAATATTACTAAGTCATTGTTGTGGCACTGATGTAGCACTTACATTCATAGCAGAGGAGCAAGTGCAGTATATTTGGCATTTTGTTGGTGCAACACTCAATATGCATGTTCAAAATTATGTGGAACCCTGGTTGAGCTGTTGCTTAAGTTCCAAACATGCATGAAAATTAAGCTAAACCACGATGTACTATAAATCAAAACAGGTATCAAATAATCTGATAGGGGGGATATGAATGGTTGAAGGGAAACTTTAAATCCAGGAGCAGGTGTAGCACCAGAAAGTAGGATTCAGCTTAAATTATCTCTCACTCCAAATAGAGCAGCATCTTGGTAGCCAAATACCTGAAATGAGGCTTCAAAACTGCATAAGACAAATCAATGGGTGAGGTTACAGTAGCTCGGTCCATTTATTATATAGTCTACAGTCTGATACGCACATAATTGATGCTGGATTAGATTAGCAGACAAAGAGCACGAGGAAACTGTGTGCTGCTGCAATTTGTTGTTTCAATTCATGACTGTGATTGGTTGCTTTAGTGTTAGGTGACTGATAACACTCAAATAAACTCTTCAGGAATAGCAATAACTTTGCACCCTTAATTACATAAGTACCTGAGCAAAGTCTGCTCAAGTGACATTTTGAATTAATCAGATTTTGCTACCATTTTGGCAACCGGTCCACCAGAGATAATGTTTATGATTTATATCAGAGATTACTGTTATGGCTGTGCCTAATATTGAGCTGGGAGTGCTATGGCTATGAAATTATCTGATAGCTACTTCCTCTTTAGTGACAACCTAATACTTACATAATAGCAAGTGAAAGGTATTGATTAGCCCTTGTCAATCAGGATTTTATACACTGCGTTCATTAGTAAAGGTTGACATAAACCCATTTCATGACATAACAGGCCGTCAGAGTAAAAGGTCCTTTTAATTGAGCAAATGAAGCACAAACCTCCACACAAGCCTTCCTTCAATTTTGTGCCCATTTCAGTCATAATGTGCACACAGTTGATTAGCTGGGTGACAAACTCTGATGACGACATGATTGCAACTTACTGATAACTAAACCCTTTTCTTGTTGTTCCTTTTGGGATTTTGTGAGAGTCTGCAGTGCGGCATAGTCTCGCTTGTTTAGCTCTATTCTGAATGATTGCTTGAGTTAAGCGGATGAAACCATCCAGACAATTTTTTACAACCTTTTTGGAAATGGAGTGACGTTTTTGCAACAGACTACTTGATGTTACACATAACAGTCATACTGTCATATGAGCAAAGCTTGCTTTATTGATCTTTTTCATAATGGAGCTCATTGCATGGCTTCATTTGATGCAAGCTTCATCTTTGTCAGTGGAGCATCTTAGAATAAAATAAAACTTCCGTAAAAGAAAAATCCATAGCTCAAAGGAGCTTATCATGAAAAAATAAACATAACAGCCACACTTACAGTCACCCATATCACTATGTGGCATAGGAAACACAAAGAAGATTATTCAAAAGTTTAAAAATGTGGAAAAAAAAGAAGCATAAGAACACATCTATTCAAATTGAGTGCTTATGGGTTTCTCTGTTGTTGGAACACATTTAACTGCATTTAACTCTTCTGAATCTTTGCCTGAAGGTGTTCATTCACCCTCTTTACACAAATCACTCCAGTAATTTTCGTATTTTTTGACCCGTGCCTTGGAACACAAATCCTGAAAGCTGTTTTTATCACCCAGCCCACACTAAAAATATGCTTCTTCTTTTTTTTGCTATGCTGATTTGAAGTCTGTTTTCTTTCAGTTGTTAATTCAAAAACTAGTTTTGGTTAAAACATAATTGTCCAGTGAAAAGGGACATTCAGGGATATAATTTGTGCAAGTCAGTCATTCGTAGAAAGGACAAATGGACCCTGGTTTTGTCCAGCTCAGCAGTTCCAGAGCCATTGATGGCTTAACTTTGATCACACAAATAATGCTCGTTTGTTTTATTTATTTTTTTGTTAATAATTACCTATTTGAGCACTGAAAATAATGTTTAAATGCTTGTGAAAAATTAACCGTAAGCACAAACGGTACAGTTTGATTCAGCAAATCACTGTTACTGGAAAAATATGGCAGGGGTTTTAGTTTTTAGAGCCTTTAAATTTGACTTGGACTATGAAAAAAAGAGACTTGAGATCTAACTTGTGGTCACCCGTCAAACTTTTCTGACTTGATTTGGAATTAGAAAATAATATTTTTGACTCTCTGTGTCTGTTAAAAACTAGTGCAAGAAACATTTCTTAACTGACTGTAAAAAAAAAGCAAGGGAGGTGTATTTATTTTCTAAAGTCAGAGAGTCAATATTATGTCATCATGTCAACTGAAACACCAGCACTAAACATTTAATCCCTTTGTTATATTCAGGGAGTTACAGTTCTGTGCTGTTTAACACATTTATCAAATTATTTCACTATCCATGCAAACAGCTGCCCTAATTCCACCAGCTTGATTCATAAATGCTGTTTAAAGCAACAGCCTGTGTTTGAATGTTCCTGCAGTCCTAACCAGCTGCTCTTTGATCAGCCTACACATCTAAAAAACACAGTTTTATGAACAGATTTTGAAATATTTTAGCTGCAGTCAGCAGTTTCAGCAGAGATTTATGTGGCACATTGACCCACATAAGACTCCCTGATGGGACAATCTTCAAGTAAACAGCAGAAAAATTAAAGACAGTGAGCTCATTCCAGTGCTAATCCTAGATTTTATTAGTGTTTTCTGGGTATGTCTTAAATTGGACAGAACAAAAGCACAAATAACAAAAAATCTAGCATAATTTTATGAATTTACAGCTGTGTAATGTGTATAAATAAAAATGTTGGAAAATTCCATTTGCAATCTAGATTTCTTGATTTTTTTAAAGCCTGAATTTAATCTCAAGCCACAGGTTTTGGCCCAATTCATTGATTGTTTTATTGATTTTGGCTTTAGTTTGAATTACCAACAAAAGCCACAGATACAGCCACAGTTTTTCAAAACTCAAAAAAAAAATTGATTTCACTTCTTTTTTGCCAAATTACCCTATTTAAAGAATCTGTCTAATTACAAAAAACTAATGTTAGTGCATACCGTTTTTCTACTCCAGGTCATAAATGACAGGAAAAACTGGTAGAAAAACTAGCAGGAAATCTATGGAATTTCACCTGCAAAATTTCTACAAACAATGACTTTTAACACTGGAAATAATTTGATGGAAAACCCCCAGAACTGCAAAAAATAAAACCCTGATGTGAAGTAAGGAGGGTGTTAAACCGTCACCTTAAACTGAGGCAGGAGTGGTTTTAATGTGCTGCATGCTTGCTTAATCAATAAGCATACTTTCTAAAACGTGAAGCTGCTTTTTTTTAATGCATTTACCTTACAAATCCCTTCACGGTTTATCAACCATGTGCGCGGTGTCCTTGTTATTTCTTCCAACCGTACTCAAGCATAAATCAGTCAAGGTTTGAAAACCACACACTGTAATTCCCAACAATGTGCAGATTAAAGCAAACCAAAAAACAATTTAATTTGCTTTAAGGTTAAATTTTAAACTATTAAATGGATGGGTTCAGGGTTCATTACTCTGTGTTGTTTTATTTATTGTCTGCTCTAAATAAAAAAAAAATGTCCAAAGTCATTTCCTAACCCAACTCATTACCCTAATGCAACCTCATGCCTTATTCCAATCACCACTACAAACCCAAGTTTTAATCCTTAAATAAACTCTTAAGGAAGCAAAGAAACACTCTCGCTCTGGAGGATTTTTCTAATCTATGTTTAAGTGTTGGGTGCTCCTTACTGAATACACACAAAAGTACACACATGCACATAGGTACAGTCACCACACAATGGACGTCTGCTCATTTCAGACATGTGACTTTGAAGCATTTCATCACAGCAAGTATAATAGAGAATGAGTCATACTGCAGAGGAAATAGTGTACAGGTAATGTAGCTCTAAATGGCCCAATAAAACACTTAAGATTTCTTTGTCTCCATCTTTAATCTGCCTCTTGCTCCTCCCAATTTTAAATCACGTTTGTGATATTTTCCCTTTTGCTCCAATTTCAGTAAACTGCCGTCCTGGATTAAAGCTTTTGTGCCACGAGTTTTCTATGTGACAGAAAAGGCGTGGAACTTCTACCCCTACACCATCACAGGTGAGCATTTCTGACTGAAAGAGACAAAGACAGACACGCCACAAGTTAAGGTGTGACAAAACTGTTTGTTCACAGACTGTTGCATATTAATGGAAAGTTGAGTGGAAGGAGGACAGGTGGAGTTTTCCACAGTGTGATCATTTGGAGTGCCATGTCATCTGGTGGTGATGGTTCACTGTGTTTTATCAAGATAGCATGCCTGTCGCAATAATCGATAAAGCAATTAATCACATGATAAATTACAAAAATTTAATAACTTCCATTGGTATGATTTATCATGTATATCTTTTTTCCTCTCTTTCTACCGAAAACTGGATGATAAATGTCAGTTTTGTGCTTTGGTCTCACCTAAATTGAAGGACAATTTTGTTTACAAAGGCTTCAAAATTCATGTTATTTGTGGTTTTATTTATTTATTTTGTATATTTAAAATGTCTTCCAGTTCCAGCAATAAATGTTCATTAGAATTTAAAGTGTACTGATCTTTTAGGATGTTTTCTTGCATTATTATTTTTGCCATTACCACAATATAAATTAAAAATGGTCTCGAAACAACAATATTATCGTTTATCGCAATAACTTCTGGAACAATTTATCGTCCAGCAAAATTTGCTATTGTAACAGGCAAATGTCTACCATTGTTTTTTAGAGTTCGTAAAGCTTCCAACTCCTGACAAGATTTATGGAAGAAGTGATTTAGTTCTCCAGTTCAATGACTATGGTGCTAATGTTCTTTATTGTCCTGCAAACTGGCCTGACATAAACCCCATAAAGTGGAGTCTTGACAAAAGAAAGATTAGATCCAACAATACGAAGAAGTTAAAGGTCTTTCTTAATACCTCAGATATCTTCCATAACATGCTGCATGGATGCAGTTATTCATACAAAAGTAGCTCCAATCAATTATTGAATACCTGCACTTGACAATACAGACACACTTTTTAGTATGTTCCCATTTCTGAATTAAAAATGTTTTTTTTTTATTGATCTGATGTAATATTACAAATTTCTGAGAAGCTGAATATGTGATTTTCACTGGATGTAAATGAAATCAATCTGTATGCATTCCTCACACTTATGTGCATTTGACTAATTAATGTTATTTCTCTCTATCTATATTCAATGTTGCCGATGTTGCAGAGTACTCAGTAAGTACTCTCACACATTATCTGCCTATGAACACAATCGAGCTGATCTCTTTTAAGAGGTCAGTGGATTGTCTTGATCACCTTCCTTCGCTGACTGTATGCTCTCCCATGCTTACCTCATGTAGGTGTCGTTCGTCCCGAGGTTCAGCATCCGCATTGAGACAAGGTTCGAAAACAACAACGGCAGTAACAACAATGTGAGTACAGGCCTAACGGGGAGAAAGCCAGAAGATGGAGTGATCATAGAAGAGTGGGAAGAGAGGGAGACAAAGGGGCAATGAGAGGAATTGCAATTTTCTCTGCAGCGCCACGAAAACGTTCATCAAATTGATGTGGCCATTACAAGGAAAACAAGCAAAGCACAAAATGCACTATTGGCAGATCTATTAACCTGACGTGCTGTGTGCTGATCATGGCTGCCATGCTGCATTTCGTCCATGGCCAGTGTGCATCAACACACTTGGACAGAAATTTACAAGCAATTGCAGCTCCGCCTGGCCCCTCGCTCCTGCTCTGAGTAATTGATGAAACTAAAAAAAAAAAGAAGAAAAGGAGGAGACCCAACCTGCTTCAATTTTCTTTGGCTTATTGAGAGAAATGTTGTGATTCTTATTTTAAAGCTCTGAAAAAGCTTGAAAATAAACTCCACTTTGATTGAAGCAGTTATCTAACAATGATAAATGTAGTAAAATCCAACCTTTATTTATTTTTGAGTACATTTATTGAGTGGAGTGGGAAAAAAGACTGGGTTACAAAATAACTTTATTTTCTTTAAATTCTTAGTGCCACAATTATTAGCACTGCATCGAAGATATCTACATAAAAATCAAAAATTACCTGGAGATTTATTTTATTATCTATATTTTACACCTATAAGCTACATTGTCAATTCTTCCCTTTTGCCATGGAGGTACAAATATGCATAAATCTGTCAAATAGACACTTCAAAATCGTTAAGACAAGAGAACATGTATTGACGTGTAGAAATCTTACAGAATTTTTTTTAAAATGATGCTCACCAAAACATGCCCACATCTAAAGCCAAAAATAAAAACCTATAAAATCTTGTGTATGATCTATACTAAAAGTGCATGTAATCCTTACATACTGATATTTGCAGCTTTTCCAGAGATACACTGACCTCTTAGTTGCACCTTTAATTAACTTTCTCTTCGCCCAGCCTGTGAGTTTAGATGTCTTCGTAGATTTACAGTTGTGCCATTGTCTTTTCATGCCAACATCTACAGTCGCTCTCATCTCAGCCAATCAGAACCATGAAAATCAATTGGCGCACCTGGATTGGTTGCTTTGCAAACTCCAGTCAATTACATGTCAATGCACCCAGGTTTTTCTGCTCTCCAAGTTGCATTTTCATTCAAATATTTTAGATATGTTAAATGGAAAAATCTGCAAATAGGCATATTTTCTATGAATAATTTTAAGTTCCACTCCACAAAATATGAGCCACAACTAAGCAAAAGTCCATTACAGTGGCTCTTTTATTGATATAAATAAATCTTCACAAAAGGAATTAATGGAGAAACCTCAACAAAAATTTCCAAACAGTTGAAATAGGACATCGTTTTCAGGATTTTGCAGAGTTTTCCCCATGCATTTTTAAATTCAAGGGCACTTTTCTGTTTGCTTGTATGGTATCTTCTGACAAACTACAATCTTCCCCTGGAAACTTTTTTTCACAGTATCATGCAAAAAAACAACAACTAAGATTTAAAAGTAATTTATTCAGGTTAACGCTGTCTTTGTGTGTGCGTGTTTTTTTTTAAATCCAGTGTTAAGTACCTGTGTGAAGTCAGTTGAGAAATGTCAGCGAGGAACGGGGAATCTACACAATTAAAAACATATTGTGATGATATGAGAGTTTTGTTACAACAACAGACTGAACGAGGAAACGAAATACCTCCAACTAGAGCAACAGCAGCAGTCCATGAGAATGAGCAAGACCTTGGTTCGACACACAAGCACAACATAGTAACAGGAGCGTGGCGGACTGCTATTTCATGTTTTGCTACTTGTTAGAGTTATTAAGTAAACAATTTCAGCACTGCATTTTAAGAGATGTTACCCAAGGTCAGGAAACAGATCAATTCTTTTTTTGCTGCTCATCCAAGTTTGCACCACACTTTCTCAAGACAAACTGCATTCTGCTTTCATAACACCTCTGTTTCCCTCGCTTTAATATCCAACATACAGGCTTGTGTTTTCCCTTATCCCCTTCTGTGCTTTTTCTCTCTATCTGTTCTCTCATCTGTTTGCTCCAGTGTGATTTCCTCCAAGGGCCTCGGGGTGGGATATACAGTAGTGAGGGGTGTTATGGTGTGTGACCTCCGTTTTCTACACAGTTACTTATCTACTCTTATCCCCGCTCAGTGCTGAGTGAGTAATGCATGTGTTTATGTGTGTGTGTGTGTGTGTGTGTGTGTGTGTGCGTGTGTGTGTGTGTGAGTGTGTGCGTGTTCGTGCATCTGCAGTCATTACACTGCGTGACCTCCTCCCATCTGTCTGGATGTAGGTGTTTGGGGACAAGCCAACCCCAGAGGGGGACGTTTGCTTCCTGGACATCCTAGCTGACCCCATCCCGGACAAGCACTACAAAGAATCGGAGGTACGTGGGGCAAAATAAAAAAACAAACAAAAATAATGATGAAGAAAATGAAATAAAAGTAAGAAAACGATAATAATAAAAAAAACTAACATTGTTTAAAATTACTTGCACTTGCATCTTTAATGTTTATTACCCAAAGTTGGTTTTATTTTCTTTGCCCTTTTTGTAATGTTACAACAAATTACAGTGTATTTGTAGGAATTTTTATGTGTATTTACTAAAATAATAAAAAGCATAAACAGTTTTTACATTTTTGTAGAAGTAAAAATCTAATGCAAGTGTGGTTTGCATTTGTAGTCAGTCTCCTTTATTCTGACAACTAAGTAAAATCCAACGCAACCAACTGGCTAAATTTAAACTTCAATGTAACATGAATAGATGTTCTGTGAAGGCCTCAGTTGTTTTTTTTAGAGAACAATAGTTAAACAGCATTATGAAAGCCAAATAATGTTGTAAGGCAGAATTAGACATGTTTGTGGTCTTCGTTTTACAAAACCCAGGAATGTAAATGGATTACTAACACTTTTGCAAGATCTGCAACAAAAGGATAATTAGCTACTGCTGGCTCTAAAATAGCTAAGCTGGATTGTTCTTTTACCTCGAGCTACATGATTGGCTACTCACTCTGCACACATAAGTAAAACCTTTATGCTCTTAAAAGCTTTTAGGTGGACACAAATGTTATAATCCATTAAACTCGAATAAAAATTGTGTCTAGCTTTAGGTTTTTCTCCTGAAAAATAAAACAATAATACCCTCCCATAACTCAGCCTCTCTGCCTTCCTTCTTTCCTTCTCATCCGAGATTTCACACCTCTTTAGTGCCTGCGAGCCCTTAGCAACAAAGGTGAATTCACAGGTTTGTGTGCAAACAACCATGTAGAAAGAGCTTCCAGCACAAATGCATCCAAACACATAGAACCAAAAAAAAAAAGAAAAGAAAAAAAACATGTCTACAATACACCAGTGGATTATATTAAACAAGATTGTGAGAACATAAAATCCCAACCATCGTCTGGTCGCAGGTGCATAATATGTGGTATCAGTTTTTCCTCCTCGGGGCTGCGTTGAGCAACACCCTGCTTACACCTCCACACAGATATCAGTCATCCTCACACGTGCAGCAGCTTATAAGAACGTCCACAGGCGTCTATAGGTCCCCCTGAGAACACCACACAGTTGCAAGGTTTCTGCAGATTCAGCGTATAACCCCCAATATCTTCTACCCTGTGCAGGATCTGAGTCTCTGGCGGTCAAATAAAACCAACCGAGGGCCTCTGGAGAAAGGCTGGAGGGACAACCACAGCCCCATTATGTGCTCCTATAAGAGAGTGCAGTGCAGCTTCGAGGTCTACGGCTTCCAGACCAGGACGGAGGATTTCTTGCACAGAGTGAGTCGGAGTTGTATTTCTGCCCACCGCCGATGCAAAGACGCCAGGTTTGAGGACAAAATGACGGTCCTCATTTGGTGCTGATGGTGTTTTATTATCAGAGTTTGCCTTTTGCGGCATGCTGACACAAATAAATCTTTGCCACATTAATTTCCAGACATTAGCTTAATTACAGACACCACAAGGGCAGGCAGTCTCAAATGACCTCTGCACTGCTTCTCATGTAATTCAGTAAAGCTAGCTCTGCTGTTTCAGTTCTCCTCCACAACGAGGCAAAGCAATGAAGCATAAAGTGAAGCTCAAAGTGTTTGTTTAGTCGTGTTCATAACCGTTTCAAGTTATATTGTTGATGTAGGCTCCAAAACAGCCTATTTCCTCCAATTAATTAAACAAAAAGATGCTCTGACTGGGCCTGCACAGTGGCGCAGTTGGTAGAGCTGTTGCCTTGGTATGGTATCTTCTGACAAACTACAATCTTTCCCTGGAAACATTTTTTCACAGTATCATGCGAAAAAACAACAACTAAGATTTAAAAGTAATTTATTCAGGTTAACGCTGTCTTTGTGTGCGCGCGTTTTTTTTAATCCAGTGTTAAGTACCTGTGTGAAGTCAGTTGAGAAATGTCAGCGAGGAACGGGGAATCTACACAATTAAAAACATATTGTGTTTTGTTACAACAACAGACTGAACGAGGAAACTAAATACCTCCAAGTAGAGCGACAGCAGCATTCCATGAGAATGAATGTTGCCTTGCAACAGAAGGTTCTGGGTTCGATTCCCAGCCCCAGTCTTTCTGCATGGAGTTTGCATGTTCTCCCTGTGCATGCGTGGGTTTTCTCCGGGTACTCTGGTTTCCTCCCACAGTCCAAAAACATGACTGTCAGGTTAATTGGCCTCTCCAAATTGCCCCTAGGTGTGAGTGTGTGTGTGCATGGTTGTGTGTCCTGTGTGTCTCTGTGTTGCCCTGCGACAGACTGGCGACCTGTCCAGGGTGACCCCGCCTCTCGCCCGGAACGTGAGCTGGAGATAGGCACCAGCAACCCTCTCAACCCCACAGAGGGACAAGGGTGTTAGAAAATGGATGGATGGATAGATGGATGGATGCTCTGACTGTGACAATAACGTGCTGCATAACAACCTGAACGCTAGTATTTCACATGTGACCAACAGGACATTAGCAGAATTCACAGCTAAGCATTTTTCGCTCAGATGTTTCTGCTCGATGTGATTTTGTTTCTTTTGTAATTTCAGATTGTTAAAGACATTCTTCTGGTCGGCCACAGGGAGGCAGTCGCGTGGGTTGACGAGTGGCACGGTTGGTCAAAAGCTCGCTAATGTATTTAGAGTAAAAATTTCCACGGCCTCCACACATTGAAATTTTACACATTTTGTCACGTTGCCGCCACAGATTTCAAAGTATAGAAAGGATGGCATGCCTTCAAAATAATCCCTCCAACTCAAGACTTAATTTTTCCTCTATTTGATATGGGTTTGCAATTTGACTGGGCCATTTTTACAGCTGAGTATGCCTTAGTAAATCATACAATGTAAATCATTACATTGTAACTCTACCTTTATGTTTAGTCTCAAGTCCTTGTCAGTCTCAATCAGATATCTTATGGGTGTATTTTAACTATATTTATTCTGCAAAAAAAAAGCCAGACTTGTGGTATGCCTGACCAGTAGCAGTACTCTCAATGTTCTTTAATTTTCAATCTATCAGTGATAGACATAACAGGTCCAAGAACCAAACAAGTTCATGGACCACACTTTAGATATTTAGTGGTAATGTTGTATACACTTCCTTCTACGCCAGTCAGGCACCGCCTTGTGCCAAATAAAATCCTAATGAATGTATTGCAGTTTCTGGTTGTACAAAATGTGCATTTTTTATGACCCTCTATACGTGTCGTTTCGCTGCAGGGCTCAGCTTGGAGGAGGTGAGAGAGTACGAGAAAACAATGCAAGAGAAGACCAACAGCAAAGTCAAATCCAACCAGAACAACTCAGGTGAGTTTGCTTCACCCGATCCGCACTCCACTGAAACTCCCCCGAGGACTGAAGGTGAGACTGTCCAGCTGCATGTGAGAGCAGTGCAGGCAAAGGCAACGACAAGGGGAGGTGATTGCAAGTGTAGGAGCAAATAAAAACAACAGTGGCTGTGAAACATACATTTGAGATCTGTGGAAATTATTGCTGCATTCAGCAGCAGAGGAAGGAAGAAATATAAGACAGACTGATTTTCCTTTAGTTCACATTACGTTTTTATGTAATTTTTTTAGTGGTCCGTTTACCAATACAAACTCCAAAATAGCGTGAATTATTAGCTGTGTAACGCTGACATGCCTGACGAGAGCAGGTTAGTGCCTTTGCAGCTCCCTACAAGTGTCCAGATGGTAGGAGTACATCTGTGGGAGAAAGGCAGAAAGGGAAGAGCAGTTGGGAGGCATTTCACAAAACATGGAGCAGCAAGAAGGGAGTGTGTGAAGAAGAGGACAACAGAAAGACAGATGTAGTGTGTGTGTGTGCATGCATGCTTGTGAGTTAGGTTTAAGATAGTTCATGAAGTGATAATGCCGCTGCGTCGCTCTGATAAACAGTGTAATGCAGCCACCTGCTGCACTCCCCTCATCATGAGCCCTCTCAACATAAATAACCAGCCGTTGCAGCACTTAGCTGTAAATGTCAGACCTGGAGGGGGCATGTGTACGGGCATACAGCAGAAATCAGTGTGTGTACGTGCATGTGCTTATGTGTGTGTGGTCACCCTGCCCCCTGCTGGTTCCTCTGGTGAACCTCAGGAGCTAGTGGGAGAAATCAAAGGTAGAACTCCCAATATGGACTGAACCATCTTGAGCCTGCTCTCTCTCTCTCTCTCTCTCTCTTGCTCTCTCTCTCCCCCCTCTGCGTGTGATGATGAGAGACATCAAGTTGCAACTGAGCTGCAGTCATTGCTCAACCTGAAGCAGCTCGCCCCACTGCCATGAGCCCCTACAGGCCATAAGCAGCTAAAGCATTCAGTCGGTGTGCACTAAAAAAATACTGTAGGTTTCATTTCATTCATCTGCTGTAATAAAAGTAAATGGATGTCATTTACTAGAGAGAATCTAATAAGAAGTTGAGAGCATGAGCTGAATACCAATAGGGGATTAAACTAATGGGAGCCGGAGTGTGTGCCACAGATCTTCAGAATACTTTATTCCTTAGAAACTCAAACAAGTGAACATAATATTTCCTTTTTCTTTCAGTTTACTCTTTTTTTCTATCCGGTTTCAGTTTGCATTGCGAGTATGACAAGATATACACTTTTTTTTTTGTCAAAACATCTGTCCATCTTTCTCAGGCCCACAGGATTCCTGCGATCGTCCTGCGATCTCCCGGTCCATCTCCGTGACAGACGAGCGTTCCCTGAAGAAGATGGGAGTGCCGACGGTGGACATGTCTGACAAGTCAGCCTCCTCTGTGCTGCACTGTCCCATTCGCCTCAACTCCACCCCGGAGTGATACCTCTCTGCCCAACGGCAACACAGAAGACAAAGTCTAACTTTGTGTCAATGCCAGCAGCAACGGTTATGTGATGTTATTTGTCAAAATGCAACAACAGTCACAGAAGCTCTGCAGGCATTGTTTAAAATAAATATATATTTGGAGTGCAGTTACATAGGTATGGAAAGCTAAACGTGCTAAAGTCCAATAAATAAAACCTTTTGAAAATATTTATACGTTATGTTCACATTATTAATAAATCATTTGTATTCACATTTATATTTTCAATAGTGGCTTAAAAAGGACACTATCCAATGATTTACTTGGGTTTCATTCAATGTATTTCTTAAGTGGTTTTAATTCATTTTAAATTTATTCTGTCATTTCGCATAGTTTGCATGTTCTCCCGATGTGTCCAACCATAAAACATGTATGTGTGGTTCACTGGTTGCTCTTAGAAGTGGGTGCATGGTTGGTTGAGGACTGGTGGTGACCCACTGACCCCTGGTAGAGGCACCAGACCCTCTGTGACTAAGCAAAAGGGATGGGCTTATTGGACTCTGGCACTTTTAAATCTCCATATATGATATATCAGTGCAGCTTTTAACATCTTTGGAATTCAATTGAAAAATGGCTTGAAAGTAAACTTGATAGCAGTAAAGTTCTCTTTATTCCCACAAAAAAAAAAAAGTAAATTAATGTATCTTATCAGGTTGGCTTCTTGGTGCCTGTTGTGATACAGACTAGCTACTTCCTCAGGTCAAATAGTTTTTAAAGAATCAAACTCAGCGTTGGTACAACTATTATATTAGGATAGATCTAATTCTCTTTTTTTAACCAAATCTAAGCTGCTGCAGGCTGCAGTGCCCGTTTGCTATACAGATAAAAATAGTATTGATTCTCTCATGTAATTGCTTTCCAGAGAGCCCAAATAGTTGAATCATTTCTTTAATACTATCACATTATTGTACAGCAAAATTTCTTACTTTCAACTTGAGAGCAATTCTTGTGCATGGTAAAATGTATTTTGCATAAATGCTTTAAAAACAAAAACAAAAAAAGTCATTTTTCTACACCCAAAAAAAAAAATCTCCAAGTGTCTTTATCAGACTCGAAACATGCATGTCTGCATCAGTTCCTTAGCCTTAATGCAGTGGTTCTTAACCTGGGTTCGATCGAACCCCAGAGGTCTCAGGGGTTCGGTGAGTCGGTCTCAGAGGTTCGGTGGAGCCTCTGCCGCGGAGGTAAAGACACACTTGTGTAAAGTCGTGATGATGCCTCGCTTTGCCGTCACTTGCTGCAGAGGATCACGTTACATTGCTTAGCCAATCAGAGCTGCGGAGGAGCACTGATTGAAGGAGTTCCTCTCTCAGCATGGATTTGAACTTTTGTCTTTAATTACTTCAGCAAAGCTCACAGTTTTTACCAAATTCTATAGTCTAAATCTGCTCCTTAGTCGCATCTTTTCGGGGTTGCTACTGCCTCTAATGGTGTGGGGGAGGTTACACAGCTAATATAATTACATTACTAAATCAGAATACCACAAAGTATTTTGTGTGTGTGTGTGTGTGTGTGTGTGTGTGTGTGTGTGTGTGTGTGTGTGTGGGGGGGGGGGGGGGGGGGGGGGGGGGGGGTTGGAATAAGAAGGGTTCAGTGAATGCGCATATGCAACTGGGGGGTTCGGTACCTCAAAAAAGGTTAAGAACCACTGCCTTAATGGAAGCACGCACACCACCTGAAGGGATCTACAATTGTTTCCAGAAAGCAATCTACAGACAAATGCATAAAGAGTTTAATAGGGTAGATCTAATGAGAGCACGGTGGAGAAGGGAGGAGACGCTCAATGCAATGGATCAGCTTCTCTTCTCCCCCTCAGCCAATAAGGTCACACCAGGTGTATCGACAGTGGGCAGTAAGATGTGATGTTGCCCCCCCCCCCTCATCGCTTTGGTGGGAGCTGCAAATGGGTCAAGCCACGGCTAAGCTACGATTATGGGTCAACGATGTAAACATTTATGATACAATAAACTATTTTTTTTAGATGGGTTATGAGGTTAGTAGAATAAGCAACAGTACGATAAAAATGTATGCCTATGTAGAATAAATGTCTAGTATGTTTTGAGTTTGATGTGCTTTGCATAAAACAGGTGGAAATGTGCTAATAAATAGCAGCATATAACCAGTTGTGTGGTATTTGGATCAATAAATATTTTTCTATTTATCATAAATGATTGAATTGTGTCATATTTCCACTAGTAAGTAGCGATGTCCGCCATGTTGGATCTGTATTTACACATGAAAATCATCCTGGTATTCACATGCAGCGCTTTGTCTATTCACACTCTTTCAAATATTCCACATTTTGTGACATTACATCCACCATTTTCAATGTATTTTATACTAACTTCATGAAATAGAACACAAAAGTAGTGGACAAGATAGGGTTTTAATATATTTCTCAACAAAAATAAATAAATAAACATAGGCATGCATACATTTGAAACCAGATATTTACTGTATTAATGGACATATATTTGTTTATCAGTGTCTTCCATCAGACCAAACATTGAGTAGTTTAAATCAGTTAGCGCAACCAAAATAATTTCTAATTTGTAAAACCTCTACCAAAGAAAAAAGGAAAAGTCTTTGTGAGGCTGAAGTTGGTGAGAGAGTGTCATCATCTACGATAAAACAAGTTAGCCACTCCTCCAAAATATATATTTCATGCACAATTACAGTTTGTAAATGCACTAACAGACAATTACCATAAAATCTGGAGACATGTTTTATTCTAACAAAACTAAAATGAAAAGGTTTAACCATTGTTATTTCCACAATGTTAACTCTGAATAGAAAAGGCAACAAATATTTAACCGCAATCTCAAGACATCAGTCAGGAAGTCAAATCCAAGCCACAAAAGGATCTTCCAAATTGTAAAAATAACGCCAATTCAAGTACAGTGTAGTCAGAAGTAATGCAAGCTGTTATGTGAAGCTTGTGAAGGGATAACTAGAATATTTTACCCAAGTCATACAGTTTAAAGGTGCCGTCATCTCATCAACAACTTGCGGAAACAGTTTTGACAGCCTGCAAATTGCAAGAAATAAAAAAATAAAATAAAAAATCTGGTATAAACAGAAGATTGGGAGTTGGGCAGGAGTGCATGTCTGTCACCACAGCGTCAATTTAAAACTCAAGACGTCTTCATGACAAAAGCCCTAATTGTTACAAAGAGACTAGAAAACTTCCTGTGATTGACAGATGTGGCAGCTCGCTTTGAACAGCATGCTAAATAGCTCTCATTACGGGGCTCATCATTGTTGCTTCTTTTATCCACACAAATCAGGAGCCAGCATGACAGATTGTTGCAAGCTTCCAAACAAAGGGCGCTGCAGACAAGCGTACACATAAAAACACACAAAAAAACATAAGTACATTCGCGCAGCGTCTCCTTTTACAGTAGCAGCGGGAGGTTGATATAAAGGAGCAACTGCTCACCGCAGCCAGGAGTGCTCACAAGTGGTGCAGAGGGGAGCACAACCTGCAGGCTGCACTGCATTAACATTACCTCCTTCCATCTTACCCCTTTGTCTCTACCATTAAATTTTCTCTCTCATTATTACCACCTCCACCAGAATCCGCCCCCCCCCCACACTCCCATTTTACTGTCTCTCATTCCTCCTCCTTCTTCATTGCACTCTCGTTCTTGAAATCTGCCTTGATCTTCCTTTCTTTCTTTCTTTCTTCTTTATCCTCATCTGCGCTCCTCATGAGGGTTTCTAAAGAAGATGTACTGTGTTCATTATATGGAAATGTTCCCCCTCCTACAATATCATACATTCTAACCCCGTGGAGCTGGAATCACCCTGCTAGCAGGACTTTATTCATAAAACCCCACAACTGAGCTGGTGGAGGAAAAAGTTGAACTTCTTCAGAGCTGCATCAGTCAGCAGCATTTTTATTGTGGAGCAGATTTAGATCAGAAACTGGAACTAAACATGTAGTGGAAAAATAGTGAGAAAGCAGCAGTTTTTTGTTTGTTTGTTTTGGGTTTTTTTGCCAGATGGCACAAGGACATATGAGGCCCTGGATTTCATTTGGGGGCTTGCGTATAAACCCAGGGGTGGGTCATATTTCCCCCCAGTGGCCACATAAGCACTTGTCACTCCCAATACTTGTACGACTGATAATGGGGCTGGGTTTAAAAAGAAATCTATTTGAATCAATTTTATTCCTACTGATTAATAAAACCCTTAAGTTGATCCTTTTAAAAACATCTTTTTCCCATGTTGCCATCGTCAATTTCACAAGCAGCGTAAAAAGACAGTGTTATGCACCACTAACAAACTTCAAGGCAAATGTCTGAAAATATTTTGGATTTAAAAAACGGGAAAGAAGCAATGAACTGAACAAGAGGCAAATTATAGGCAAGATTTTCTACGTGGAGGTGAAACATTGTGAAAACACAACAAGTTGGCAGACTGGCTGGTCAGGATTGCTGACTCTTTTTTTAAAATCTCTGCTTTTGCCTGGAAAAAAAGGTTGAGAGAATGGATGAATTCATCACCCTTCAACGATAGGTTGAGGGCTGGTTTCTTTGGCCGATGATGGGCTCTCTTAATTATGGAAATAATTCTGCTTAATTGAAGCCAAAAGATCCTTTTAAAAACAGAAGGTGTGTCAATTATACGGCAAGTTAGTATGTGTGCAGTATGCATCCCGCCTGAGTTACTGTGGTAGAACATGTCAAAAAATATGTAGCAGTCTCTTTTCATGCCAAATATTTAGAAAGAAGATACAATAGGTTTTTTTTCCCCCTGTGGCATTTTGTCTTCCTACGCCAATAAAATATAAGGCAGATATGCAATAGTGTGACAGGAGTAAGAAAGGAGAAAGCAAGGGAACGAGGCTATGCGACTGGATGAGAATCATTAATACGGCATGTTCTAAAAACTCTTTAGCAATAATTCAATATGAAAAATCTGCCACACAGGAGATGTGTTTATCAGCCTGTTTGTAACCCAACAGTGAGAATAAAAGACCAAAAAAGTTAACCTTTAAAAAAGATGCTTTTCTTTGGACATTCATACATTTAAAAAAAAGTTACCTTGTCAAAATAACAATTATCACAGTAAAATAAGTTAGCAGTGGTGAGAATTTAAAAAAGGCTAAAGTAATCTGAAATAATTATAGTGCACCTTGGGAAAAACCAGAATAGTGAACGTAAAATAACATCCTGGTAAACACTTGAATAAACTCTCATGCAGTACAACTGAGCGACTGCTCGGGTATGTTTTTTGATCCCTATTTATTTTAGCATACTTGCTGCCTGTTCTGCAAGTAAAAAGTAAAAGTATCAGCCCCCTTGGAAAATAAGTGACTAATCAACTAAAGCATGATTAGCTGAAGAAAAAGAGCCAAACTATGAAAGACTAACCCATACATGTGTTATCAGAACTGCACCTACTGTAAATCACAGGAACTCGGAGTTCTAACTCTTTTTGGCTGCTTGATTTCGTTCCCATCGTACTCAAACATCTACTGGCATCAGCAGAAATCTCCCGCCTTAACATCAGAGACGGTCAACTTGAGAGAGCGACCAAGCTTTTTGCTGCTTTGATAATTACTTATTAATTTATTTACAACCACTTGCATGTGCATAAAATGTTTTCCTCATTCAAATAGTAGGAGCTTAAATGATTAATTTAACTTTAAATTATGAGTATGTGTGCATAGTCTTTAAACTTTGGAGGTTTTCCTTCATTTATGTGCAGCTGATGTATTTATTAACCTGCTTTTGGCTACTGCTGCTTATGGAGGCACTAAGCAGAGTCAAAGATTGTTTCTGTGTGGGGTTGGGCCTGATTTTGGAAAAGACAACAATAAAAATGTGTGCTTGTGTGTGGACATAATTTTTAATTCCCCCTTAATGGTATTTTGCTTAACTGCACTGATGAATGAGCCTCTGTTCCAGATCAATACATGCTCTCCATTCACTTGACAGGCAGTAATGCAACTGCCTCATTTGTAGGACGAACTGGTGGGTGTGCGTGTGTGTGTGTGTGTGTGTGTGTGTGTGTGTGTGTGTGCGTGTGTGTGTGTGTGTGCGTGTGTGTGTGTGTGTGTGTGTGTGTGTGTGTGTGCGTGTGTGCGCGCATGTGGCTGTTAGACTGCTCCCCATTTCCTGCTCGTGCAGTAACTTTTACTCTGCCTTTAAAATGAGAGGGACCATTATGTCAGGAGGTTTGAAGTGTCATTAACTTGATCTCTCGGCCCAGATGCCGACATTGATTGGATAAAGGATTACAGGTTGCACACTTGCAGTGCATGTTAATCAAATTAAAGGGCAACTTAGTCAACACAAATATGTATGTTTCAAGTTCCTTGAAAAAGTACTCGCACCTCATGGGCTTCTTCATTTCAGTACAGTTTGTCGCATTATGACCACAAACTGTGATGGATTTTATTGAGATTTTCTGAAAGACACAGATGCAAAATGGTATAAGGAAAATTGTACTTTGCTTTTAAAGTTTCTTAAATTTATTTTATTACTAGCCAGCTGGAAATTAACACCAGAGTACAAGGCACATTTAATATGAGGTTAATTTATGTTGTACGTTGACCCCGTTTTAAATCATAAACGACGCCTCACCAGGGAGGCATCCTAACCAGATGTCTGAGTCACCTCGACTGACTCCTCTCGATGTGCAGGAGCAGCAGCTCTACTCCGAGTCCCCCCTGGATGACCGAGCTTCTCACCCCGTCTCTAAGGGAGAGCCCAGTCCCCCCGAGGAGAAAACTCATTTTGGCAGCTTGATTTTGTTCTTTAGGTCACGACCACAAGCTTGCGGCCATCGATGCAGGTAGGAATGTAGCTCGACCGGAAAACTGAGCTCCACCTTTGGGTTTTTAATTATTCTAAAACCTAAAAGGGGAAATAAACTGCAATCAATTTTGAGACATTTAACTTTTTTGTAGTGATCCATTTGGATCCTAAAGGTTGCTGACCTCTGGAAAAAAAAATAAAACAATAAAAATCAGCGTGAATAAATACCGCTGCTAGGCGCTGTACTCTCATTGTGAACTTGTCCATGAGTCTAAACAGTGAGGCCAAGCTGCTTGTGTTCCCTCATTACAGTGTCAGCGATACAGTTTTTAGTCCACTCAACCAGATAAATGACTTTAAATCCACTGTGTATTAAGCCTTACCACTGGGAACACAATTTGTAACCTCTGCCCAGTAATACATTAACTGGACTTTATCTGGGGACAGGCAGAGTGGAAAAATTCATACAGTATCAGAGAGAACTAATTGAACCAATTAACAATGTGAATGTGGATTACTGTGGGCCCATGAACACACACACTCCCTCCCGAATAAAGTTGGAGACTGCTGCTTTCATGCGATAATGACTGCCGCTGCCGACGGTTGCTGGTGCCGGGGTCTCAGCTTGGGACACGGCGACGCTCCCCGAGTCGCTCGGCTTTCCATGCACACTCGTGTTTTGATTGCAGCGGCAGCTGATCCCAGGGCTGCAGTTCCAGGCTGTAATTAATTGCGTGCGGGTAAAGGATAAGTCAAGGATAAGTGTTAAAGCCGTTTCAACGCTTTGTACACACTTTCACGTCGCACACAAAAGGCAGCGCTTATTTTTTATATGAGAACGCGTTTGCTGGGGGGGTGGAGGAGACAAAAAGGCAAACAAGAACAAACAAGAAGAAATGTAGAAACTTGCAGAAAAGGAAGAGCCTTGGGTTCCTCGAGCTTTAAATACCTTAATCAGCAGGCCCATAAAGTCTCCAAATTTTAATTGCCCCGCCATGACTATTAATTACGTAACGGGAATTGCAGTCAACATGCCCATATGTCTGTAAATGGGAGGGTATGGATTAGAATAGAAAGTGGAATGCATTGGAATACAATAGATTTTATTGATCTACAAAGGTTGAATTACATTCCCCTGAAGGATGTGCAATCAAACAGCGGCATTATGTTTCTTGTGAGCTCCAGAGAACGGCATTAAATAGATGGCTGCAGGAATAATGCCCCGCCTTATTGTAAAGAAGCTTCATTAGACAACATTACTATAAAGCCAAATATACGTCAGAGGCTGCGAGGACAAAGCCCCACATTATCGTAAAACAAAAGATGCCTCACAGGCTGCACGAACAGCACACCATTGTTCCACGGCTCATATGCTGTCCCTGTGACGACCAACAATATGTGGCAGAGTCATCCAGTTTTTAAGATCAATAGCCAGCACGCATGTATATTGTATTTGCCATAATTGTGGCGGTTTCTGTCCCAGGCAACACAAACACCCAATAAAAATCACGTTTTGTTTGCTTCAGCTGGAGAGCAGGATCTGTTTACTGATCCTAACCCGCAGCTAACTTGGCTGTTTGTTTCTCTTCGAGCCTGGAGAAACGTTCAGAGTGAATATCATCTGATAGCTTTACATATTTAGTGTAAGATATTTCAGAAGTTGAAATGTAGCCACCTGGCAAGGACTTCCTGTTTGTTGTGCTGGCTGACTTGTGTTTCCAATAAGCATTCAATTCTCAAAGTAAACTTGGAAAAGGTTTAGATATTAGGAAAGAAAAACATTCGTTGCTAGATGTAAAAAAAAAATTTAAGTCCAATATGAATAATTCTGGGATTAGTTGTGGTTTCTGCAAGTCTTAAAGAAAGAAAACAATTACTTGCTCATACTACTGCAACCATAAGCCAATGACATCAGTCTGATGAGATGTGCATTAGGTTGTGTGAATATATGTTTTGTGAATCAACGGCACTCTGCCGCACTGAGTTAATGAAATGAATGAATGGATGAACAGGATCTGTGTCTTCCCCCTTTAGATACCGTCACTGATTGTAAATATGCAAATATCGTCAGTATTGTCCGCTTGCGACAAGTGGACTTTACAGATTGCCTCTGGAAGAAAACACCTGAGCAGCACTGCACTCGCAGGGCTATAAAATGTGTTTGTGCTTCGGTTGGAATAAATGTAACAAATTACACGTTGAAGTTTCTGCTGCATCTGGAAAACTTTCTAACTTTAGAGGAAACGAGGACCTGGCATGTTTCCTTTCATATTTCTGCTAGCCTCTGTCTGACTCCCATGCAGGCCTTGCTGACAGGTTTCTCAAAGCTGACAGAAGTCTGGGAAACGGGCAGAAAAATGGCAGCTGGTGACCGTCTTTCCAGTGACAGTTCGGGGTAACAGTCAGGGACCAGTCGACCTATTTGTTAAAGCAGAATCATCCTTTAATTTTCCCAAGCCCACCTGTCACTTAGTTCCTGTTAGCCAACAGCTGCAGCTGCACTTTTCCAGACTTTTATTTTTTTCGTATGTATTGAACTTTAGTTTCCTAGGCCGTTTCTATTGGGTTAAGTGATATATCTTAGATCAGTAGAGCTGAAAAGTGCAAATAAATGGCCTTTCCACAGCTGAACTTTGTCGGATTTTAATTCAACCAACAATTGGTTGAATTGGATTTTATTTAGTTGCATTACAATAACGGGGAATAAGCTTCACGTTTCTGATTTTCATTTGGAAACAAATACTCAAAACCATGCATAAATTTTCTTCTATTTAATACTTTGTGTTGGTCCATCTGCTATTAGTATTTCTGTTCCACAGATGTACATTCTGTTCTTACACTGAGTTGTTTATCTATGTTCATTGTTTGGAAGCCCAATTTCTGCAAGAACAATGCGGCTTTCAGAAACCTAAAGCTGAAAGGGCTTATGTTAATGAGCGCCAAAGTCTTAATGCCACATAAACGCCTACATGTTCTTATTTTCCTGCTGCTCACATAACATCTATTACAACTTTCCATAGCTCTAGGCCAAGCTTTGCTCCTTTTCTTCCTTCGCCTTTCTCTCCATCTCATTTCCAGCGTTGCCGCCACTCTGTGTTTTATTTCCAAATTAAAGTAATAAAATGGATTGTCTCTGAGGTAAATTTGCAGCAAGTGAACAGGAGGCTGTCATTACTGTGTCATGTGGAGGGGATGATGAGCAAAAATGGAAAGAGGATGAAAGCAGAGGGGCAAATCAAATAGCGACGGCTGCCTGACATATCTTTGTTTCAGATTTCTGCAAGATCTACAGCTACTGCCTTAAGGAAAAAAGTCTACCGTTGAATACTCTTACACTGAGTCACCAAGCTCTGGTAGGTTTCATGAGTTCATTTGTCATGAACTGTTGACATTTTTACTCTACTGTGCATTTGTCCTATGTGACTGTGGAACAATGGTGCAACATCTTACAGCTGGGAAGAAAAGGCACCAACTCTTTCATTCTTAGGGAAAAAAAGTTTTTCACAGACAAAAGGGAATATCTTCTTGTTTTACCTACATCAGTGATTAATACTGGACAGTGAAAGACAATATCTGCCATCATACGTAATGGGGACATAAAATTCAATGGTGCTGAAATGCTGACATTGACGCTTCATCTCATGAACTTAGTCTCTTTTTCTGGAAAACAGTAAACCCAAAGCGCGGGGAAATACTGTGGGGAAAGGTTAGGTTTTTATTAAATCAATAGAAAACCAGGGCATTTAAATTTTGAGAAAGTAAGGTGAGTTTATGCCATTATTCAAAATCCTTTACAGGTAAATAAAGAGCCAGAAATCAGACATTAAAAATCACAAAATATCCCCCAAAACAAGAACACAAAGCATCATAATAACGCAAAGACACATCTAAATTTAAACACAGAGGCTTGATAGAAATAACCTGATGAAATCATTTGGTGTCTTTATGGGTTAAGCTCTAGAAAATAGTTTCTGCACGTGTCCTGTTTCAGAAACTTTGTTTCAGAGCTGAGACTAAACGCTGCGCTCACACAGCAGGCGAATGCGACCCAAATCTGTTTTTGTTGCCCGTGTGCGACTCACATCCAGCTCACCACAGACTTTCAATACCGATGTAACACTCAAGCAAAGGTTCAAGTCGCATTTTTAAAAGAGACGCTACGCTGCTGCTCTTTGTGTACTTTTCATTTTTGAGCAAAACCCCTCCAGGGTTGTGAAACTACCTCACAGAATCTAATTGGCAAAATGACAGAACCCCACCACCCACAGCTGGAGCTAATGGCCATTTTATGTGCACCACTGTTAGCATCGGAAACATCGTCTTTTGACAAAAGCACCAGGGCACCCCCAGTATTTATACTGTCATTACGCAACAGGCCCAACAAAAATACACTCAAGACTCGGCATGAATACCGTATACACATAGTATGAACACGCAGGTTCTGTTGTTACAGCTCATCATGAACATCGTCAGTTATTGCAAGCCTGCTACGCGCGGCACAGGAGGCGCTCAGAAAACAGGAAACAGGACGAGCTGCAGAGTCTGAACGCCCATTTACATGCACAGGTTTGGCAAAGATGGGGGCAGAAGAAGAGTCCAGAGTAGGGATTTCATTTCCAGCCCTCTGGGCTTTTTTTGTTTGCAATGAGTCTCTGTTTCATTATAAGTACCTTAAATCAATAAATGATTAGCAGGTCTTTGCTTTTGATGACAATGCAGAAAATTTAATCTCACCATTTGGATCAATTTTGAATGAAGAAAGAACTTGAGTTGAACACCAGTAGTCTACACGAAACATAAGTCTAACTAAAGTTCCTGTTCAGCCTTGACTATAACATTTAGTCTTATAAGTGTTATTTTCAGAATATTTGTAAAGTTGTACATTTCTACTGTTTTTACTTCAGTAATTTTAGTTGTGCGTTTGTTGATCGTAAAGTTGTTTTCCTGTGCTAATAAATTATTTTGTTATTTGAGAGTATCTGTACTTATTATATTTAAATAATGACTGTGTTAGAGTTACGCCATAATTTATTATTTTAAATCTTAATCTTTTTCAGGCAGTTATTTATCAACAATAACAGACTAAATTATTTGACTATTTTCTCAATAATCGAGTATTCCCCCGACTTGGTAATTTTGATCTAAATTACTAATTTCCCCAAGCAATTATTACAGTTATTCCTAGTCAAAACAAGACTGCCTATTGCTGCACAACATAACTCTTTGAACGATTTTCTTTCAGTTGTTACATCCACTTGCACATATGCCTTTAAAAATGAATAAGACTTCAAACTCTGTCCTGCAGCTCTGGCAAATGCAATTTGCACCATGGGTAACAACTTAGTGAAAATAGTGATAGTCAAGCTGCGGGCAGAGAAAGAAAAGCTGCAACAACATGCGAGGAAAACATGCAGCTGAGCTAATGACATCCTGAATGTGGATGTGGAAAAACATTAGTCATGCTAAACGTGTCCTTTTGTATTTTCAGTAAAGTGTTCGAGCATTTTGGTTTCACCAGAGCAAAAGGTTTTGTCTCACCAAAGTCAGTGAAGGCTACAGGAAATGAAACTTTTTTTTCCAAATACTTTGTGTTTGTCACAGAAAGTGCAAACTTTTGCTTGAGGAAGAAGCAGAAAATCCCGGTAATATTAAAGGTCAATTGGATTCATCCCCTGGAGACGGAAAAAGTCATGGCAATCTAGCAATTGGTTTATCCAATACTCAGTCTGCAGAAATATCTCGACAGGTGCTCTATAGACCAAAACTGTTCTGTGGACTCACTGAGGGCTACAAAGCCTCTCAGGAATTGCTGTACAGCTGCATACATTGAGAGGGTTTTTATTTTATTTTATTTTTTTCCAGTTTGCTTCACAATGCCGGTGGGATTTCTGACATATGTCATGTTAGGTGACATATTAGTCACTAGCAATGTGAATGCTGCTCAACAAACAGCAACAATAATGAGGCAGGGAACCCTTAGGAGCAGTCCACACAAAATAAAGCCTGGACCTCACCGTCTCTTCGTTAGTTTTCTCTTTTTTTAAAAGGTTTATATGAAAAACAAGCCCAATCTTTTATTTTTAAAGTTGTGTGTTTTGAATGGAAACACTTCGGTCAAAATGTTGTCTTCTGCTGGAAGAATATCGACCCTGAAGAAGAAGCTAGAAATGTAGCTCATCTTTCTAAAGTATGCTGCCTACTCATGCCAGTTTATAATTAAATTTTACATCTAATATTTGTTTGTCTTTCTCCAGGGTGAAATGCATGAAATTATGCAACCTTAGTCATTAAGAGACTCACTGGCTGCACCAGTTTGAATTTGTTGTGAATTTTCTCAAACCCAAATAGGAGTAAATAAATAGAAAGTCAGCAATCACGTACAGCCCAAAATTATTCATACCCCGGGCAGATTTTGGTTTAAAGTTATCGTTTAATTTTATCAACAGGATTTTGTTTGTTTTGGGGGTTTTTTAATCAGAAATAATTTAATATTTTTGGAGTCAACAAACCAGAGAGTTGAATCTGAAAGACGAGGCCTTCCAACCACAAATACCTGGTGATAAATGCATAAAATAAAAAGTTAAAAACAATACTGGGAATCAAGCAAAATCTTGTCAGCAATCATAAAAAGATTTGAAAACCATTATGCAGAAAAAGCCTTCACCACTAATCACTGAAAATGGTATAAATGATTTTTGACGTGCTCTTTTTTAACTACTTGCCTCATGGACATTACCATTCTGGTTGAATAAAAGTATAGATTTCACATTATTAGTTGGCAGACTCTCAGTTCGTGTTTATTTTAAATATTTTTCTTTGATATGGACTTAAAATTTAGTGGTTCCTTGTTGGTTTCTCAAAATCTGGGCCAATTTTGTTTGATCCTAAACAGGGGTGAAAGTAGGGGGGTACGGCAGGGTCCTGCTTACCCCTAAAAGATTTAGCGGGGGTACGCAGTACCTGCAAGAGAAGAGAGTGACTGTCTGCTGTAAAAAAAAATCAATGGGTTCACTGTGCAGCCGTGAGAGCACCCACTAATCAGCCGTGACTGATTAGTTTTCAAGAACAATCTAAAACATGACTTAATCAGTTAACAAATAACTTTTTTCCTATTTCATATCGTTTCTGAACTGTTCGTGCTTTGCTAGAGCATGGCTGCAATATGTCGATCGCGGAATATATATATATATATATATATATATATATATATATATATATATATATATATATATATATATATATATATATATATATATATTTATTTTTTGTCATAGTACCCCCAAGAATTTAAA
Organism: Poecilia reticulata; assembly: GCF_904066995.2. Lineage (NCBI taxonomy): Eukaryota > Metazoa > Chordata > Actinopteri > Cyprinodontiformes > Poeciliidae > Poecilia > Poecilia reticulata. The sequence continues at coordinate 14,539,758 of NC_088845.1, forward strand.
ACTACTTTCACCCCTGATCCTAAAGTAGCAGAGGTCAAAACCTATACAGAGTTATTTATTATAGCAGGACAAGGATCCTCAGTTCAACATTGTGGAAAATTTGTGGACAACATTAAAAACAGAATGTGTGTCAGGAAGATGTTTATGAATATCACATTTAATTTGCTATGTATATGAGCTGCTTTGGGATTATTGGAAATTGTATTGTTTTTGTTGTTGTTGCTTTATTATTAAAGTAAAATTTTTAACCACAAATAAAGTACATCTAATTTTAGTTTACATACTCTACTAAAAACATACAGAAGATCCTATTAAAATCCAAAAACCTATTTATTTTTAAAAAGAAAAGGACACAAAATGCTTATAAATAAGCTTTAACCATTATTCACGAATCTTTAAAGCTTGTAGAAAAGCTGCTTTTTCCTCTGTATGTAGTTTATTTTAACTAGCCCAGTGTGATCAAATTTATTAGCATAAGCTACACATAAAACTGAATTCGTCCCACTCACTCGCCTCCTTTACGCATGTAGGAAAAACTGGTGGGTGTAAATGTCAAAAGTCAGTTTTATTTGTCCTTTATGAGCTCCGGTAGTAACAAGGTGAATAATGAGTGGATATGAGTTTCAGCACAGATATAACTAATTAAAACAGAGGCATGAAAGTTGTGCGTATGCCAGAATATAAATTAATCCAAGTCAAAAGGAAAGTTGATGTTTACTGAAAAATTATCTGGTGAATGAAATCAGAGATTTTATGATTGACTGGCAACGATTTTGTTTTGTTTTTTTCCATTTCAGTGAACACACCATACTTCTTCTACACTAACAGGTCACACTGACAAAATCTTCAGTGTAAATCACCGAGTGTAATCACCGAGTGTAAACTATTTTCAGTATATTCAAGGTGTTGAAGACGGAGCAAGCATAAAGAAATATGAGAATCTATATTTTCTTTGGAGGCATGTTCATTCAGAGGTGAAGGTGTTACTGCCCTGTTTCATCATTTTAGAGTCCAGTACTTTCTACTTACTGTTGAGAAAACACACAGTTTTTGATGGAAATATAAGATGCTAAAGATATTAAAATGTAATCTTTGTCACCATGTGTCTTTCATTGAAAATGTTATTGAAATACATTTAGCAGCAGAGCTGGGTAACACTGACTTCCACCTCTCATGGCGTGACAAAACATCTTATTTTAGTACAAATAAGTAATGACAACTCCTGAGAAATTTAAGTTTAAATAAGGACATGGAAGAAATGACTAAAAAACAAACAAACAAAAAAAAATGGGGAGCAAAGTGGTTAATATAAATATATATGAAATACAGAAATAAAGCTGACCACAAACCAAAGATCATGACAAATCCAGTCTTGAAGTAACAAATGCCTGGAATAGTTTTCAGCATCACTTCTGGACAGGATGTTTCTGTTTTTGGGGGTGAGTAAAGATAGCCATACAGACGAGTTTGATATGAACCTGAGGCATAAATTCAAATTGGAAGACTCTCCAGCCTCACCTGCATCATCCAATCGCCACGTCATCTACTGTCAGCCTATCACCATCGGACCATGCCCGTCTTCGCCAATCACCGATCAAGCTCCCCTTTATAAGGACCTTCATCCACAGCGGCACCAACCCACCTCCACCCCTTTTCCACCTCCATGCTCTTGGCTCTCCAGGCTTCCGTCCTTCTCCGACCTCCATCACCAGTGAACAAACATGACAACTTCTTTCCTACAGCAAAATGAAGAGAGATTAAAGTTGGATAAAATCAGAATCCGCAGATCTAGAGCTTAAAAAAAATCTGTCATTAGCCACAACAGTAATAAATTTCTGCTGCATGTCATAATACAAGCCCGATATCTTATTGACACAATTTATTCATGTAGTCATAATTCAAGATGGAAAAAATAAACAGACATGCAGTTCAGCACAGCATCGAGTCAAAGCCAAAGTCGTCACATGGAGCTTTGCAGAAAGACATTTAACACCAAATAAATACAGATGAATCAAAATGTGCACCAGTTTGTAAAATATGTCTGCAGCAGCCTTTCTTCTTTTAAATGCTAAAAATAATTCGCCGCGTTTGATTAGATGATATTTCTGGGATTTCTCCTAACTTATCAGGATGAAATGAAACCAAAGTGCACCTGAGCACCTCTGTTGCTGCAGGTCGCTTCATTTTGCCGCCGTGTCTACCTGCCTTAAAGGCCTATTATAGAGACATCAGGGGAGTAACAGAGGCCGACAGAGACAAACAGGTCACCCTTACCTGGGCTCCTGGATAAACGATTCCCCCCGCTGTCTCTAGCACTGCTCTGCCCTGCTTATTTTCTCCATGCTCCACCCAACATCATCAACCCTCCTCTCCCGTTTCCAACCTGTCTTCCACCATCTGACTGCTTCTTTCCACCCTCTGTTTCCACCATCACAATCTGATTTGTGCTCCTCCCTTTCTCCCATCCACCCAAACCACAGAATCTACAGTAAAAGGTTGCATGTGAGCAAGAGGGAGGCTTTGATGCAATGACCTTGCTCAATAAGGGTTGCTAAATGTGCAGTAACCACGTCCTTGTTGCAACACAGTAATGGCTCTGAGGCCCAGACCTCATCATACCAACACAACCCTCAGTGCACCGACTTTGCTTCTGCAGGACAGGCTGCTCATTATCCACCTTAAGAATTGAGTTTATTTGTGTGACATTGAGCAGAAAGTGAAGCTGCTCTTCCACTGTAGCGGTAAAGAGCTGCCACAGACTGCAGCTTCGCTGATCTATCGGGTGGACGAAGCAAGAGAAATTTGCTCACTGCCTGTTCCACTTTACCTGTCATAGAAAGGGACAAATGATGTCAGATCCTGCTGCTTCAAAGACGCACGCGTCCTTTTAAAGAAGCTCTTGAGCCGTGGCATTTAACTCTGGCACCAGACAGGTGCTGTCATGCATTCAGCCGGGTGCCACTGGCAGGTCTTAGCGTCGTTATGCACGCAGCCGCTGATGCGCACTTACATGCATTAAGCGTGGATGCATGCATAGCGGTGTGTAAGTGTGGGTCTGTTGCTACAGCGGCATAAATCACAGTCGCTGAGCAGGAGGCTGCTGCTGCTGCTGCCTCCTCCATCTGTCTCTGTCTGCAGGGGTGAAGTATTTTACACTGATGACAGGATGAATGTGAGGAGGTGAGAAAAAGTGAGCCATGCTTGAGTTGTGTGGGATGGACAGAAGAAATAAATACTGCAGTTTTGAGGGGCCATGTGAATGTGAGCATCATGTAAGCGTATGCAGAGACCTGGGGGAACAGATGCGTCAAAGCTCTCGGTGCAGGTAATCAGCATCTCTGCAGGGCTTCTTACTTTGTATCTATATCTGCTTTTCAGAAACAGACTTCAGCAGTGAGAAAGAATTCTTGCCAAATGAGGTACCGCAATGCTGCACTCACAAAAGTGAAATGCTGCTTTTGTTCAATCATAAAACACATTTTATTCAGGCTTTGGACATTTTATCCAAATCTCTTTAGCGAAAAGATACTCGTTTCATCCACCTGCAGCAAACTTCTTAGACAGTTGACTAGCTACCTCCAATAATTAATGCTCTTCAGCTTTTCTAAATCGGATAAAGCCCAGCAGAGTAGCTTCGGACCAAACGTATAGAGCACTTTCCTAACACGCAGACACAGCGAAGAGGGAAAACACCTTTTGACTTTACTGCGGCTAACAATTTCAGGTTCCTTTATAAAGTTGGACTAGAATGAGCATGGCCTGCTTTTTACTTTTTAGAAAAAGTCCAGTATTTTGTGCAAATAAAAGAGTATGTAAAGTAAATATAGCATACACCACTCAACCTAAAACAAGCAGAATTTTATAGGGGAGAGTTTAAAATTAAACAAATGTGACACATCCTCTTATCCGCCACACTTATACTCATTCTAAACTGGAGTCAGTACATACTGTGAAGTTCATCAGCCTTAAAACACTTTTCCTGACATTTTGACATTTTCTAAGTTGCATCACATCGAAAATGCATGGCTCACATGTGGGATCTCATGGTCAAAAGGTGTCAGTCAGAAGAAGGACAGAAAAGATATTCCAAATCATTAAGTCTATAATGGAAGCCAGTCACTTATCAAAAACTGGATGTACCTAAAAAAAAGAGAGAGAGAGAGAAAAAAGAGAAGAGGAAACCTGGTCAAGGAAGACGCCTCAGATGAGCTGCAGAAATTTCTGACAAATTCTAATTCCTGTCTGGATCGTAATGTCAGGCCATGTTTTAGTCACAACTCCAAAAGCTTTGTGTGACAAAGAAAACAATACTACACGTTACCAAAAAAATTAAAAAACACTTCTCCCACAGTGAAGCATGGTGATGGCAGTATCATGGTATGGGGATGCTTGTCTTCAGCTGGAAGAGAGTCCTTAAACATGTCAGAAGAAATTATGAGCAGTTCCAAAAGCCAGTCAACAGCGGCACATAGGGAGGAAAAAGAAACATTATTATTCAGCTAAAAACTGAAATGCTTCTCCTTAAAATCCAAGCCAGAGCAAATATTTGAATCCAGGCACAGGAAGAGGGCTGTGTGCAGGAGAAACCTGTGCAAGATGGAAAATTACTTTTACTAATAAAAATGTAAAATAGTGCTAAATCAAGATTAGTCCAACTTGTAAATCCAGACTGGGAGCTGCAATAAAATGTAAAAGGTTTTTCTGCAAAGTAATAATTTAAGGTTGCGCAAATTTAGGCAGCGACATAATTTTAGAAACTTAGTTATTTAATCTCTTAATGATTTCTGTTTACTTTTTGAGAGTTGTTTGAGCTTTGATCAAAGTGGAAAAATGTTCTGAAGTGACTTATCTTGGTTTCATTGTATTACTTCATAAAATTCACGTACTTCAGTAGTGTTGTGCAGAGGCTCTTTAGATCCACTGTATTCAAGTCCTGCGGCTTCAATGACCCTGGCAGAACTGCAAATGTTGTCTTATTTCATGCAGCTAAAAACACAAGACACTAACGGACCAAGTGGGAAAAACAACAGAAGAGCTGGAGGAGGCTGTGAGTCCCATTTTATGACTGGTGTTGCGTCTCTCATCCCTCCTATAAACTGGGATTACACTGTTTGGAGGGAAGTGCACAGAGGATGTGGGAGAAACTGTTGGCTTATGTGGGTGTCCCAGTGAGGCAGAGGAGGTCACGGTTGGCTGATTAGGTTGTTGAGGTAGAGGGAGCAGGATCTCTCCTGACAGACAACCAGTCACTTGCCACATTCCAGATTTGGTTCTGGGTTTTGAGATTAGCTCAAGCATGGAAATCTCTCCTCGAAAGCGCTCTGGAGGACTTAAAAAGACAAACATAGAGGACCAACTGTGCAATGGACAGAGCTGTGCCAAATGTTTTGTTGTCGTTTTTTACCCCCCGCACCCCCTCCCAAAAACAAAACATATTTGGCAATTAACAATCCATGGCAATACTCTCAAATGACTTCTGCAGCATGCACCATTTTGTACTTCAAAGTACATCAGCTTTAATTTGTTGGTTTTCTCTTTAAAAATGACATTTTTAAGAATTAGGATTGTAAAAAAAAAAAAATCGGAATCTGATGGTATTAAATTAAAAAATGCAGCATCTGCATTGAGCACCAAGCATCTGTGTTCAGCGATCCAATGGTTTCATAATCACCTGGTGACATCATGATTACTTACCATGACTATCATCTGTATAGTTGTGATAACTAATTTGATGTCTTCGTATAACCTGAGCCTGTGGGAGCATGTAGATATTAAATCAAAGGAGTTCCAGGACTGGACCTTGAGGCTCCCCACATGTTATTTTTGTCTTCTCCAACTTATCACTGCTGATTAAACTAACACGCTATATCGATTTGGATGGTATAATGTTCCCTTTTCTTGCAATGAAATAACATTTCAACAAACATTATATATCCAGCCCTAACAATTAAGTGAATTAAAATGTACCTCAACAAAATCTACTTCACTGTCAACTTTTTATCCAGCAATAAATTGATATATTTGTATTTAACCAGGAAAGTCTCACACAGAAAGGTGCAGCAATAGAAATGTCATTTGCCAATATTAACTGGGAAACAGACACAGCTTGCATTTTATATTTGTATACAAAAGATTGATGTGAAAAGTGTCAGAGCAACACACACCCAGTGCAGTGAGTCAAATTGGGTAATGACATGGACAACAAACAACAAATGAGGGACTTATGCAGCTGCTTTGCCTTTGAAAGGCTCTGCTTCTGTTTGGAAGGAAAAGGAAACGTGATTTTTTTTTACACGTCGGCATGAACTTAAAAGTGTCCCATTAACTGTTGTTCGCATATTTACAGAAGTTTGTAGAAAAGCTTAATAACCTGATCACATGTTGCACATTGTTCTGCATCAGTTCTGGTGGAATTTAACATTTACAAAAAAAATGTCTTGGAGACTAAATTATTGTAATTTCCTGTCTAGAACAATATTCGTTGGCTGAAAGGTTATTTCCCTCCATTCTGGCTCTGCAGTGCAAAATCATGGCTTGCTTTTACTTAACTTTTTGAAGCGATCCAAACATCACAGGTGCATTTCTTTCAAAGACCAATTCAAACAACTGGATCATTTTAATGTTCATTTATGTATAATTCAATTTATCCAGGAAATAAGGAAAGTCGGGACAAGGTAAGATTCAGATTCAGAAAGAGAAACCAAAAGCCAATCAAAATGTGTTTTGGGTTGAGGAAAGTCGGTCTGTTGCAACAGAACCAGATATAGATTTAGTGGAAAAGTGAAATAAGTGAAAATCTTATACAAGATAGACAATACAGGAACATTTAAACCTAAAATTTGATTTCATGGAAGAAAAAAAAATACACTGGGAGTATTTTTTTTTTCTTCATAAAAAATAATCGATTATACACAAATTTTGGAAGAAAATTTAGATTAAAGTCAGAAAGACATTTGAATATGTTGATATTTCCTCCTGATGCCATGCAAGGGCTGCCCTGGCAACTGTGCATGTTGTCGGGAAATAGTCCAGCACATTACCACGGCCATGCAAAAGTACAAGATGAAATTTTCACACATTTAGATGGAGCCAAGTTGTTTTTTTTCCCCAGTTCTGCTGCTCACAAAGACTTCTACTGACCCATAGTTAATGTGAGAACGTGCCAGTAATCTTAACCAAATCTTTGCAAGAAAAGTAATGGGCATATTTTACAAAATGTGAAGTCTATTTGTATCATCGTCTGCGACTGACAGCGTACAGCGATACTCTCCTCACATCTAAATTTAACAGCATTCTGACGCTCAGTAGTGTGAAATCTGAATTAATTCCCTCTTACATAAAATGAAGATGCAAAAAGCCCAGCTGATTGCTGGAACAACTCAAGTACATGGTGTTTTTATGTAAAACACAGCGCTTCATATGCTTTAAGGTCATTCGCATCTGCAAGTGTCCACCGCCAATACAGAGCATATGGAATAAGGATGCAGGGGGCGTCTAAATCCCACAGTGTTCGACCTTGAGGAATGGGAGCTCTTATATCCTCATTAACATGGATGAAGCGTGGCTACGAGGTGAACACACCTACCAGCTCAGCTGCTGATCCTCAGCAAGCCGACAAGGGGAGACAGCGCATCCACATGAACACGCGGCTGCACTGGGAGCGCAGCAGTCAGACATGTGCAAACCTCCAGCATCTATTTTCATTATTACAATCCCATCAGCTAGAGGCAAGGTTGGTTTGTGTTTTTTTTTGCTGCAGCTCGCAGAGGCTGAGTGTGTGAGGTGGGCTGTCAATGACACTCGGCCTCAAACAAGACTCGTTGCAAAAGCGTACAGGAAAGCCCCAGCGGGGAGCGGGAGCGCAGAGCGGCGGCGTCTAGTTCACATCGTGCTCAGCTGTGTCCTCTGCAGGTAAAAAAAAAAAAAAAGAGAAAACAAACTGATAAATATCCTCCCGCTCAAATGCACCAGGTGGCCTGTGGCGAGGGTTTTCTTTTATATGATTGTGCTGTAATCTTCCTCCAACGAGTCAAAACATTACAATTATATGATTCTACAAGAAGCTAAATCATTTTGTTGAAGTACTGAAATTTTCTATTAACTTTTGTGAAAAGAAGTTCAGCAGTAGCATGCAGGTTAATTTTAGGAGAGAAATGTGAACCTACTAAAAACTTTGACAGGGTCCCTTTATAAATAAAGCAGTGCAGCTCCTGTGGCGTGGAGGAAACCTGTCTGTGGCTTTGCTAAGGAGGTCTACATTGCTTTGACCTCTGACCTATGGAGATTAGGTTATGTTGATCTAGAACAATAGCACCGTAAGTCAGGGTTTCCTGCAGTGTCTTATAAGCCTGGCGGGCCACCAGGCTTTACTTATGCCCCCACCAGACTAAGCATTACTTATTTATTTAAGGTTTTTTTTTAATGTTTGCATTTTTTTAAGACTTTATAGTTGGTGTTCAGGTGTTAATCTTCTAATCTTTCAATAACACATGATTATCAAGTGGTATTTTAAAATTTCCTGTCAATTTTAAACATTTTTTAACTGAAAAACAAGATTGCTGCTGGAGGAATGATTGCCCTAGAGCCCAACCACCAGGCTTAGCACGTTTTCTGGGGAAATCCTGATAAGTATCTGTACTTTTGTCAGTGTGGGCAATTTCCACTAGCCACATCTTTCCTTAAAGCAGCAGTATGTAACATTTATTTAAAACATAAATCTGTGTTTTTATGCATTTGTTAAAACTCACTATGTCGTGGCAGGTATGAGACGGATAATCTGGAAATAATTGAGCTCCTCTGCCTTCTCCCATTGAACCTGCTGTCATCTACAGAAATACGTCAAAAACAACCAATCAGAGTCAGGAGGAGGGTCTTAGCGCTGTCAATCACCCATTTGTATGCACCGCTCCCCACCTCGTCCTTTATCTCTGCCACCAAGTCTTCAGAAACGCTTCAAGACTGACTGCAAACGGAGATCCTTCCTGCCTCCAGCATCACCATGCACAGCGGCGGCTCTTTGAAGATACTTGGATGATATGAGTTATGACATCACTTAATTTCCCTTTAGGATGCATAAAATGTTTTTGAATTGAATTTAATTATCTTTCTTTCACCTCCCCATCCCATCACCCTCACCCCTAGTTTCTATTTTAATTCTTCATCCAATCTTCTTCATTGCAGAGAGTAAATTGTCTTTTCCCAAGCTAGCTTGGGAAAAGACAATTTACTCTCCCTTGAGTCTCTTCTTCCTCCTCCTCCTCCTCCTCCTCCTAAGACTTCATCAGCAGGTCTTCCCAGACGACCACATCCAATCCATCCATCCTCTGAACCCTTTTCTTAATAAACCTTTATTCTCCAATCAGTGATAAGTAGTCCTTGCTAGAGGAATTAATCTTCTTGAGTTTTACTGAAATAAAAAAAAAAACTTTTCAATTATATTCTAATTTATTAAGTTAAACCAGGAATCACAAATATCTATTAGAGATGTTGCAATCTAAACACTCTGATTTAAATTAATTAAAATAACGCCTGTTATAGGCTGTAGTGTTACTTCTTATGTTTAGTTAGTGGAAATAACTGTTAAACATCCCCTATGATGTCACTTGCCTGCGATAAATTGGGGGGCGAGGGGGGGAAGCATCTTGTTCAATAAATTTACACGCAGATGTGACATGTCATGACTGACAGAGCAGTAGCTGCTCCCCTGGTGGTGCTAAACGTTCAACAAGCAGGACAACAATGTAAATTATAGAGGACAACCCACAAGATGATCTAATCCGCTGACGAAAGACAGGAGAACGATTTCCCGGAAACCTGCATCATAAATAGCTCGAGCATCGCGCTCTTGAAGCATTTGTTGCATAAATTTTCATGAACAGCTGGAGGAGATACTGAGGAATGAGGGAGGCTGCGTTATTTGTGAAGTGTCACACCTTTTCAGATTTACTGTGAAACACCTCAAGCACACACACACACCCCAACAAACATGCAGAGGATAAAACTGCCTCCAACTTGCCTGCGGTGGGCGTTTTGCTTGAATTTGTTTAATCTTTTTTGATTTTTAAATAAAGAGATGAACACAACCCTGGTAAATGTCTGGAAATAATGGATTTCTCTTTGGACCAGACTGAAGCTCGGATAAACGGCAATACTGTTTTTAAGAATTCAGCATCAGAAAGGTTATTTGTTTAGGAATATATCCATTTTTTTTTCTTTAAGAGTTCTTCAAGAATTAGATACATAAAAAAATAATAATAAAAAAAATACTAGGTTTTTGTTATTTGGAAAATGAAAACCGTTTGGATGAATTCCTGCTTGAGCAAAGTGGACAGCGCCGAGGTGAACCAACAATGCGGGCCACAGTATTATATGTTTGTGCTAAACATCTTAATTCATGTAATATATGTATTCTCTCTAACTACATATATCTATATATAAGACGATATAAATCTTTATCTTGAGTCAGAGATTTAAAAATTAACATAGCCAACCTTTCAGGGGCTTCACAGTGGTGCAGTTGGTAGAGCTGTTGCCTTGCAGCAAGAAGGTTCTGGGTTCGATTCCCGGCCCCGGTCTTTCTGCATAGAGTTTGCATGTTCTCCCTGTGCATGCGTGGGTTTTCTCTGGATACTCCGGTTTCCTCCCACAATCCAAAAACATGACTGTCAGGTTAATGGGCCTCTCCAAATTGCCCCTAGGTGTGAGTGTGTGTGTGCATGGTTGTTTGTCTCTGTGTTGCCCTGCGACAGACTGGCAACCTGTCCAGGGTGACCCCGCCTCTCGCCCGGAACGTTAGCTGGAGATAGGCACCAGCAACCCTCCCGACCCCACTGAGGGACAAGGGTGTCAAGAAAATGGATGGATGGCATAGCCAACACTTCCAGATCTATGACAGACAAGAGAACGAAAGCTAACAAAGATATAGATGTTCCTGAGAATGCATCACCGTCAAAACGTCCGCGCTGCCAGTGCGTTTTCAAAGCAGTTTTATGTAAAAAAAAAAAAAAAATAAAAAATTATTATGCCATCTAAAAGAGATTAAACTGATTTGTTTTAGTCAGACCTAAATTATGATTTTACAACATAAAACTCCTGAAACTCTGTTACAGAGTTTAATTTAAAACGCAGCATTAAAATCTGGAAACGCCTTACCAAAACATTCAGGAGGCTCCCATGTGATTGCCTTGGCATCCTGGTACCATACAGGGCATTCACCCTCACATAAGCACCAATATTTATAAAAATTATGTCTACGTCTTATCTATTTTGAGGTAGTCAAATAAATTATTAGAATGCATGCTGACTGTAGAGAATATATCAGAGATGTACCAATCCGAATCTTGTTGTCAGCGTCTAATCTGGGATTTTTCACAAAGCTAATATCTACTGTAGTCGATTCTCATTCCTCTTTCAACACATTAAGATAAAACAGCAGCTTATCAGTAAATTCTAGCCTTATTTTCTTTTCTCTATCAATAACAGAGGGCATGTCACACTGCATGAGAGAAATATTTGACATTTAAAACAGTTTTTATTGGTGATAATTAGCACAACTGGCATTACTTAATAAGCAGTCTCCGGGTGTATTCTCTCTCTCTACATATATGTAGATTAATATAAACCTTTATCTTATCACGGAGATTTTTAAAAGATAGCCAACATTTCCAGATCTGTGACAGACGAGAGAAGGAAAGTTAAAGATTTGGACGTTTTTATCCAAAACTGAAAATTGAGTTACATAGTGATAATGATAAATTTGCAATATATTGTGCTTTATTGGCATTTCAACCTACATTAAAAGGACATAATGTGTTACAAATTCAGCTTACAGGGCTGAGAAGCTCACAGGCTGCTCTAACTCAAGCTTCCCACAGTATCTTGATCCTCTCAGAAATCTGAAGAGTTTGGATTCCTCGTCTTGCTGTGCGACTGCCGTCAGCGTCAGAATATTTGCAGAGGTATTCGTAATATCTACACACTTCACACTGACCTGCTTTCAAAACGACATGATTTGTTGTCTCTTTAAGTCCAAGATTGTCCAGTTGTAGCTTAGCAACTGTAAAGTACGCACAGCAGGTCTGTGAAGCTTTGGCTTCCTCCACATGCCATTACAGTGAGTGATGGATTTAATAGGAGCATTAATGGATCCCCCCCCCCACCCCCCGTAGCAGATTAAATAAAGAAAACCAATGTTTCATTTTCTGTAATGTAAGCTGCAGAACTCTGTTCGTCTCTCTAGCCGTGTTTGGGCCAAAGCGCAGGTTTAATGAAGCTTTCATAAGACATGCAGGTGTTGAGATCGCAGCCAGTAGCGTCACACAGTTTGTAAAGTAAAACTAAGCCTAAACATTCAGCTTAAAGTCGGCAAAGCTTTCATCCCACAGGGCGCGGCGAGGCTCAGCTAAGAAGTTGCCGCTGCTGTTGCTGAGGTTTCCGCTCTTGTGGCAAGGGTTAGTTTAAGCTTCGGTACATCAAAACATGTCTACCCACCTGAGTTGTGACTACATAGAGCCTAATAAGGCCACATTGGGTTTGCCTTGAAAATTAGGCTTTTTTTTTTTTTCCTGCCTCTGTTTTCAAACAGGAAAAAAAAAAAGAGACACATTATCTGCGGTACAGAGAGACTGCTCAGTTGAGTCTTGTTTTGGTGCTAATTAGTCCAATTAGCCTTCCTCATCTCACACAGTTCTACACAAAGACAAGCAGCAGCTCCGCTCAGCTTAACCAGCCATGCAGTTTGATGTGTGGCGATGCTGTAAAGCTGCAGAAGCCTCCAGTTACACACACAGGCTACTTTCAACACTTTCGGAGCATCCTTCCTTCAGAGGGTGAAGCTGCATCCTGCCTTGTTTTCTGAATTGTTCCCTGCGAGTCCCTGTAGCAAAGCTGTGGCACAGAATTGGGGGATTCTGCATTCAAAGAGCAACATGGACGCAAAATTCCCTCAGTTCGAGTTCTATGGCAGGCAAACCTGAAGGACACCACAGTCCATATTTGCACTCTTTAGATTAAAGTATTTCAGTAGTAGGTGTGACTGAAACAGATGCAACCGAACGGGAAAGAAAAGCTAAATAAGATTTGATGGTAAAGATCGTTTATGCTTCAACAACATGACAATTTCAAATTGTGCTTCAGTCTTTGCAAAGAGCGCACTCTTCCTTTAAATGCTAAAACACTGGTACCTGACTCTGGTTTCAACGCGGCGTCTGCCTTTTAATCACAGAGCAATGAGACAACATTTGAATTTTTCCAGTATTTCCACCTCGGGGCAGAGTTGCAGTAATAATTCATCGGCTTTTACAGTGCCAAAACATTTCTGCAGCAGTTCCACTGAATCCCTGTTTTGTATTCCAGGAGGACGTGGTTCATTCTGAAGTTTTTATTTTCTTTCTGTAGTTTTGCAGAAGCTCACCGAGATAAAAACAAGACATAAAACCCAGTTTCTGTAGCTGCCTCCGTGTGCAAGCTGTTTCAATGACCGTGCTAATCAAATCCAAGAATCTCTGGCTATTTGTTTCTCTCTTATATGTTGTTGTGTATTTGCTCCATGCTGTGATAACCTGAAGTCTTTATTTTTATAAAGAATGTGTAGGTAGCACAAAAAAACATAGAAAAAGCACATTCTCTGTGTTGTACACAAAGTCCTGTGAAAATATTATTCCACTAAATAAAAGCATATATTTTTTTAATAACATAGTTAAATATATAGATACGTGAAGAATAAGATATCTAATCCTGATAACCACAAAATGCAATCATGGGACTTTTGGATGATTCTTGTTGCTGCTGACATGAAATTGCATGTCTGAGCAAAATGGAAAAAGTTAAACTTTTATGAAAGCTGTGCAAGGCGGAAAAGTTTGGACTCTGACATAAACATTAAGGCCAGACTGAAATGTTGTCACTGGAGAATGTAGACAAACGCCAGGACTTCAGAAACAATGTTCCTTGGACCAGAGACTAAAATGTTATTATTTGGACACTGAACAGGCCATATGGAAGAAAAAAAAAGAAATGAAATATGACATCACTCTACAGCCAAAACAAAAGGCAGCGTTGGGCCAAGTTTTTCTAACCATTCTGTAAGCTTCATGCAATTTGAATACATCCAGCAAGTATTTTATAAACATAATGCGGTCAAATAACCAGTACTGAAGTATAGGAGCCACTTTGAATGTTACCTGGATATTTTCAGTTTTGTTCTAGTGTCGCAGCAAGAAGAAATACATTTGAACATCTACGTTTCATAGCGTTTCATACTTTGAGCAAATTGACAAGTTTGTCTACAGAGTAAATATTTTTTACAGCGATTTATTCAATACACTATTGGCTAACTAACACTATCAAAGTTCTGGTTATTTTTTTAGAAACTTTTGAAAACATTATTACCGGTAATAGTGGTCGAAGTAAATCCATGAAGTACTGGATGGCTTGTGTTTATTTCCTCAGGATATTAGCCAGCCACACATGTTGACGCCTGATGCTCAGTAGCAAAGAAAGTTTGGGAACCTTCACGGATTACCAAACCCGCTGCTACGCTGTTTTATCGTCTTTATTTATATCCAACAACATCCAACCATGGTGATCCTCTTTTGTGCAATCAATGAAGCGGGAAAGCAGCTTCCCTACTATCAAAATGGCGACAGCGAACCCGGATGTTTCACTTTAGCATAATGTGACTTCCTGTGCGAAGTCGTGTGAGCTGCGCAACTTGTCGAGGCAAGCAGAGAAAGACAGTTTTGAGTGGTGAATGTTCAATGAGCTGCTAAGGTGTGGTAATGTTAAGTTGCAGTAATCGACGTGTGCACCAGGGGGCACTGTAGTAGTTTTACCATCGTGGGACAGCCAACTAAAGAACCCACGATAAGATAAAACACAATAATAAATATGCAGCGAAACTAATCAGATGAAAACTTCAATCAGAAGCAACTAATTATCCAGCCAAGTCTTCATCTGTCATATAATTTGATGACACTATAATTAGACATAATTTTTACAGGCTTTTAAAAATAATTACTTTATTTTTTATCAAATCCCGAATTTGGAAATGCATTTATATATACGTTATTCAGGTGTGATACAAATGACACAATTTTCTTTGGAATCAATGATGAAAACTAGTGTGGTGAAAGCATTTTTGTTAGAATAAGTAGTTTTATCTGCACAATTTAGTTTTAAAAGCTTTTATAGCAGAATAAGGCAGAGTAACTACTGTTCACTTAGGGTTTTTTTATTTATTAATTGTGATTTTTAATGAATAATGTTCCCTTTTTTGCCAACATATAATAAGAAAATGTTGCATTCTTTATAATTTGTTAAATATTTTACCATGAATGTTAAATTAGGACCATAATCAGTTTTTTTTAAAACAACAAATTAATAGTTTAAAATTGTACTTTATTGACAGAATAGTATTTTTAATGATTTCAGATGAAGCAAAAGTGAAAGTATTGTTACATTTAAGATGACAGAGCCCACCTCTGAAAGTGATCGCAGAATCATCTTCTCCAAGTGGTTCAATCACTCCCGCAGGGATTCGGGGAGGAACATGTGTGTTAACGGAGGCTATACTTCACTTAGATGAGGTCCCGCTTGCACATTGGTTCAATGTCATGGTGTGTGTGAGGCATGAGAGGGCACTGAGGAATCAATAATGTTATTTCCACAGGTGCTTTTAGAGATCTCTCATGTCCCACCTGCACCAGACTGGAAGGATTACCTCTTCTCTGACTTATCAAGGAAGTCTGTAAAATTGAGGCCAGATATTTACATACACTGCCTTTTTGATCTTGCTGTTTGACATCAACCCCCCCCCCCCACCCCCCCACCCCCCACCCCACACACAAACCTGGGGGGGGGGGGGTCAGAGTTCAAACGAAATATTTACTTCTGTTCCTAAATGAATATCAACTTGTTTTCTTTGCATTATTTGAGGTCTGAAAGCTCTGCTTCTTTGTCATTATTTGGACCATTTCTCATTTTCTGCAAACAAACACTCATTTTTTTGCTTAGCATTTTGGAGACATGGTGTCAGTAGTTCATAGAATAAAAAAACAATGTTCATTTTACTCAAATATATACCTATAAAAAGTTCAATCAGAGAAACTGATCATTTCAATTGGTTTCTTAATTTTCTCCATTAAATATGTGTGTGAACGGGGGTTGTTTTTTACCATAATTTTACTCAACAATATCCCATTAAATTCATAATTTGAATGAGAGCATAATTAATATAATGTAGGTGCTCATATGAACCACAGCAGACTGCTTTTAGAGTGCCTAAAAGGAAGTTTTTATTAATGACTCACGCCCCAATGTCTCAAATTAGTTCAACATTAGTGGAAACAGAGGAGGATAATTGAAAACTAATTGTAGCACAAAGTAGATTTTTATTGGTGAATGGTAAATTCAATTAAAGCTTGAAACGTGATTAACAGAAGAAAAATCATTCCCTTCACCGTCTCCTGGATCCAGGCTTTCAGACACCGAAGTTGGTAAAATGATCAGTTTTTAGTCAATAATTAGGCCGTATTGGCTTCACATTTTATAGGCTGCATGATTTTTGATATGTGCTAGCAACGTTGTATCATTCACATACTGTCACTTTAAAAATAAAAAGCTGTGGACCAACGTAATGGATAAAAACACCTTAAAGTATCGATGCCTGAGGTCTTAAAGATAATCTATAGTTTCCCCAACAGACTTAGTCGAACTTACAATCATTTTCTTGGACGGTTGTGGGAGGAAACCGGAGTACCCAGTGAGAACGCAGCCACACAGGGAGATCATGCAGAAAGATCCCAGGCCGGGATTCAAACCCAGGACCTTCTTGCTGCTACCTGAAGTCTGTATTTGAATAACTGGAAGTATGTTGTACTACGTTTTTGCCATGACTGTAGAGCTATGAATCATTAAAATGGCATAATGGAGTCCCAGTGTAGCAACACAGAGAAGAAGAGCACGAAGGTCTTCTTTAAACACTTGTAAAAGCCCGGGGAGACCTAAAACAAGCTGTCTTTGGGTTGTACAGCAACCTAAAACTGCATGTTGATAAGTGTAACAATATCCTAACTGTCTAGAGACAAGGCGCAAGGAGAAGATGAGACAATCTACCCTCTTTGACTTTTACACCCAGGGGTGAGTGTGTGTTTTCGGCAGAGTAATACTCCAACACTGTGACCTGGGTCTAATCAGACATTTTCTGTTGTGGGCCTTCTGGCCGTTCCACATGACTTCCCTTCTGTTCTCTCTGGTAAAATAACTCCTTCCTGCACGATTTCATGGGGATTAAAGGGTGTTCTTCTTATGTAAAGCAGGTAGCTCCATCTGCGGCGTGATGTGTTATGTGTGGATTCTCGCTCTGCCTCTTTTCTCCGTCTTGCTCTCTTCTTCTTCTTTTTTTTATCTCCTGGGTCGAGGTTGGGTAAGCTTTGATCACTGGCAGAGGGTCGCTGCAGTTCGATTTTCTGTGGCTCTCCACTGAGAGGTTTTTGCTCTGCAATTAAAAATTATGTGAGAGACGGCAGGGATGATCATTTTTCTGGAGCGTCTGTGGTTTCGCGCGTCAGGCAGCGGAGAATGGTGACCATGCGAGCGTGCAGTCTGAGCTCGAAAAAGAAAGAAAAAAAAACATTTAGCATATCAGCATCACAACCTGCCATCATCTGCTTCTTAAGGCGACGTTTGGTTTCAAACAGGCGGCAGAAGATTAACGTTTGCACATAATTAAAATATATTTGGTTATATATAACAAATGATCTGAAAGTAACTATTCTTCAGCTCAAGCCAAAAAAGGTTTTTTAATTATCTGGGGGAATACACTCACACTCTGCAAGAGGCTACGAAGGTTTAGCTTATTAAAAATATTGGTTGTTTGCTCTGGACAGATGGTGGAAGAAATGTTTTTAATTCTGTTTACAGAAAACAAAAAAATGGTAAAGTGAACCTGGTGAACAACTTACAAGCAGCAGTGAATAAAACCATTTATTATGCGAGTTACAGCAGCATGTGTGGCATTTCTGAGTTGAGACGTCGATAATTTCTTGGCACGGTCAAAATCATCTGAGTTACGCGAGTGACGCTCTGCACTCGTGAGTTTTTGGAGAACTTTAAAAACGGTTCGGTTTGCTTTCTTGGTGCATGTAAACATAATCTAACGTCTATTTAGAGATGAATAAAAGAATTGAAATATATTTCTCAACAACACAGTTCGGATACTTTGTGCAGAAAAGAGAAGCAGCCGTAACATTTTTCCCTCAAAGCAAGCAAAATGCCTCCAGACTTGATGTTTTGGCTTCTCTGTAAGGGCCGAATTTATGGTCTCTGCTCTTGGCTTTAAACTTGGGATTTTTTTATTTATACATTTTTTTAAAGGAAGAATTTTAACACAAAGCTTACTTTAGTCTATTCAAAGCTTGGCTAGTCTTGAAAAGTCATAGTTTAATTTGAGCTTTTTTGCTTTCCTTTTGTATTGTATAGCTTGTCTCTCAGACCATCGAACAGGTAAATATGGATAAAATTACAGCATATGTGTCGTCTTTAATTTACATAAGTGAAGTTTAATATGCTATAACAGAGAGAGGGTTTTGTTAAAGAGGAAAATTGTGAGGCTTTATGTCTTTTGTGACCAAAATTACACACAGACCACCTGGATTTATTAAGCTTGTTTCTAACAGTTTGAAGTGCGTAACGAAACAAGCTGTGTGCTCTGAAAGGACAGTAAGAACAGGTTGAAAAATGACCACAGTTACAAAAACTTACTCTGGAGAGACAACTTAGCTGTCAAGATTTCCTTTATGTTGATTTCCAATAACAAAAACGTAAAAATATGTGAATGAGAGCAGTGTTTCATGGGGAAATTTGGTCATTATGAAATAAAACCTATGCAAACAAAGACAAAAGCTGCAAATACAATGACATAATCCATATGCTGCTGATTGATGCCATGAGCTACGTTTCTAATCTGCACTGCAGACGACATACGATTAACAAACTCCAACCAGGTTCAGGCTGG
Source organism: Poecilia reticulata (assembly GCF_904066995.2). Taxonomy (NCBI): domain Eukaryota; kingdom Metazoa; phylum Chordata; class Actinopteri; order Cyprinodontiformes; family Poeciliidae; genus Poecilia; species Poecilia reticulata. The sequence continues at coordinate 14,558,770 of NC_088845.1, forward strand.
ACCTGTGAACTTAGCTGAATGTTTTGGTGGTTAACTATGAACTAATTTATCTCAACTTGACTCAACTGAATTTTAGAAATAGTTCTCGTTGCAGATGAACTGGCCCAGCACTCCGCAGTGCATTGGCTGCAGAATCAGACGTGTGGACAGGCGGTGATAAATCTTCATCTGGCAGAGAAAGGCAGACAAGCAGCAGTGATGCGGCTCTACAAAATGCTCTGGGTTTGATCATCGTTCAGGTGTTACAATCAGATAAATGTGTTTCCCCTGCAATTTATGATCAGTCAACGGGAGATGGTCACAAAAAATGTTTATGAAACGTTCTGAGATTTAACTTTTTTCTAACGTGGATTATATTTACATAAGTGCAACTCGTTATTCTAAATTTCCAAGATGATTGGTGTTTAGGTGTCACTTTAGTTGTATTGTATTCCTTACAGAGAGGGGGCATCAGAATGGATCAGTTAATTAAGTAATAAACTCTCCTGTTTCAATAGAGTTAGCTCATTTAAAACAACATGATCCGAACCACTGAGGAGAACTGCAAGTCTGATGATGAACAGAAACACTCACTTTCATGGGATAGCAGGAGGAAACGTCTGGCAAGACATGACAGCAGAAAAAACACGACTCATCTTTTAGGCTCACATAAATCTATTAGCTCCTCTATTCATTATAAGATGCAGTTTAAAGAAGAGCCAGTTTGCAGGAATAATTGCAGAAATCATGCATTTTACAGAAAACGCCGGCATCAAAACACATTAGTGAAGCAGCTTTACCGCTGAGCTTGAATATATATTTAAATATATTTGAGCCGTGCGGCCACGCTTTGAAGAAGCATCAGCTACGTAACGATGATTTATGTAATGTGTTTAGTACAAGCGAGGTTTTAATCCATCAGTCGGTTTTCCTTTGTTTTAATTAAAAGCCATTTCTGACTTTTTTTAAAGTTGTGAATCCAGATAATTGATGTGGCAGCCATTTTCCTACGGTCAATTTCAAAACTTTAAAATGCTGTTTTCTGAACTCCACCACATTTATTTACATGAGACTCCGTGTTTTGTTCTGTACATGGTGGTCCATTAACGGTCCATGAACCAACTCCTACTAGTAATGTTCCATGAGAGAAACATGTGATTTAAAATAAAAGTGTTAAGCATAATGAACTATTTGGAAAAAAGCAATGCAGTCTAAAACCCAACAAAACAGCATTATTGACATTTACTCTGCTTGGCCACTCTAAATAAATAACACATCATCTGCAAATTAAATGGTCTGCGCATGGTTGGTTTTGAATGCTGTAATTAGAAACCAGAGATGAAAAACAAAAATAAAGTCCAAAATGGGCAAAGTTTGATTGTCTGAAGGAGGTTAGTCAACCTTAAAAATGATTATGTGAAGACTCTAATGGCATGGATTTATTAGAACAAAGGAATGATTTACTCAACCTGACAAGAAGAGTAAAAACAAATCTCCAAAAAACTCTGAATACAGTTTCTCTAAGAGCACACAGTTTCCTATATGACTTTATAACTTTAGCAATAAGACAGTATTTTCTGCAGGTTCACTCTTTCCCTCAGCTCGTAGCTTCAGTGTGTCTTTAGCCCTGTCAGGCATTCACAGCTTGTTTTCTGTTTGTTTTTGTTGCTCATTATAAGGCTCTGTCTTAGGAATACGTTCCTGATGCCTCAAGATCTAATTTGCTATCCGACACTACAAGTTAAAGCTAACGCAAACAAAATCCCCAGAAATAAAATAAAGCTTGTCCATTTATTTTATTTCAATACGCTGTGCACCCCGTCTCACACTAGCTCTGTGAGTGACACGAACAGTAACTTTTTTTTTAACACCAGACTTATGTAAAATGAGAAATGCTAAATATTTTTAAAACTCATCATTGTCCAAAACAATCAAAAATTTAGATATCTGTTACTTTTATGTGTTCTTGTCTGTGTTTTGTTACAAAATAACCCAAAGCATTGCAAGCTGAGTCAAGATCACCTTTCATGATTCCACAGTTCAAAAAATATGGCAAAAATGGAAAAGATCCGTCTTACATTTGCCAAAAAAACGTCATGGTGATCTTTAAGACGGAGAAGACAGCAGTGAATCTCATCGTAACAAACATAAAACTTACAAAACACTTCAGATAAAAAATATTGCATCAAACATGGTGGTGGGCAGGGTGATGGTGAGGGATGTTGGAGCATCAGAACCTGGATGACTTCAAGAATCCCGCTCTCTAAAAGCAAAACACTAAAGGAGAACGTCAAAGAATACTTTTTATCATATTTTGCAATGATGTAAAGCACACCAACACGTTCGCCTCTGAATAGTAAAAAAAAAATATCCATTTGAGTTGTCGTCTCATGACCGTAAACAGCTTGAAAACCCTGCAGTGTAGATACTGTAAATCAAAGCAATTCCTCCAAGATCACACAAAAGACTCACTCGCAAATTTTTGACGGTGGCTGTTGCCACAAAGGTTGGGACAACTTGTTGCAAAGTGTAGGAGGCGATTACTTTTTCACGTAGTGCCTGGTTGTTTGAACAGCTTTTTCAGCCAAAAACAGATGAATCTGTTAGTGCAGAAATAACCACGTCCTGCAGTCACTTACATCAAACCTAAGCGTTTTCTACCACAGTTCAAAATGCAAAACTAAATCCCGTCCCGTGTTTAGCTTTGTGTACAGCGCACACGTTACATCGAGTGGTTTTTACTTTTAATAATCAAACTTGATGACGCAATCCCTGTCGGATTGGCCCGCCTCAGATAACAAATGAGTCTGTAAAACCCTCTTTAAACGTCTCTATCCTAATTGTATGAACATTTAACTGAGCTAGCATAAGTTATTTATAATGCACCATAAAGCTGCACCAGCTGTGCCAGAAACGCTTCAACAGGTCTAATAAATTTTTAATCACATTAAAGGTTTATTTCTCAGCTCAGAACCAAGAGGACTATAAATAACCTCTTTTGAAAAATATAATTTTTGCAGAGAGAGAGGCCTTTCACAGAATAAATATGATTATACAACAAATTTTGCATTTCGGTTCCTCAGTGGAGCCAAAGAAGTTGCGCCTTCAGATTAATCAACTGTGTCATTACGAAGATTAACTATCGAGCTTTGTCTATGTTACTGAGGCTTTAAGAAAGTTTAAGAACTACACTGGTACAAATGAATGTTTAATTCACTTTGTGATCATCCATATTTGATGAAACAAAACGGGACGGCTGAAAAAAGTGATCATCAGTTCTGTTCTCACTCGTGGCTTGAACACACGAAGAAATACAAAAAAAGAGCAGAAACGGGAAGAAAATCTATTAAGACTTTAATTTTTCCCTTTTCTTTTAAATACATTTTGCACAGAAATTGTGTTTTTCCATTAATAAGTTACATCATAAATAAAAGCGAACATACAGTATTTTGTCTTTTCACAATAAGTCAATTGTAGCAGCAACTGGCAAACCGGATCACATTTATCTAAAACACTCCAACGTACCCAGTCAAAAATTTCCGTCGTTTTAAAATAGAAATATTCAACCGGTTACACTTTCACTGAGGTTTTACAGCAAACTCTGCCCTAGTTTTTTTTTTTTTTTTTGGAAATGAAATAAGAAACAATAAAAACTGGAGCATCAGCCCTTAAAGCAGTGGAAGTCACAGGAGGTAGCATCTTACTCTCCCGCCTATCAATTTTCCTGTTTTTTTTTTCTTGCAGCAGGCAACATTTATTGATCGCTATGATTATCATAGCCATCCATCCACATTTAACTGCATTTTTTCCCCGTGTCTCCATAGTGAAAGCTGCACTAGAGCTACTTCATCATAAAGCTGTAGCTCCGTGCTGAAGGTTTGCCGATGTACAGATAATCTTATTTTGATTCACTGTCCGTTATTTATCATGAGAAACAAAAAGGCAGAAACTCTGCATGGGAGCATCATGGTCTGAACATTCGCGGGAAGGTGGATTTTAAGAAGTCTGCTTTCCAGAGATCGCAATGCAGATGACATTTTCCTTTAAGGAGAAGGAGCCCAGCAGAATATAAAGTGATCCCACGGAGAGGGTGGCCAAATGATTAAAAGGATTCAGTCCAAACCTTCCTACATAACAGATGGGACACGCAGCCAATTAAAATCAAAGCATAACTGAGCTAGGTTATGTTCTGTGGATGAGATCCTTTATCTGGATTACATTAGTGAGGCACAGAAAGGTTAATGCTTCCTGACCTTCGTCAGACTTTGGTTCATTTATATAGTTTTGTTCAGCAACGTTGGAAAAAAAAAAATCTACATCGGTACCTGAATGTTTATACGCAAACAAATGACAAGTGAAACTCCTCAGTCAGTAGACTGCATGGATTATGAAATCAGCAGGAAAACAGGCTGGAACACAAAACGTTTGATTCGTTCATTAATCTATTTTTAGCTTCAGATCTCCCTCAATTCTGGCCTAAAGTTAACAAATTTCAGGTTTGTTAACAAATTTCAGTTAACAAACCTGAAATTTTCCTCAGGTTTTGGTCCATATTAATGTGAAGTTGCTACAGATTTTTTAGTTGCACATTCATGATGTGAATCTCCCATTTCACCACATCCAACAGGTGCTCTGCTTATTAGAGATCTGATGACTGTGGAGGCCACTGGAGTGCAATAAAATCATTCAAGAAACGACAGGAAGATTTGAGATTGGTGACATGGAGCCATCAGAAAACAACCACATTGTCATTGTAAAGAAGTTGACACTGTCAGCAACGGTTCTGAGGCAGCCTGTGTTTTTTTTTTTATTATGCTTTGTTGATAGAAAGGGGTCCAAAATGTGCCAGATATCCCTCACAGTATTACATCACTACCGACTGAATCGGGGATAAGAGGAAAAACGGATCCATGCTTTACATCAAATTCTGTCTCAAACATCTGAATTTCACAGCTGTGATAATTTCCCAATCTGTTGCTGTCCAAACGTGGTAAGTCTGTGTGAATTGCACCCTCAGTCCGCTGTTCTCAGCTGACAGGAGAGGCACTGGATGTGAACTCTGGCTGCTGTCGTCTGCAGTCTCTGCATTCAGAGATAGTATTCTGCACACATTGGTTGTAAGAAGTGATAATTTTTCCAATTTTCCTCTAACATCAACAATGTATTTTGTGCCCGCAAGATCTTTGGATTGATTTCTACAAATCCAAAAGATGAAAATCCCAGTAGCTTCTGAAATACTCCAAAATGTCAGCCTTGCACAAACAACCATAAAAGTCACTTAGAACCTTTCTTTCCCAGCCTGATGTTTGGTTGTAACTTCATGCCAACGAAACGACAAACAAAGTTTCTGTCATGTGATTGGCTGGCCGCTGATGGTGTTGGCAAACAATCCAAATTGTACACCTAATGATGCATTTTGTGTTTTGCGTCTTATGACATACAGCAGTCATTTCATTAACGCATGATAACATCCATCCATCCATCCATCCATCCATTTTCTTGACACCCTTGTCCCTTTGTGGGGTCGGGAGGGTTGCTGGTGCCTATCTCCAGCTAACGTTCCGGGCGAGAGGCGGGGTTCACCCTGGACAGGTCGCCAGTCTGTCGCAGGGCAGCATGATAACAGTTGTAAGGAATTAATTTTCACTAAGTGAACAGGTGTCACCCTGGTGTTTGGTGACAACTTGTGCTAAAATTGGATTAAACTGCCATGGGGTGAGCACTCAACAGGAGGCAGAGGCCACTGAAGGTTAATCAGGGAACAAAATGACCACCTGTTTTTGCTACACGATGAAGAAACTCTTACTCAGCTGATTGGTGCATTTGTATAAAAACATTTTTTTTTCCCGGTGGTGGTTGCCTGATTGCTCTCCTGTGGAGTCATGACTTCAGGAAGGTAATGTGTTTTTTGTTGTTGTTTTTTTTCCCCTTCTGATTGGAGTTTGTGCTGTAAAAACACCAGTGACCATAAAGGAAGTGAGGACACCGAGGTTTTCTGCATCCTGCTTCATTTCAAGGACCCTTTAACGGTAAGTAAGCAATTAATTTTGCATTACTTGTAAGTAAACACGGAGAGTTTGTACATTTATGCAAACATAAGCAGACTTATGTGCAGAGTACCACATTAAGAAGAGCAGTAAAAGCATACATACCTTACAGGGATATACAAGTACATTCGCAAGGCAAGCGCACACTTCTTGTTCGGGGAGTCTGCCAGGTTTTTCCCTCCGCATGCCGACTGTGCGTCTGGCATCAAGGTTAAGGTCTGGAGACACACGCAAGCTGTGTGCTCTGTCTGGCTTTCACATACTCTGAATGGGCTTTATGAATGGCTGTGACTCAAAGACTGAGTGAACACCGGGGTGCCGCTGCACTCAACCCAATCCGACAACAGGTTCTGGAGGAAAGTCAAAAACCCACTTGTCTCCCAGCACAGCCAGCAACCGTGTTCAACTTAATACCCCGACAGGTTTTCTTTTGCTGCTTGAGCCAAAGTGCTTTTTAACACCCCTCTGCTGCGTCTCAGTGTTCACGGGGCGCATGACTACATCTCTGTGTTTGTTCTCATTGTCCTGTCGGAGCGGCGTCTGACTAGGCGGCTGCAGTAAAGTCGGCTCTCGACATTGCGTGGAGCCGGTGACTCAGTTCTGCAGGTTAGTCGTGGAACGTACGACGAACACACTTTGTGCAATTCATTACAGTAAGAAAACTATCCACAGTTTATCATACAAAGGAAACGCAAACACGAAGCGCCTCGCAAAAAGTATTTCACATCCCTTGAGATTTTGAGACATCATGTTGAGAAAACATTTTTTGTAAAAAATAATCTCAAACATGTGACGCAAAAATGTATTCAGTCCTATATACTCGCAAAAAATAAAATAAAATCCAGTGTAATCATTTGCATTCAGAATTCACATTATAGGCGAACAGAGTTCACCTTTGTGCATTTTAATCTCAGCTTAGATACAAACTGCTCTTTCGAGACCTTAGAGGTTAGTTAAAGGATATTAGTGAACGACCAGCTTCATGAGAAGCGGATGGCATGACAACTTAAAGACGCGGTGAGCCACTCGGGTCCAAACTGTTTCCCCTTCGAAGCCAAACCTGGGAAATTTAAACCTCTGGTGCATCACAGAACTAATTAAAAACCAAAATGCAAAATTATTTTGTTGTAATTTTTTGTTGTTGTCGTTTTACCTGCTCAACAATAAACGACATTTTTATAAAATCTGTATATCTGCATAAGATCCGGTACATAAAAAGGTTGTTTTTATGTCTTACTAAAAGAAAAACAGAGCATTTCCAAATGTTTTGGGTCATCAAATCTTGACTTGTGGTCAGGGCTCAAACAAAATCATTTCAAGGGCCACATGTAGCCCCCGGGTCACAGCTTGGACACCCCGGATGTAAACTATCAGGCTGGACGAGGGGAGCATAGTTTTCAGATTTCAGAGAAGGTTGACCTTTTGACAACTCTAAAAATACCGCCCCAGCGCCCGTGTAATGGTTTAGATGAAACATGTTCATATGTTAGAAAGGCCTGGTTAAGACCTAAACCTAAACTCAATTTCAAATCTACATGGTGTTGAAAGTTAAAGCTCACAAATAACATTATTTCAGTCTTAAGGAGCTTAAGAATAGACAAAATGAGACATACCTCCAGATGCCCTGCAGCTGTTTTGCACTGAAAATTGGTCCTCTCACTAAGAAGGGCTGAATCCAAATACCTGCCACACTTTTTAGATTTTTAAAGTAAGGTGTTTTGAAAACTCCCTCCATGTTATGATCATGCACCACTTTGTGTTGCTCCATCAAAATGCCGATAAATTACAATTGAGACTTTTGGTTGAAACGTCAAAATATGTCAAAACGTTCGCGGGATATGAATACTTTTTCGCGGCGCCGTTTTTGCACACCAGCTTTGACATCTTCATCTTCACCATTGCTCTATCAAAAGATCAAGCACACGATTCACATTCAGATCCGAATCCAGACTAAAATCAGACTCGACAAACGGAGGTTTTGGCGGGGTGAGAGGGTGGAGGCCTGACGTGAGGGTTTCGAGCCAGTCGGCAGCGTCAAACTGTGCAGGAGCCCGCCGTTTCCGAGACCTTCTTGTCAAAGGCGAAGGGGAGGTGCAGATTGGGAGAGGCGGAGGCGCAGGGACGACCTGGCTTGGATTTATTACAGCAGGAGACGGAGGGAGCTCCAGCAAGAGAGAGGAACAAAGAGGGGACGGCAGGAAGTTGTCATCTTGCTGCTGAAAAGGCTGGAGCTGCTCGGCTTGAGGGGCAGGGGAGCGGTCAGGAAGTGAGTGTGCAGCAGATTTATGATCAGAGGCCTCAAGAGAGCCTGGAAGCAGGGTACAGTCAAAAGGATTAGACAGATAGGACGACATTAAACATGTATTTCCAGTTCCCTATTCGAGACTCACCATCACAAATAAGTGGCTCATCTAGAATATCATCAATAGACTGTGGAGGGTCCATCTGTTGCAGAGAGAAAGAAAAGATTCAGTCCTGAGCTCAAAGATCTTTTAGTGACTTCCTTTTTTCCTCAGACCAACCTGGGCTTTCTGAATGGCCTCCTGCAGCTCTTCCTCTAAGCTGCGAACGCCAGGTGAGGTCTGAGCTGGACTCGCTGTAATCTGCAGTGGCAGCTCAAAGTCATGGCCAATCACATCACACGGCTAGCGGCAAAATCACATGATTGGACAAGACAGTTTAAATCAGTTGACAGGTGAGGATGAGTGCTCATTCACATGAGGAAATTGATAAATGTTTTAAGGCACAGTGATTCAGAGTGCAGCTTGGGGTAATTGCTTTAAATGTTAACAGCACTTTGCCAAAGTATTCAACAAACTTCAATGTATTTTACTGGGGGATAATGTGACAAGTCAAATCTTTGAGAACTACTATTCTGCACCTATTAGCTCGCACCAGCCTAGAGTTTGACACAGTGCAGCGTTAAAGCTAACCACAACAGCTGAAAGTGTAATAAATGATGCAGTTTTGGTTCCCAATGGAACCGCCTACCAAAGCGTCAGGTATGTGGCATGAGGCATAGTACCAACTGGGAGTCTTGAGGATTTTTTTCTAGGATCCTACCAGATTTGTGGAGTGTCTGACTATATTTGTCCTGTTGAAAAATTCTTCCACCTGACCTGTCAATCTCAGCAGCTCCTCCAGAGTTACCATGAGCCTCTTGGCTAATTTACTGCTCAATATTCTCCTCATACTGGAACCTATTTCCAGATTTTGTCAAAATTCAAACACCATGTATTACTTTTCTTCCACTTCACATTTGTAGACCAACAATTGCTGTTGGTCTATAAAGTCCCAATAAAATACTGACGGTTTGTGGTTGTAAAGTGCTAAAATGGGAATATTTTGTAAAAATACTCTATGTCTGCATGACCTGAGCATATTACCTGAGCAAACACCTCTGTTTGCGCATTTAGCTCTGCCTTCCTTTTTAGGCATCCAGGATCCTGTTGCAGGAACGGATGAAGGGATCCCTCCCCACACTGGTTGGGGAGAAGTCACATTTATGCAGCACTGCCACTAATATATCACAAGCTTCCCAAATCTTCTGTGGCAAAACACTCACCTCAGTACCCACTTGCAGGTAGAAGTCAGTATGCCGGCTCCTCTTCCTCTCCCGCTTCTCCAGCTTCACGCTCAGCTCTAGATGCTCCTGCTGCTGCTGTTCTCTGTCGGTTCTCCAGGGAGTCCCACACTGTAGGGGCGAGGAGGACGACATGGGCAAACTGGGACTCGGACTTCCTGACGCAGTGCTGGCGGGATCCAAGAACACAGTGCTGCTGAGTCCACACTGTTCACCTGCCAAACTGACTGACGCAGCATCTGCGAACACTTTTGGGACGGCGTTCAGAGTCCCGTTTGGGTCTCTGTTGGGACCGTCACTGAGAATCCCATTAGGAATCCCCCTGTCTTGGATGTACAGCTGTTGGTTCGGGCTGCTGCCGGGCGAGCTCAGCCTGAAGCCGGGGCTGGAGCCAGGGCTCTGACAGGGCGGCAGCGGGGCACAGGGAATGCTGGTGCCCAGCTCGCTAAGAGGAGCCGGGGCGGGGCAGGCGTGCTGAAGCTGGAAGGGACGAAGGCGTTGCAACAAGGCCGGCTTGGTTCCAGAGACAGGGAGGCCACGTTTACGCAGCTGCTGCCTCAACTCCGACACCTGGGGGAATGGTCAGCGAGCGTCACCAGCTTCTTCTAGTCATTACAAATGATTAGTGGGAGAATATGTGTATATTTTACCGTTAGATCAACAAGATTTGCAGGAAGAGGCTCTGGTTTGGAAGTAGGATTTACGTCCGTCTGAGTTTGGTTTGTTGTGGCAGGAACAGGTTGGAGGCTGAGCGGTGAGGCTCCACAAGACTTCACCAGATCAATGTGATCTCCACTGGAGGAGTGACAGAACGATCGACTCAGGAAAAATGTCTGGATCAATAATTCAGATACCTACACTGCTAGATGTTGGTCAATTCACCTGATCTATGACGATTCATACCTTTTTCATTTTGGTAGTTTTATGCAGGGTTTGTTTGGAGTCTTTGCTTTCAACTTTTCAGATCTGAACAAGTGCGGAAAAATGTTGCATTTTCCAAAATGTTTTTTTCTGTTATCCCAAATTTTTTTGGTTTAAATTTGCATTTCAAAAGAATGAAGTGTTTTTAGAAATATTTATATTCAGTTTAAATCTATCATCCTTGATTTTTCAACTTCCTTTTTTTTTGCTTTAATGATACTTAATGAGAGAACCCACGATATAAACGCAAAAAACTACAAAAAAAGCATTTTTTCTGCTTTCTTGCTACCTTGTCCATGTTTGAACTTGTTCAAAAAGAATAACAGCATCAAAATGTACAAACTCTGCTGCAAAAAATTTGTCTTTTGTATAGAAACTAAGCTAACTGTTGCACATTCGCTGATTTAACTTCCGTGAAATACAATATTAATGAAGCTGGACTGAAAGCAAAATGCAGGTACCAAAAAAAGTTTTTTTGATTAGGTGCAATGGTGAATTGACCAGACAGCTCATCAGTATTGTTTGCATACCTCGGTACAACTGCAACCTGCTGCGGCGGCTGTAGTCGCTGCTGCTGCTGCTGCTGCTGTTGACTCTGCAGGATTTGAAGCTGGAGGAAGACCTGCTGTTGTTTCAGCAGATGGGAGTAGGCAGGGTCTAGCGGCTGCGCAGGGGCAGGGCTGCTCTGCTTAGCTCCTCCCGCTGGAAAACATGGGAGTGAAACATGTTAGCAAAACGAAGGAATATTTCTGCAATAAATGGAGAGAAGCAGAGCTCAAGTTTAGCACCTCCAGTCCCAGACGCTCCCTTCTGGTCTGGAGGAATGTACTGATGATACTTGAGTTTCTTCATCTTGGGTTTGATGTCCCGCGGTTTCCGTGGGCGGGTAAGGGGATTGAAGTTTAGGGAAGGGGGCAAAGACGAGGGGCAGATCGGGCTGGGAGGCCGAGCTGTCTGTAAACACACACATTGCCAACATTTCCCTAAACAGTAACCATGTTACATACGACCAAGCGAAAACTTTCCACCTGCAGAGTTTCATTGGAAATGTCAGCTCGCCGTAAAATATTTGACATGTTTGGCCCTTGCTAAGGTTACATTCTTTGTGTGTAAATGCCTCACAAATGTCCTGATGACACGGTGTGCCGCCTCTGACCTACACCACCGCGGTTTATGTGTGAATATGTTAACCTACATGGGAAGCGCTGACTCCCCCCTGAAGTACACATTGACAGTAATGACTGCAGGGCAGCTTAGAACAGAAAAAACACCACAGGATCGGCCGCCCTGTTAGCTTAAAGACCGCCACAGAACTCCACCAGAAAATATGCATGAACAAATTAGATTACTTATAGATATATTTATTTGTGTTTTGCTATAACTGCATCTTCCAGATTAATAAAAAAATAAATAAAATAAATACAAAAACGTTGATAGAACCAACAAAAGCCAAACTGAAATGATCTTGTCCAGAGACTGGATGATACCTTGGGCAGCAGGGGTGTCGTCTGAGAGGTCAGGAACGTCCCATTCGGTCTTCCAGTTGGTGCCAAGGAGTTAGATTCACCCAGCGTCACGCTCAGAGGTTGTCTGACGCCCGCGGTTGCTGGAAGCAATGTCAGGCCGGACTGAAAGCGTAAAAGAAACAAAGGGCATTTCAGAAAATGACATTTTTTCTGTTTGTAAAGCAAGAAGAAAACAAAATGCAACCTTTACCCATTTTTGAAATTAATCACCTTTATTGCATTTCAAACGTTATATGTTTTTTGGTAATGTGTTTATGATATACTATCAAAATGTACAGTGTGGGACACACTCAGAGTATAACTCGTCTGAGAGCAGACTTGAAGGATACAAATAATTAGTCTTAACTAAGATTGTTAAGAATTATACATTTCCAGGTGAGCGGGGCTTCAATGATTTATGCTGGATTATCATAACCGACAGTCTGAGTTTATACAGAAATGTTGTTAAAGCTATTGATATGTTTGTTTAGGTTTCAGAAATACAGAAGCACAGCTGGGATAACTGGGGCAGTTAAACCACTGAGAATGTAGATTTAAGGGCTTTGAGGGTTAAATGTTAGTTGTTTTTTTTAATCATATGTTAAATCAAACCATCTTGGGAAGAAAGTTCAAAGATCTATGCACATGCTATGATCACCCCCTTGTGGTTAAAGTAAATAAATCTTTACCTGGCACCTTTCGAGATAAAAATCTCAAAATACATGAACAGAGAAAAAAACACAACAAAATAAAAGTTATTTTAAATTGATAAATGAATATTCGGTATTAGCTGAATTAATCAAAATATAGGTTGGGCTGCAGTCAGTTGGAGCCACTTCAAGCATTAAGCTTGCAAAGACGGCTACTATTTTAGAGTTGAGAGTGTTTGCATGGGGTAGCATCGGGTTGAGTGATGATCATACTGCGCAACTGACGCGACATTTGTGTAGCACTTGCATACATTTTATTGCAGCGAGTCTTATTTATATGTGGCATCTCAAAGCTACAATGCGCCTGCAACAAGATTTTCATCCCAGGACTGTGTCAGTCTGGAATAACTTGTGATATAATTACAAATGTTCAGTATCAGATGCAGAGAAAGACAGAGCTGAAGTATTTAAAGTTTCATGCAGCCACACGGTAAAAAAAACAATGCAGATATGCAGGTTTCTGACAGGGTTGTTCACCAGACAGTAGTGTTAATGGATTTCTGCTGTCTTCAATACCTGTGCATGACTGGGACTGTTATTAAGGGTCAGACCCACAGCTGAGCAGTCACTTAGTGGTTGGTCAACTGGGAGGCCCGGCAGGGAGGAAATGGATGCCGCTTGGAGAACAGCATGCTGCTCCGTGTTCAAAGACGAAATGGAGGAAGAGATGTCCTCTTCGAAGACATCAGCGGGGAACGAGGCAGGACCTGAGGAAACCACCGGTCAGGGGATGCAACATCAAAACAGCAAGCAAACAGGATTCTGGGAAGAATTTTTTTCCAAACGTGTCGGTATGTGTGTTGCCGAGTATTTATTTACCATTCTCCAGGGGCAACGTGTGCTCAAGCTGTTGCTGTGCGGCTGCTGGAGGTTGCTGGATCCTCTCAGTGAGGGTCTGCGAAGGGCGAGCCTTCCTCTGCCTCAGGGCCCCACATACAGTCCTCTCTACGGGTGGAAGACAGAAGGAGGAATGTTGCAGATTAAAAGGAGAGAACAGGACAGATGGGAGATCAGTGCAGACGGAGAGAGAGAGAGAGAGAGAAGATCGGAGAAAGGGAAGCAACAGGACTAGAGAACATATGTGATGTGAGTGTGCAGAACAGCTTCGCCACAGACAGTGAGTCCCAGTCCAAACCAGCAGAGGCATCAAGAAATAGTAAACACTTTTTCCCACAGGGAAATATGTCGCCTTGGATGTGTGCACACACAGTCACTCTCACCGTTTTTTCTTTTTTTTATGTCAGAAAAAAGAGCTTTTAAAGAAATTACATCTTTTGGAAATGCCTGATACTATAATAATAGCTCTTTTAAATCAAAGGCAGGGTTAGGGGGTATGGAAATGAAGAAGATGAGAGTTTAGAAAAGGAAGAGATTAGAGGGAGAAGAAATGATGACTCCGATTGTCAGATTGGCGCGTTTATCATGTGCTGTCAGTCACTGATGTGTCGGCTTCTTTTAAAGCAGCGTTACACTATGCAGCAAGGTCACATCTTAGTTTCACAGATAGTGAAGCACGCGCACACACACACACACGTACACGCACACCCACACACACCTCCTCAGCTACTGTACAGCAGATGTAACGCAGACAGAGACGGAGTGCCAAGAGGGCAAATCTGTTATTGTGCACAAAGCTGAAGGCGGAGAGAGTAAAGCAAGAAGCAGACAGCAGCTTCACCGTCGGCTTGGCATCACCTTGTGCAGTTTCAGTGCTCAGACCACCAGGGGGCAACTTCTGAGTGGCGCTGTCCTCAGTTTGACGCTGCATCAGAAAACATCAGGCCAGTTTATTCAAATGAGTCCAGCTTTATTACACTGCTTTCTACATTTGTGATATGACTGGCATGACACAGAGCTGCAAAGATTTTCAATTTGCTCCAAATGTGTTTTTATCAAACAAACCTGTTGTCTCTTCTCTAAATAAATGGACCTTCAGTAGTTGCCCTAAATATATAAATATCCTCTAAGCATATTTATAAAAAGCAGTCTTTTTTTGGGGGGGTTGTAGTCAGATGGCCGCAAAAGCCAAATGCATCAATTATGAAAGATCAAGAGATGTTTCAAATTATTGCATTGATTTGCTAAAGTTACAGTTTTGCAAAATTTGAAGAAAGTTATTTTTTGGGTGCTACGCTAAAGTGTTTATTATATTCTCCCACATGCAGTCAACTTCAGAGGTTTGTATGGCTTAAAATACATGACTTGTTATATTATGTTGTACGACTTACATGAGCTTCACTCCGTTTCTTCTCTGTTTTCTGATGAGTGGAGGCAGATTTCAACCCTGCAGACAAAACATATGAATAACAGAATGTAAAGAAAAATATTCTTAATTATAATTTTATAAAAACAAAAGCAATGGAAATAAAATCCACTGAAAACCTTCAGATTTTCCACTCATTCCTGCAAGTTACAGCATGAAGAACCGTAGAAGTGAAGCTTGTCTGATCAGCAGACTATTGTTATTTTTTTCTATTTCAACATTTCTAAATACATTCAGATGTTGACTCCTCTATGTCTTTCTAATAGAGACAACTGGCAATGTGTTAGGAGCATTCTGTATTTACACTTGACTTTAATAAATCTGTACGTATGAACCAACAAAAGAGAGGATTACTTCTTAGACTTGAGCAATTTCTTTCAAATCTGGTTGCCGACAGTTTTGCCAACTTTTAAGTTGATTTCAATCCGTCAGGCATCAACAAAACCATTCAGTCCTCAGGATTATATTTTGACTTACACCATCCTGAAATATATTCATATTCTGCTGCAGAAGTGCAATCTTACACTCAAAACAGTTTATAAAGTGGAGGGAAAACTACCACATACTAATTGGTCAACAAATGACCACAAGAAAATACCTAAACTTCTCAGTTACAGCAATAATTTCAAAGTTTAAATGAACTGGAGTTGTTTCAAGCAAGACTAGGTGAGGTTCACCTCCCAACCACAGAATAAGCAGGAAAGTGTAAAAAGTAACAATGTCTAAAGTTCACATATAGAGAACTGCAGCTCAGAGTGGACACTTGGAGCTCACTGAGCCGTACAACACAGATCAGTGCAGTTTAATTTCTTCATATTGATTTAAAAAAGTGCTAGTTTCACTGGGAGATTATTTCACTCACAACAAGGCATTTTTGTCACGATATAATCTGAACTTTTTCAACATTAAGGAGTTACTGACATAAAGAAGCTCCTTTATTTTGCTGAAAAGTTACTTGAAAGATAATTTTGTCATTTTTCAAGTGTACTAAGATATTTGCACTTGAAACCAGACATAACTTGGTAAGATGTGTATTTGCAGTGCGAAAATGAGATAAAATCTCCATAACATCCAGTGGACACTATCTATAATTTGAGAGTCACGGCAGAAAAAAGAAACGATTCTACTCTACCATCGAGGTGTAAATGGGTGGAGGGTTAGGGTTGGGTGCTGTGGGCATGTTTCTCTTTCACAGGCCCAGAGAGCCTCGTTAGTGCGTCTACATTTCTCAATTTGGGATTCTACTGCTGCAGAGAAAGATGAACAGTAAAATAAATGCTATAACAATAGTTCCTCTGCCATTATTGCCATTTATTGCATCACCCTGGTGGATTAAAACATCATGTTTTTAAAGGTTTTGCCATTTCCACAAAAGGTTAATATGAAAAAGTAAATGAGATATGCATCGTCTTTGATTTAAAAGCGGTGGCTCTGCCGCAGTTAACAACACATGCAGCTTGCTGCCAGAGCAGAGCACTCAATCAAAGGTTAATAACACAAGCTAACCTGGGTCTGCATTGATTTCGCTCAGCCTTCGGTTCTGAATCCTCAGCTGCAGGACTGAAACAAAAAAAAAAAAAAGAAAAAAGATGATGAGCTGTGCTGAGAGAAAGACAGATCTGGTAACAGAAATTCAGCCAAAGAAAAGCAGAGAGTAATCAATCCAGGGCACTTTACGAACAGCTCAATAATGCATGCTTGTGAATCATTTAGCCTGTAGATGGAGTATATATTCTTTAATGCTTATCACATAAAACACACAGGTGAAGCACAGGGTGCAGCTGGGCCTCTGGTACACTTTGGTGTGTACTGAGACCTGAGAAAGCAGGTGGGGAGGGGGTTGAGGTTTCTATTTATCCCTCTGTAAATCTATTTCTGTTGGTCCCATCCCCCCTTCAGCTGTCCCGCTCTCTTCACGAGTCTCTCATACATCCTGTCCTGCTCACGTCATGCTCGTTTGTGCTGCTGGCCGCAGTCTTCCTGATTTCCTGTCTCGCAGTACGAAAGCGTAGGAATCTGGAATTAAATTGTTGTTTGAAACAAGTTTGTTGGCTCAATTTCAATTATTCATTTGTCGTTTGCACTGCAGATGCCATGCAAACCTTTGACTTCGCTTCTAATCCTCTCAAAACTAAATATTGGTAAAGGTCAGGATCAAATAGGGGAATTGTGCTTCTTCAAAGTTCTCAAAAACTAAATTTGCCTCCCAGTAAAACTCGAAAATGAGCATTTGTGATGAAGGCCTTACTAATAAAAAAAGATCACAGCCCAAACAGACTACAATATTCCCAAACGCCCAGTCACGACGCCTCCTTCGGAGACGTTTACTGGAAGCAGCTCATGTATGTACAGACGAGATTTGGAGCAGAGCAGCTGCCTAAAGAATCCTGTTTTCCAGCAGCTGTTTGAACACCTAGGGGACTGTCATTTTCTCGCCTTTCTATTTTGCAGCCATTCACGACAGCTGCCTGGGAATTCAGCAGCCGCTACAAGTTGTAGGAAATGTAGCATTAAAATATGCAGTGATGGAAAGGTTGTTTGTGGCAGAGTGGCTGTTGAATCCTAAAAGGATGTCACGCAAAAGCGCCGTTTTTAGGTGTTATTGTTAGTAAAAGCAAGTGGCGCGTAGTTTTTTTTATTATTATTTACAGTATCAGGTTCAGTGTT
Organism: Poecilia reticulata; assembly: GCF_904066995.2. Taxonomy (NCBI): domain Eukaryota; kingdom Metazoa; phylum Chordata; class Actinopteri; order Cyprinodontiformes; family Poeciliidae; genus Poecilia; species Poecilia reticulata. The sequence continues at coordinate 14,576,445 of NC_088845.1, forward strand.
AGTGTAGAGTTGTGTTCACTGGCCCAGTTTAGAAATCCAAAATGACTTTTTTCCAAGCCCTCCAGCCTATTTTTTTATGATTATCATCTTAATGCAAATGACAATGACTAAATTTGTGCATAGCAGCCAAATTCAACCAAGGCTTTTATTTTTTATTGATGACATCAGTGTAAAACATTTTTTAACACTCTTATCTTCCATGTTTTGTGTTGGTTTTACACCACCTGAATCCCGTGGGTGCACATTATGGCAGTGGTTCTCAAACTTTTATGACAAGAATCACTGCAGTAAACACTAAAATTTTAAAGTAACGCTATAATGAAAGACATTTTAAAGCAGTTCAACAAAAGTCATTTTGTTGTAGTCTGCCTTAAAAAAAAAGAAAGAAAGAAAAGCAAACTTATCCAAAGACACTGCAAACCCATGTGTAAACTATAAGTTGTGCCTTTGAAAATGGCCAATACTTGATTTAAACCAAAGGTCTGAAACACTAAGATGTTCTGCATCTTTTGGAGGCATTTTCACTGTAACACTATCTTAATTATCTCCTCGGTAAAGACCTGTTCAGTAATCAATCATTTGATTCAGATATGTTTGAGCAGCGATGCAACAGAGTGGTGTTTTTAAGCACCACCTGGTATCATCTGTGTTCTCTTTGTTTTTGCTTTAGTTATTTTGTTTCTGACTCTCAACCTTCAGCCAGTCACAGCAGATAGCAGATTCTGGGTCCGGGTTAGCTGGAAGTATCTTCCTGTTGAAAAGGGGTAATTCTTTGTCTCATTCTTCCTGGAGATCCTCATCCTCAGGTTTGCTTTAAGGTCAGTGACTTGATGCAGTCAGCTACGCTTCCTTAGATGGACAGCTTTAGCAACTGGCAAAAAAAATGATCCACTGAATCTGACAGGATTCTGATTGTAATTCTGTCTAAATGATTTGAATGGATCAGAATGAATACGATTCAATCTGGACCTAATTTAATTTTATAGAATACAGTCTCCACTTTTGTTGATTTGTTTCTCAATAAACAAAAATATTCAGCTGTATCAGTAGTTTGCAGGATCCAAGTTGCAACTTACAACAGAAAATGCGCTGATGCACTGAAAATCTGCGCCTACAACTCAGATTGAGCCACAGCAGAGACCAAGTCTGTCACGTTGTAGATGCTCTAATCTGTTGACACGGGAATTGAATAAACCGCCTCTCACCGCAAGGTTACACACACGCTACACACACACCACGGCGGCCGAGTAAAGTCGGCCTAAGGGAGAGACCTGTCACTTGAAAATCCTGATTTGAAATCTTCCTCCAATGTGAAGATGACAAGTGTTTGATCTGTTCCTCCCTGTCCAACCAATTCTGCTGCACAAGTGCACAGAAGAAGCCAACAACAAATTCAGCGGTGCAGCGAAATGCTGTCGCTACGGTTTCAGCGCTCAGTTCTGAAAAGAACCACATTTTATCCTGTTAACGCCAAGATTTCAAGTCGTTTTATACATCACTGGTCACAAACGCATAACATGGACTGGATACTGAACAAGCCCCACAAGTCACTCAACTCTTTTTAATCAAATCGATTTGATAATGTTTAATTTTTTGCTTGTTTTGTTTCATATCTTTGTGTAAATACTGTGATATTCTGATATTTCAACACAAAATGAAACCTTGAGAAGGCATTAGTCAATGGCCCATTTCATAGAGAAACTTCTAGTATCTAGAGAGAGAAAAAAAGACCATACAGTTGTATTGAAATCTGTGCAGTTTGGTTCATAATTCATCCACTCTGAATCTGATTTTTTTCCAAAAATGTAAATTAGTTTTACACCTAAAATATATCCATATCGTCAAATTTTATGCAGATTTCTACATGACTTGGCCAATGTTTTGAAGACATCTTCATTCACTCAAAGTTTACTGTTTTTCATTTTAGTTATTGTTCACTTTAGTAACTAAAAATGCAAAATTCCATCATTGTTTTTGGCTTATTTGGTAATTATTTAATGCAGTTGCCACTTATGAGGGCATCTCTCCACCAGCTATTGACATCTGGAAACTGACTTTTCCCCCTCAATTTTTGCAAAATAGCTAAAGTATTATGATTGATTTTTAACTGGATTCATGTCTGGACTTTAACTGAGCCATTCTAGTAGGTGAATTTGCTCCGAATCTTCAGCTCTGGCTGCAGGTTTTGTCCTGCTGGAAGGTCCAGTCCAGTTTCAGATCATTTGCAACCTGCAACAGGTTTCATTTCATGACTGTCTTATTTAGATTTGTGAATTTTCCCATCAGCTCTGACCAGCTTCCTGGTATCTCCTGAAAAGAAGCATCAAAACAGCATGGTGCTGCCACCACCGTGTTTCATTGCAAGCATAAAGTTTCAGGGTAATGGGTGGAGTTAGTTTTCCACCACACACAGCTTTACAAGGTTGAAAATAACCTTCAAGCAGCCACTTTCTTCCACTTGTTTTTAAGCTTCAAACCAAACTTCGTATGACTTTCTATCACCAGTCGTTTACTCTTTTTTGGCTGCTTCTCTGACAGATGTTCTCCTTGTCCGACTTTGCAGTTTAGATGGACAACCATGTCTTGATAAGTTTTCATTTGTGCCATAATAAGACTTGTTTTGTTTGGTGGTTTGAACTGAGCTCTGCAATTTTCTAACTTTGAGAAACTGCTTTATAATTTAATTCTGGGTTAAATGTCTACACAGATAATTGGTTAAACAGGATTTTATTACATGGCACCAGAGTGTAAAATGCTAAATACTAGAGGTGTGCCGATCGATCGGTCACCAATCATAATCGGTCGATTTCTGTGCAAAAGTGTATGATCGGTGATCGCCGATCACGGTCTCTTGCTGCCGATCACACAAATCGATCACCTGCATCTCATTTCTCAGCCTGCCTGTGCAGCTGGTCTCCTCTTTCCTTCATACTGCGCAAACGCGCAGCAACAAATCCTAAGCGATGTGAAACCATATAACGCACTGAGTGAATGTGGAAGTTTGCGTGTTGCGGCGGAAAATTGAAGCACGTGGGGTGAAGCACATCAAAATGCATCAACACGACGAATCTAATATGGCATAAGAGCAATGGCATACTTGACGGAGTTTGGCTACATCGAGGCTCACTGCATTAAAAAAGACATATGGAGGATCAGATGGCAGGTAAAGCAGCACACAGCTACAAACACTCACCCGGATTAGCATGACGGTCAGAAAGCTAAACAAATAACCCGCAAAATTATTTAAGTCTTCGAGCTGCGATGTAAGACGCTGGTTCTGCTCTCGCTGTTGAACCGCTGCTACGCGCTACAGGTAGTAATATTTGACAGACGGAGCGCCGCTTCTGCTCCACCTGGTAGTGACTCTCACACCGAACCTCTGCTTAAAGCTGCAGCATCTAACCTAAAAAAATACATTTTACATACGTATTCAAACTTTCGCTGTCCTAACATGAGACAAATAATCTCTGAAAAAATAATCGATCTCCTCCCTGCTCTGCATAATTACTCCGCTCAGTCAGAAACAGCCAATCAGAACTAGCAGTAATCAGCTAGCCGCCATGCTTTTCATTCAGTAACTCTGGATTGTTTATTGTAATGGAACCTGTATTTGCCTTTGAATGTTAAGTTTTATACTTGAATTTTTTTGGCAATGTTGAGAGGTTTTATTTTGGCTCTTTGCATTATTTAGCCTCTTCAGAGCCTTCATATGTAATCAGTCTGTTAAAGATAGTATTACCGATAGCAGTACAATTTGCGGAATGCCTGTTTTGTTTAGTTTTCTTCTTGGAAAAAGTTGTTAAAAACAAGTTTCTGTCTAAATTAAAGTGAATTCATGGTTCCTTTTTCCACATAATGTAACCGGTAGTGTTTATGATTAAAAAAAAAGATAATTATGTGATTGGTATCGGTGATCGGCACCTCTCTACTAAATACAGATGCACACAACTCTTTTTGTTTATAAAACATATGGAAAACCTTCCCCTTCTACTTCACTATTATGTTCTGCCTTGTTTTTGTCTCATTGAAGTTCTTAAATTGCTGTGTTCAGTTCTTGTTAACATACAATGACAGACATTCGCATATTTCTGACCGAAGTGAAAACTATATCTGAAATGTAAAGCGTCTGTTGTTGCAAAGCAGTTCTACCGGTTTAACCAGCATGTTTAACGTCCGGTTGGTTCTCACCTGACCGGAACTTGTTCCTGATGAGAAGCGACCTCTCGGAGGCCAGGAGAGTCATGGCGGAGCGGAGCAAAGGAAGTGGAGCCAGGAGAAAGAGGAAGTTCCTTGCGTCGCCCAACCAGGTGGAATGGGCTCCTGTCCTTCTGTCTCTCGCTGATTAGGAAACATCAGAGCCAAGGAGGGATGGGAGGTGGAGAGACAGATGCTTATTAATCTACTGATAGAGATAATATATTGATAGAGACACACACACACAGGCACAGCAGCAATAGACTGAGCAGGAAATGGAGACATCTCAGACCTGCAAGCTGACTGAACTCTATGGCGAGCAGCTCTGGAAGCAGCAGGCCTCCCTGCAGACAGCCTGTCATAATCACACTGAGTGTCACAGAGGCCCACCCACAGCCGGAGACACAGCTAACGACACACAGAATTAAACAGACAAGAGGCAGAGCGAGGAGCCAGGAAGAGAAAGAGGAAGAAGTAGAGGGGAGCCAAACTCGGATGAGTGACGGAGACAGAAAGCCCCGCGGATCCTGAGACATCAGGGCCCCAAGGAGCCTGATTGTGACGGACAAACATGAAGTCACAACACCTACAGCGCGCCGCCACATAGCTACACAGTGACAGCAGCTTGTGAGCTGAAGGAAGAAGGGCTGACTCAAACAGAGAAAGCTGGAAATCTGCATAAGCCGCATCAGCGCGCGCGCACACACAACCTATTAACAATATTGATCCGAAATAGCCGGCAGCAGAACACCCAGAGGAAGTCCGTCTGAGTGTACAAACACACACACATGCTGAGGAACGGCTGAGGCGATGCATGCTAATTCAGCTCCTCCTAGTCCCCGCTTCCATGAACACACGCCGACTTTGCTTATTTACGACACAAAAGGGTCCAAAACGAGGCCACTCGCTCGTTACCGCCATCAAGCAACAAGGAGCTGATTGAGATTTCGTGTCTGGCAGAGGCGAGGCTTCACTGCAGGGCACCGAGGGACAAGAAGGAGCTGCGAACGCTAAGAGAATAAAAGCAAGAGAATGAAAGAGAATACTTACAAGAAAAGGGAGAATTGAGTCTCTCGGGGGAAATTGGAGTGGATTTAAGATTAAATTGAGAGAGGTGCGAGACGGAGGGTAGAGAGAGAACTTCGTAGTGCGGTTAATGACACTCTCTGTCTTTCATGTTCTTTTCATGTCTTTTTCCCCTCCTGTTTCCACACTTCTTGGCTCTTTGTCCTGAAGGTGCAGAAGCAAGGAGGAGAAGGCTCTGCGGTTTCTCCGTCCCCTCACTCTCAAAACTTCTCTCCCTCTGCCCCGTCCGCCCCTGAAGCATCCCAGATCCTCGGTGCCAACTGTGAGGGACTGTCAAGCCTCACCCCCCCACCCCCACTTTATGACCTCGTCTCCCATCCTCGCCCTCCTCCCTCAAAGCCAGTCACCCTCCCCTGACACCTGCTGGCTGCTTGACAGAGGCTCAGACGGGCGAGCTGCTCTCATGTTTGTACTTGACTCTGACAGGAGCAGAACCACAGATAAAAATTAGTGCAGTTCTTTAAAGCGAGGAGCTGAACTGGCACATAATGTGATGGTTAGAAAAGTGAAACCAGGATAAGAAGACAGTTTATTACACAGCAACAGGAGAAGCCCTGGAGTGTTTTGGACTCGCATCAAATTATGTGCTGCAGCAGGACTGCAGGCTCATATGCTCCTGTCGAGATACCTTTGGGTCACCCGGTAAAGTGATTTAGTAGTGTGTGTACATGCGAGTGTGTGTATGTGTGTGTGGCACCGTGGAAAGTCACAGGTCAGTAAGTCTGCACTCTTTACAGCGTCTATATGCACCGGCCGTCAAGCGAAATCACCTGAGTTTCACCTCAGTGTTCAAGTTCACCTGGGGGGACGAAGCGGGGAGGGTCTGCCTGCATGTGCCGGCTCACGCTTTTACATGTGTAACTATAGGCTGTCAGAGGGAGGGGGGAGAAGAGGGGTAAGTGAGTCTGTAGCTGGAGCACCTGTTCCTCCAGTTTGACAGACAAGCCGGTGTGTGTGCTGGTTCAGCAGGTCATGGAGAAGAGGGAGGGGAGGCGGAGAGAGAGGACGGCGAGGAGGAGAGGGTGAAACAACAAGCCGGTTGGTCAGGAGAGAAGGTCCTGAAAGAGAGGAAAAAAAGAGGTTAGATCAATTTTATCTGAGGTGGAGAGCCTCTAAATGCTCATGTTCAATAAATGGCATCACATTTTGCTACGTTACCACTACAAACGTCAGTTTATTAGGATTCTATCTAATGGAGTGACACAAAATAGCACAATTGTGAAGTTTGTTTAAAAAAAATAAAACCTAAAGAATGCAGTTTGCATTAATATTTAAGCCTTTTCCTCAAAACGCCTGAATTAAATCCAGTTTATTTTAGTGCAACTTATTCTCAATTTAAGTCCAGGTGCTCTGTGAACAACTCAGATCAAGACAAAAAGCAGACAAGGTAAGGAAAAAGTTGTGTATAGGTTAAAGACCAAATCTAGTGCATTTGGAAGAATCACAAGAAGAAATGTCATTGCTGAAAGAATGCAATTTGTTAAAAGCAAAGATGGAAGAAGTTCCTCTGGTCATCCATCCATCATCTGTGGCTCGGTAAGACACAAATGTCTTTTGTACTCTCCACAATCGCTAGGGACCAGCATGTGTTTTTAAAAATATATACAATAAGGGTTTTTTGGGGGGTTGCGGGGGGGGGGGGGGGGGGGGGGGTAATTGTACAGAATTTTCACAACATAAAGATCCTAAAAGTGCCACTAATATATTTTTTGGATCTTGTCAATGTGTTGGAAACTGAGGTTTTTTTACATCACAAAAAACATATAGAAGAAAATATATCCACACACTTTTTTTCTATTTTTCCCCACTTTATTTTAAAACATAAAAATAACAAAATGGTAGTTCTTTAGAAATTGCAATAACTTTTGCAATTGCAATTTACACGAAGGCCCATAAGTATTTGTGGGTTCACACACGTTTGTTAGCATGCTAACAAATTAGCATGCATACTTTTGAGCTGTGGATGAAAACCAGCGTACCAGTAAGCAAACTTCGTAAAGAGAATCCAGGACCTTCTTGTTTAATCTTGACAAAATACAAAAATACTTACAATACAAATGCGAAGCCGATAGAGATGCTCCTGCGCGTGAATGTAGCCTATCACAGTTTTTGTTGTTGTTAGCCAAACAATTTTGGCTAACAATTTTGTTAGCCAAAATGTACATTTTAAAAAACGTAAATTTCTTGTAGTAATTTGAGAAAACATTTGGAAATAGTTAGAGGGGGTGTTAATACTTTTGCGAGCCAATCTATTCTCCAGCGAAGGTTGCAGTGAAACAACTAATGGACCACAAACTGGAAGGGAGCCTCACTTTAATAAATCGCTAAAGATAAAACCACTCTTCCAGGTACCGTCCACCCACTCTGTCTGTGTTAGTCTGAAAACCTTCTCCTCTCATGCTCAGAGAGTGCATTTGTCAAACACTCTCACGAACAAAACACATTAATAAAACCGGCTGCAAAGACTGAGAGAGACACAATATTGTTAGAAAGGTGATGTAATCGGTTTTCCTCTCCGGTCCCCCACCCCAGCTATGCCCTCTCCTCTGCAGCCGGGACTCCCTTTCTGATTAGCACCTGTTACCCTCCTTCTTTCTCCTCCTTCCCTCCCCCCAATACACACACACGCTGCAGGGTGTTAAATCCTGCACTGTGTCTGACGAAGAGGCAGGCTTGCACGGAGTTAACCTTCTCCCTCTAAAGTATCAGGTTTCTCTTGGTCCTTTAAATGATGCGGAAAAGCAAAAAAAAAAAAAAAGGGGGCGGGGACTTCTGGTTGATTGAAGAGTGTGAGATAAGCAGAATCAGGTGGTTTCATATTTATGTCGCTCTCCGTTGATTCTGCAGAACGCAGGTCGTGTTCTTCAGTGGCTGCACAGCTGTAAGTATCCCTCCACCATTTGACAGATAACGAGCCAAACACGCAGCTCATCGTAAGTGTAAGCGCGCCACCACATGGTTCAGCTGCGCAATAGCAGGCGTTCAAGTCAGCAAAGAAACATTCATGGTTAGTTTAGCCTCCATTGTTATACTCTCAGTGGCTATAAGGAGACTTTCTGATGCAACATTACAGGAAAGTAGGAATTTATGAACGGCCAACATTTATATTGGCGAACAGAGAGCTAAAGCAGGCCGCTGTAACACTTGATTACATCTGCCTGCTCATTTATCACCGGCTCTATTCTCAATCCCCCCCCTCCCTTCTCTACCTTTATTACTTCAATCACTTGGCAATGTGCCTCCTGCCACTCAGCAGGCCCGCTGCCCTGTTTCACTTCACGCAACCCAAACATGCACCTCACACGCGCGCTCCCATTTCAAACACGCTCTCTGTCCGTCATCCATCTGTCTGTCAGTCACTGCACTTTGAAGCTCGGTGCAATCTGGACCTGCACACACACGGAGGGCCATGTTCTGCACAATGCACCAGCTGGACTGCTGATGCCACACACCCAGCCTGCTGAATATTCACCATCATCATCATCGCTGTGCTGAGAGCACCTTGTAGGGTCATTGTTGCAGCAGCTCCAGCGGTGTCAATTACAGGGGACAAAATCTGTTTTGTGTCAACTTGTTCCATTTCTTCCTGACAGAACCGTGCTGATTTAATGGCTGAGCTCTCAGAGAACTCTCTGCGGTGCGAATGCAGCACTTTCCTTTTGTATCGACTCTTGTCACTGCTTTTGTTTTAGGTGTAGGACTCAATGAAAGAAGTTAAATTAATTTGCAATAAATAAAAAAAAAAAGTGGGTAAAGCATTACATGAGCAACAATGAGGCAAGGGGAGAGCAGAAATAAACAACCAGTGGAGTTATAAATACTGACTGAAGTAATGTCAGATAAATGGCTTCAGTGCTAATGAGCCAGAAAGAGGAAATGCACCGTTCATAACAAACATTCAACCCCAAACCTCAATGCATTTGGGATTTTATGTAATAGACCAACACAAAGTAGTGTGTGATTGTGACATGAAAGGATTTTTTTTTTTTATGAAAAATTCTGAGAAATGCACGATAAATATGTATTCGTCCCCATAATTTACTGTGCAGAACTGTAAATACAGGTTCAAGCTTCTTTTGGGATACCTGTGCTTTGCACATTTAGAAACTGATTTTTAGCTCAAGCCCAGTCACATTTGTAAAAACATATGTAATCAGACTTTTCACTCCTCATATTCCCCGCTATATCTTGGTCTAGACTTTGATTAGGTCACATAGTTCAAAGAATTCCCGACTGCAGAAATTTTAACAAGGTTCTCAGGATCTTAGGAAGAAAAATACCCCGCAGGATCACAGACCTTCCACCTTGTTAAAATTAAAGTTTTTCCTCAAATGCATCTTTTGTTTCATGCACAGATCACCCAAGGTGTTCACTTTTGAAAAGTTCAATCTTAGTCTAATCTGACCAAAGGAAGCTGCTTCAGAAGACGTTTCAGGACTTCTTCTGCTTCAGAAGAAGTCCTGAAGTCATAACTCAACTTTATGATAGTTGAGTTACTATCATAAATCTAACTCAACATGGTTAGGTTTATGATAGTAGGGGAATAATGCCTCTTTTCTGGCAAATAAATTTTTATACTCGGTGTACTTAAAATTAAAAAAATATCAGTCTATTGATCTTCAGAGGCATCAGGAAGTAGAATTATGTATAACAACCATTAGCAAAAATGGAAATACTATTGATAAATTTATGTAATAAGTGCATAGTGTGTATATGAATATACGTGTTAAATAAAATTAACTTTCTGATCTTAAACTACTGACGTTACCCTGTACCCCTGGACAGCTATGTGTTTGTGACTGAAATGCTTATTGGTGGATTATTTTTAGATTTTTCTAAAATTAATTGCTTCTTTGCTTATTTAACACTTTAATTTTAGACTGCTTTGACATCAAACACATAGCATCTGCTTTTGCAGTTTTACTGGAGCAAATCCTCACTTCTCTCCTAAAATTTATTCTCCATTATGGCAGAAACTGGTTAGTTAACCTTTGAACATCTGCCGCCTCTTCCGCTGATCCCCTGCAGATATTATTTTACCAAACTCAAACAAAGCCGCTCCCAGTGGCCAGGAGCTCGTTTTATCCGTGCAAAGACCAGCTGAGGAGCGAGAAAAGGGACGACCATGACAACCCAGTCGGGTCATTTCTGCCATTCTGTATTTAAAGGCTTATCTTGAGCTCAGCTCCGGTAGGCTTCATGGCTTAAATCGAGCAGAAAATTCAAAGAGCACCAAAAACAGAGGGCTGCCGTCCTAACTCAATTACTCCCTGAAGGCAGTCCAAGTGGCCAGCTTGCACACTCAGCCATCCACAATCTTTAATCTTTTTTTTTATCACAAAGATCCATGCAAAGCCTCCTCTTCGGTGATTAATGTAGTGAAGAAAATCAAGGCCAGGGATTAGCCTAAATTAGAAGAGCGATATAGACCCTTGCTCTGGTGCTCGTTATCTAAACGAGTTTCTCATCATTTGGAGGAGAATTTGAGGAAAAAAAATCAAGGTTAATCAAACACTTGATTCTGCTCAGCAGCTGCATGACAAAAACTGGGGGGGAAAAGAGAGAGAGAGATGAAAACCGATACAAAGATGTTGACAAACAACAAAAACGGTTGCAAATATTTTATTCCAATAAATTAGCATAAATCACTTGTGGAAAAGAAATCTGAATGTAGTGTTAGAATATCCCCCCCAAAAAAAAACATTTGGTTAAACTCTTACTGGATATGGATGAAATCAGGACAGTCACCTAAATAAGAGAAGAAAAACAAAACAGATTTCTGAATTTAAATCAAACAAGTGCAAACAACTCACAGTGTCTCAGACGGTAGGAAAGATTACATCTTTCAGACGAGATAGTGCAGGAGTGCAGCTTTCACAAATACTTCTCTTTCTATGTACAGCTAAAGCATGATCTACGGAGCCCTCTAGGGGACACGGAGAACGTTTTTTTCTTTTGCGTTGCATCGCAGTGGAGTTTTGCGCTTGCTGGCATATTTTGTATACAGTCACGGATGTCAATTTAAAATTTCAAATACATTTAAAGAGACTCGGTGAAAACGTGTTCATATATTCTTAACTCTTTGGCGCAAAAACAGATTGAAAGTCGAATGTTTATGTCTGTGTGACACAAAAAGACAATCGAAATGGTCAGATATGATTTCAGTACCCAGTGAAAATAACTCAGAAATAGTTCAAATAGTTTGGATGCAGTTTTTCTTTCTTTCTCTCCTTCTTACGGAAACATTTGTTTACATCTTAGAAGGGAGATGAAAAGCTCACGTGTGGCCCGTTTTGCTTTTCCACATGTGCTTGTGGTGCATTTCTATCCTAAAGAAAAAGATATAAAACTTCAGATATCTCACAAACGAGATACTAAGACGCAAGAAAAAACTTTATGAAAACCTTATATTATAGCAGGAAGTATGGTGGCCACCGTAAGAAAGACTTAGTATTCGGTTATCCTGCATGAACTGATCAGTACATTATTGAGAGAGAACGCTAAAGAAATTTTTTTTCCCCATGTCCCCTAGGGAGCTGATTAGACTAAATAATCTTTTTTTTCTGAGCACTTTAGGGATTTATCAGATTGCATGAAAACGCATCATTACATTTTGATATTTTAAATAACATTTAGACTCATATGAGTATTCCCTTTATCTGCAAAGCAATAAATTCTTCCTGTGTTTGATTTTGGCCCATCAATTGGAATGGGATTAATGCACATTAATGCCTTTTACATCTAAAACTGGAATACATATCGAAAGTGCTCTCTTCTTTAAAAATCGAGGTTCAGACCCAAAGTGGTGACGAGTGCCTCTCCCTTCAGTTTGCAGCGTCCTCCTCGGACTCAGAGTTATCCAGGGTGGACACGGCGGAGCTGTACCACTCCGCACTCTCCTCCTCCTCCTGCCTCCCTCCTCCGCCAGCGCCTCCCGCTCCGTCTCCTCTGTCTTTTCTCTCGTTCAGCATTTCCACCGCCACCTGGTGGTAAGGGTGCTTGCGTTTGGTGTGCCGCCGCAGGGTGTTGCGCTCCGCGAAGCGAGTGTGGCAAAGCTGGCACTGGTAGGGCTTCTCTCCGGTGTGCACCCGCTGGTGGCGCTGCAGCTCGCCGGCCTCCCTGAAACGCTTGGAGCAGATGGGGCACACGAAGTTCCTCTGGCCCGTGTGGATGTGCTTGTGTCTCTGTTGAGAGAAATTGTGAACTTTCATAACAGGCGCCGTGTGTTTCTGATGCGATACAGAGGCATTCGTGGATTTTCCTTTACGTTTTGTCACATCACAGTGGCTGCATGTAGTGAAGTATAAGTATTTTTTGTTACTTTTTTCAGTAGATTTAATTGTGTGTACTTTCAAATTTTGCTCTACTACATTTTAAATGAAGTATCTATACTTTTTACTCAACTAGATTTCTGTAATGTGCTGTGCTACATTGCAGTTTTTTCATTTGTTTATGAGTTTGAAAGCAATTAATCACTTATTTGAGCTAACTGGTTAAAAGAAACGACTGTATGTGAGCCAACACTCGGGTTTACATTTTGAAACTGGTGTCAAGAAATTTAAATATTGTTCACTATTGAGCCATTACAAGGTTGAATAAATGGTATTTTTTTAAACGAGTTGATAAAGATAATAATAATAATAATAATAATTGTGAACTCAAAACCTTGTTTCCTTCATATAATGTGTCTGAAAATAACTAGACTTATACGTCCACCTGGTCAACTCCAACATGAAGTTGCACTAAATTATTCCAGCAGAAGCAGAAAAACGTAACTCTATATGAATATGTTGACTTTAAACTGGTTTGACATTTTAATAAGCTGCAGCTGTTTAACCACTATAAACCTAAGGATCCAGGCTAAACCTAATACTGCAAGTTGGAGACAAAGATAAAAACCGTAGAGCCTGGAGAAGCAGAGAAAGAATATCCTGGAAAACAAAGGATAAAATCCCATTTTTTTCCATTAAGCTGGAAAACAAATAACACTTTATTTTGGAGAATTACACACCACCTCTAGCTGTTTCCGTGCCTCCAGTAGATGGAAACAAATAACAGCTAAATAATAGTCTGCAATCACATTTGCTAATGAGGAAGCGACTTTGATTTGAGCCGTCGTTTCTTTCACGAGCATCCGGGCTCTGAAACGTCTCTGTTGCAAATTAAGAGGGAAATAATGTGATCTGGACGAGGTAAAGAGTTGCAATGTTCCATAGCAACATCCACTGGGAGCTTAAATGGGATTTGTGGAAAAGTAGTGTGACTCAGAGATGGATCCTAATGTAACATGCAGGGGACATCCTGTGTGTGCATCAGGCCTGAAAATCTACGGTTTTCTAGCTTTTTCTAAAGAGCAGAACATATGTGCTACACATTTATATTTTCATATGTGATGTCTTCTTCTTTAGATGTAATTCCAGAGTTAAATTAAAACAAGTTCCTATATCTTGTAGAAAATGTAGTTGTAAGTCAGTTTTGTCTCGTTTCAAATATATTTTGATATTTGAACTAGAGACTTTGGACAGGAGTGTCCAAAGTGCAGCCCAGAGGGCATTTGTGACTCTTGGACTAATTTTGTGCAATTCTCCGGTCTGAAAGATACAAACCGATACAGCAGGTGGTTGATACAGATGGAAACACTTGTAATCAGAGTGAAGGTATTACTGACTTAGTGTTCAGTACAACACAAAGTATTTGTCTTTTTATCACCGAGTTATCAGATCCAGGGATTTTTTACTGGAAAGCCGACTTTGCTGCACCAAATCAACTTTTACTTAATTTATAAAATTTTGCTGAATATAGCAAGCCTTTTGAAAGAAGGTGACCCAAATCCTCTTCTTATAACCGAGAATGAATTTGTTCAATGAAGACAGTTTTTAAGGATACGAAAACTAGACGCCCTTCAGAAAATGTGCAAGATCCTTTGTAAGTTCTGGATCTACAATGACTAAGATCCCTTTCCAACAAAAACTACAAAACTGCTTGATTTTTGTTTTTGTTTAGTTTATTTTCTTAACATGCTAGAACTTCTGATTCAACAATAATGGCCCATGTGATAAAAAGTTTGGAAACCCCTGGAGTAGACAAAAATATATATATAAAGTAACATTTTGTGTTGTTGCAACCCTTTGTAAAACCATTTAATAATTTCAGCTACTTTTATAAATTGAAAGGTGTAGATTTTGTCCTCCATTTGTGAGCAGTTTAAGTAAGCGATTATTAAATAATTAATCAGCAGTAATAAATCTTTGCTGCGTCAGTCTGCTCAAGATTGTTTCTGCGGTTCCCTACAGAGAAAAACAATCACTGTAATAAGTTGTGCCATCCCTTAAAAATGACGCCTGATGAGCCTCCTGCTGCGCGTCTAATGAAACTATAGTTACCTGCAGATGGCTGGAGCGCTTGAAGGCTTTGCCGCACTGTTGGCAGACATGAGGCTTCTTCTGAGAGTGTGTGATGGCGTGCCGCTCCAGGTCGGAGAGGTAGAAGAAGATCCGTGGGCAGAGTTGGCAGCACAGCACCCTGCGAGAGCCCAGGTTGGTGGGAGACTCTGCCGGAGAGAGGGGCTCGAGGGCGTCGAGGGCGTCGAGGGAGTCGAGTTTGCCCGACGGGAGGAGGGGTCCGATGGGAGGGGAAGGAGATTGAGGGGGAGGAGCCGTGCTGCTGGAGAAGTAGAGGTGGTCGTCCAGAGGAAGATGCTCTGAGTGGAGATCTGAAGAGTCAAACTTGGATTCAGAGGCCGGAGACCGGGCCTCCGTCTCCGAAGCGGAGGGGTCGCGTGTCGGGGACTCCGACTGTGCAGGGGGGGCTCCAAAAGTCGATGGCTTGTTTTCACTGGTGACTTCTTCAGCAGATATGGCTTCAGTTCCTGGGTTTGATTGAGAGTAGCAGATCTGAGTTTGGATAAGATGGCCGTCCTGCAGACCCACGGCGGGCGTGGGGACAGCGAAGGAGGCGAGGACGGGGCCAGAGGTCACGCTGTTAACACCTGACAGGATGAGGGGGGAGCTGCCGGCGTCCAGTCTGATTATGGGGTTAGGAAAGGTGGGAAGAGCCGATCCGAGCGCGCTGACCTGACCTGAAGGCAAAGGAAGGGACACTTGAGCCGAGGCTGTGGTAACCTGGGACAGCTGACCGGTGGAGGGGTCGAGGACAGCGATGGGGGTGGAGGTAGAGGTGGAATCAGTAGATGTGGCAGGGACAGAGGAGAGGAGGAGCAAAATGGGCGTGGAAACACCTGGTGAGGTCACTGAGAGGGGAAGCGAGGAGAGCTGAGGCGACGGGGAGGAAGACAGCAGCAGGAGAGGGGTGCTGGCTGAAGGGCTGGTCAGGATCTGGATGGTTTGGCTGGACAGTGAGGGGAGCACGGCTAGATTAGCCTCCTGAGCAGCTTTAACATTCAACTCTGCAGCAGCTGGAGCGTCAGAGTTTGTCATCAGTTGTGTCTGATCACTGCCTTGTGGTGGCTGATCACTGGCAGAAGGTGCATTTAGTGCAGTCTCTAAAGTTTGGCTAAAGCTTGAACCTGCCAAATCTGATGACCCGTCTTCTTCTTCTTCATCCACCTGAACCTGATCCGACTGACGCTTCCCCAACACGGAAGCGTCGATTTGCGGCACTTTGAGTCCCTCCGGACTGAGCGTATATGGGATTCCCTGGTCGTCGATGAGGAGGAGGTTTTCATTGTCACAGTCCTCTGAAGACAGAGACGTGGGGACAGAAGTAGAAAAGTCCTCAGAGCCTTCATCGCTGTCTTCCTCCACCATGTCTCTGTCTCCGTCTCCCTCGAACTCATCCACCTCCATGATCAGGGGCCCCTCGCAGCTCAGGTCCTCCAGGAAGCGCCCGCAGGTCCTCTCTCTTTTCTTGGGCAGACTGAGGTCCAGCGGCTCCGTCTGCTCCTCCGCCTCCCTGAACATCCTCAAAGACCTGCAGTCCACTTCTTGCACAGTTGGAGGAATATTTTGCTCCGTTTCTGTCTCTGTAGGTTCCTGTTTAATCCAGTGATGGCTCAATAGTTTAAATCTAACAGTGTTTGAGACGAGGTCAGTCTCTGACCCTTTCATGTGTGTGATTTTAACTTTTCCCTCTGTCTCTGGGGCATCTTCAGTGAACTCTTCTTTATTCCCAACAGCTGATATGTGGATTTGACCGCTGCTGTTCTCTGTGATTAGTCCTCCAGCAGAAACCAAAGCAGCTCCCCTCAAATGCGACCCAGCACAGTCTTTGGTCTGGCTGATGGCACATTTCGTGATTGGCCTCTTGCACTGCGGCGGGACAACAATTCTGATCCTTATTGGTTGCTTCCCCAGGACAGACACCCCAGACTTTACTCTAATTGGCTGCCTGATCCCAGCAATCTTACTGGTTTCCTGAGAGACCGGCTCCGATGTCCCGCCCACTTCTGCCTGTTCCCCGTTGACTGATTGAGCATCTCTGCTGATGATGGTCACCGCAGCTCTGACGGAGCAGGTCTTGAGGTTACCCGGTTTGGTGCTGGGTGGGATTTTTTTATCCTTTGGGTCCAAAGCGACCTCTGTCACGGGCCCCGGTGCCTCTGCACACTGGCTGCCATTTTGGACTTCCAGGCTGCCACTTGTCAGGACTGAGGCCAACTGAGAATCCATTTTGGGGCATAACTATTCCTATTTCTATAAAATAAAAAAAAATAGAAAGTTCAGTTAACAACATTAAATCAAAATAAAACAAATGTCGTAAATTACCGAGTCAAAAACTCATTATTATTATTATTATTATTATTATTATTATTATTATTATTATTATAAGGGTCAAGTCAATATTCATCCAGAGTTTTGGCATTTTATAATATTTAGATCGTGCAGGATTCTTCCTCAATAATAAGAATCGCCGCGTATGACCCAACATTACAACCTTCTGCTGCTCCTTCTGTTTATTTTTGCTCTATTTCTAATTAAACTTCAGCATATGACCAACAGAGACTGAACTCGAAACGCGACGGAGCAAAGAATCGAGAGAATCTGCATTTTCCAGCACCATTCTATCACCTGAATGCAGCACGAATAAAAACGCTTAAGGTTGATTTCGCGTCAGAATATTGCTCGGATTATTCTCGGATGGCCAGTATGTGGCTGTTCTAAATTATCACTGGGGATAAAACCGAGGAGAGCCGTCCGTGTAGGACGCCATTACGCACAGCCCTAGGTCCGAAATGACCATTTATTTCATCCTAAGGGAGCGTGTGCGCTGTGACAGCTGTCGGACCTGGGACAGCAGCATCACAATCGCGTCAGTCGGAACGGGGGGGAAAACGTGTCAGTTCGCAGCCGGAGCGGATCCCGTCCTCCTCGGTACCGCAGCTTCCTCGGACCTACAGCCAGCCATTTTATGGAGCCGAAGGTCCGAGCCGCCGAGAGCGCAGCTTTCGGGGGCAAACTTTCCCGACGCGCTGTCCGCCTAATTCCTGTCTCTGCTTGTCCAGCAGCCGCCGGCGCCTGGATGGATCGGACACGCTTTACATACATTTAAAAACACTGCATTAAAAAAAAAAAAAAAAAAAAAAAAAATATTCTCCACCCATACTCTCGCTGCATTGGGACTGGCTTACCCGAGCTGTGGATATTTCCGGAGGACCAAATATGACTGTGCAGTGTAAAAAGGGGTGATGCTGCGAATGCTGAGGGAGGGAGGGGTCAAAGGGAGTTGCTATGGTGTCGCAGCCTACCGGGTCCGAGCAGTAGCCATGTTCAGCCTATGAGTACTGTTGAACCTGCAGCACAGGAGGGTTTCATCATGTGGCATTAAAGAGCCAGAGAGCGGATCGCGTTCACGTCGTTTTCCTTTTATTTTAAACATCAAAAATATAAAACTCACAAGCCCCGCAGGCTTGATGTCTCAGACTGAGCAGAAAAAAAGGAGAAAAATAAAAAAAAGATCTCACAGTGAAATATGTCACAGAGTCAGTTCATGGATAATGTATCATCTGCTAATGAGCTATACATCCAGTGGCGGTTTTTGATGTGGACAATATGGCTCTTTTACCAGGGCAGCACAGTCTCAGGGGCGGCACATGGAGAAAAAGTTATACTCGAAGCAATCCTGTTCACTCCGACCTTTAGAGTCAGGCAGATCAATCCAAATTAAGGATGAGGTCAATGCTACGTCAGCATCAGTAGCAGATCAGTACTAGTGTGTAAGACTGATAGTTTAGTTTCAGATTGCCTTATAAAATCCTATTTTATTTCTTTCTCAATTCTGCCTCAAAAAGACTTGGTTTTGATTGTAATTTTTAGGAAACAGCACACACAAATTAGCTTTGTTATGTTGTTTCTGTTGATCTTGTTAATATGTATTTTGTATAGACATTTATAAACTTAGCACAAATTCTTTATAAGGTTTTAACAATATATTTAAAAGGGGAAAAAAACACCTAAATGTTAGAGGTTTGATATATTAAACTTGCATAATAAAAATTATTTTGATCATTATTGGTATCGGTAATACTGGCCCCTTGTTTATTTGGCATCGGATCAATACCAAAATATGCAGTATCACTCCCCTCTAGTCTGCAATTTAATTTAAATATATCCCAGGGATGAAACAAGATCTCTAAATGTATCAGTCAATTTATTTATCTATCTGCTCCTTTAGTTACCATTCACAAATCCTCATCCCTGCATATCCATAGGTTCACAATGAACCTTTGGTTTTATACCTTTAACATGCAATTCCCCCACATTTTTCATGTCAATATCCCCCACTTTTTTCAGACTGAATTTCCAGAGTTCTCAGTAACTACATTCTGTACGGTAACAAAAATCTGACTGCACTGACTATGCAAATGTTTGGATTTGATTTGCAATTTGAGTTTTGTGAATAATTTGTACTGCGCTTGGTCATCTCCAGTTCAAGAGCAAACATCCTCATCCTGATCAAATCAGGTCCGGGTCGTTCTGCACTGCAAGCAATCTTTAAAACAACTTGAAACTTGAAATCGTAGAAAAGACCTGAGGCCATTCGTGGCAGATAAAGCAGGGTAGGCGACTCGCCCTGGGTGCTGTGCAACCAAGAACCGCCACTGCGTATGTCGTAATTAAAGTCTCTACTGTATGGAGCAACTCAAGCTGCAGCAGGGTTTGAATATAACTTGTAATGTTTGAATGTAATAACAATGCCTTTTGATTAGTGTGCAAGAAAAACAGAAGTATACCTAAACCCAAAATGAAGAGCTTAGACTAATTCACAATAACTGTCAAAAAAAAACCAAAAACAAAAAAAACTAACAGATGTTGAACAAAGAATATCTAAGTGACCATAATTAAAGTACATGAAGCTGTGCTGAGTGTTCAGGGGGAGTTCTTAAACGGATGCATGTCTCGGTGGGTCGAGATGTTGGGCCGTCACTCCACGTCACCAGGCGCACATGTTTCGATTTCCGACACCAGCCGATGTGGGAAGAGTTTGTACTGCAACCATGTAGGCTCTGAAAGATAAAAGAAGAAGAGAAATGTAGCGCCCGGAACCATATGTACAAACATCTTTAAACATTAACCAGTTTCATGTGACGGACCAACACAGAGCAGGAAAAAAAAAAGCATGTTTTAATTAGTAAACTGACAGGCCACACAAGGAGGATACTACTAGAGCTAATTTACATCTGCAGCGCATGGCAGGTTGATGCGAACATGAAATCACACATGTAGATTAATATGAAGGAAAGTTGAAAGCACATGGGTGACAGAGTATTACGTTCACAAAAAGAAATGAGAAGGAAGTTTTTTTTATTTATTTTTCTCACCAATTTTAGATCTAAGACAACATGATGAGAAAAGAGCAAAATAAGCTACACAAGCAGTAAAGTTGAAGTGAAACTGGTGTAAAGTCCTGTGGCAACCAGACGTTGTGTAAAAGAGTTTGAAACTTTATACTGTGGAAGAAGATATAATAACTAAGACATTCTTTCTCTTTCAGCATAACCCAGCAGTTTCTGCCATTTCTTCAAGATTTTATTTCCACTTTATTCTCAATACTTTGATTTTAACCAGGAAAGACCTTTTTTTTCCTATCAACATTTCAACATTATTTTCTGAGGGACTCTTTGACTTTTAAACTTTAATCTGTAATTTAAAACGAAAAATAAAACACCAAAAAACATCTATTCTTTATTTTCTGCTCCAATTGACCCTAACACTCAGTAGCTACCAGCCACTGGTTGATGGATTTGGAGAATAATCCAAGCATGACGTGCCGGTCAGAAGAAAGCTAAGAGAAACTTTTCATGAAAACTCACAGTCTCCTTTAGTCATTGCATGTTTTTTCTCTGTATTTTCCTCTGATGTAGCCCTTATGAAAGTCATATAATCTAAACGAACTCATGTAAGGAACACAGCAAACATGTGGAAGAAGGAGCTCAGGACATAGGAAACCAAAGTCTATGCAAAAAGTTACGTGTTTCGGTAAAAATGAAAAGTGTACATCATCTTGAATGCATCATCTCAACACGCAATGCTAGTGGTTAAGCATGGTGGTGGCAGCATTAAGCTGTGGGACTGCTCCTCTTCAATGTGAGCTAAAAACAGAGTCTATAAAAGGCTGCAGAGGCAGAAATTCATCTTCCTGCAGCAGGATAATTAAGGACTACTTTGGAATAGTTCGAGATGTGTTGGTCTGTCGTTTAAAATAAGAAATAAAACAAAATCTCTGTTGTGAATAACTGGAAACGGCCTGTTTGGGTTTACCAAGGTAGCATTCTGGTGTCTGCAGCTTCCCATCAAAGCAGGCCTGGGCTGCTGTGAAGCTGCACTGCTTCTTGGGGTGTTTGCAGTAGAATGTCACGTTTTCCCCGTGGGGAACCATGGCGTCCGTGACATCAAACGGCCAACGCTTCACCCCACCAATCACAACACGGCTCCGCTCAGCAGGGATGACACAGCGAGCTGCGTTACGAAAACATGAAAGCGTCACGAAAACATCTATCTACACGTTTATTCTCAGAAATTCCAGGATTCCCTGAACCCAGACGCACTGATCCGCTCCTCACCTCGGCAGTGCGGCGGAGACGCGCTCCAGCTGCCGTTTGACAGACAGGTGATCTTCTGGGGTCCGTCCAGCCGGTAGTTCTTCTTGCATAGATAGTGGATGTCAAAGCCGACCTCATACTCAGTCTTCTGGACTGCGACCACGTAGCCCTGCTGCACTTCCTTTGGAGGTTGGCAGAACAGTTCTACAAGGCAGAGTGGTTTTATCGTTGTTAACAAATTCATTTTATGATAGAAAAGTGCTGAATGGAAAAAAAAATCAAAAAAATCAAAAAAAAACTTAAACATATAATCATTTATGATGAGAAAATGTTGGGAACAATTTAATTCAGAATATTGTGTAACAAACTCCGCTCAAAGGAAGTCAAGCCCCAATGCATGACAAATATTCAACTCTGAAGAATTTTGAATGAATATCAATTACAACAACATTGAAAGTATTTTTGAATTTGAATTGAATTTTGAAATCCAAAAATCCAAATATAACTTATTTTTTTAAAAACGGCAGGTTTGCCAAAACTGAAGACAAAAACCAACATATAAAGCTAATCCTGCAACAATAAACAATTAATCAATGATAAATTCAAACTAGCTCAATAATTTCCATTCTGATTATTAATATTTTTTGAAGGACATTTTTGTGTACATAAACATCATAATATGTTTTATGATGTCAGTTGTGTGTGTTGTTTATTTCCATTTTATTAAATGTCTTTGGTTGTTGTGTTTTAATTTGGGTATTTAAAATATCTTCCAGTTCCAGTGTTAAGTGTTCTTTAGTAAATTAAAATGTATTGTATTCATCTTTGAGAGAACAGCATTATTATGCCATTATCAACATAATACTTGGAAATGGTCTAAAAGCAACAGTAATATTGTCTACCGCAATAATTACTGAAACAGAAACAAATTACAAAAAAAACCCAAATATTAAAATACTTGATTAAACAGAACAGAGAAAATAAAAACAGCATGTTTTTAATTTTCACTCTGGGCCAAACTCTTTTAAAAGACATTTAAAAACACAGGAAGCGAGGATGGCGGTCTAATTTTTAAAGACGACGCGTTTCAAAGTTTGGGAGCCACAACAGAAAAATCTCCATCTCCTCTTAGTTTCTGCCAAGTTTTTGGTCTAAAAGCAGCTGGTTGCACCTCAAAGGAGAGTAAATCAGAGAGCAGCTAGATCATCTAGTCACTTAAAGGCCGATATTAGCACATTAAAATAAACTATTTGACGCAAAGGGAGTCAGTGAAGAGGTGAGATGTACTCATGTTGGTGTGTACCAGCAGCATTGTGAACAAGCTGAAAGAGAAACTTGACTGACGCCCTCATAAACTGCAGATAAATTCAAGCCTCAACAAACCTGGCTTAGATTTTACTATTTGCCTGAACTAGAAGACTTTTTTTTTTTTTTTTGGTAAACTGAGCTGCTGTGTTTATTAAATTTAACATCTGAGTGCATAATGACTCACAAATTTGTAACAGAATGTTTGATGAATGACTCAAGGCAACCAAAATTAATAAGGGTGTTGCATGAGGTTCTGTTAGGAATGAATAAAATAACCTTTGCTTACTTGATGTCTTCAAGGCAATTTCATGGAGGATGGATGGTGCATAGAAATAGGTGCTGGAGGTAAGTAAATCTGGCCCTCATCTGTGAATTAGTGGAAGGAAATGCCATGTTTTCTTAAAAAAAAAACAAAAAAAAAACATGGCATTGTCATTGTAAATTTTGTATATTCTGTATGTAAAAAATGCTGCATTTTTAAGAATGTTTTCCGAGTGGAAAATAAGGAATGGCTTCAAAGATAAGTAGTTTTGTGCTTTTACAGCGAATAATGACACTGCATTTTTGCATTTATGGACATCTTTACTGGACTGACAAGCTGTCTTTTAAGTTAATTTAATAGTGAAACTAATTCGTCGTTCGTTTATCTTCACCAAAAGTCTCTGCTTAGCTGCGCAGTGTTACAGTTCGTAGCACCGTTGCCTTGCAGGAAGAGGATCTAGTTTGTCTTTCAGCATAGAGTTGCATGGATGTTTTTTCCCCATTCTGCCGGTCAGTCCAGAAAGTTTGAGTTTTGACCACTAGAGGGCAGGAGAGGACTTTGAAACGAAGTTTGGCGCTTGACGCGTTTGTGTGTGTGCGCGTGTGTACTTGTTCAGCTATTTTATTTAGGACCATTTCTGGTATATTTACTAACTTTATTAAGACTGATGAGCCCTTTGGGGACCACAGCCCCGTCCTAATTCGATGGGCCCCCTTGTTTAAGGTCAGAGGTTAAGTTTTCCACTTTCACAATGTTTACCTGCAAAGGGAGGCCATTTGTGACTTTTTCTTTTTTTTTTTTTTTTTACATTTCTACTCTGCTCTACAGGTTAGATTTAGGGTATGGTGTAAATTAAGTTTGGGTTAATGTTACTTCTATGGAAAATGTCTTGGTTATAAGTGCAGCTACTAAAATGAATGGAAGTCAATCCAAACTAGTCCTCAGTTTGCATAGAAGAACAAGGATGGGTGTGTGAGCGTGTCTTTTTTTGTTTTTTTTTTACACCACGCTGATAGTGTAAAAAAATGCAGTTTCCAAACTAACACCTATTTTCAGTCTCTCACTCACTCACACATGATTCACTAACCTTCAGAAGTGTGTAAAGTCCTGCTGAGAGTGAAGTGGATATATCACACACACGCATGCACACACACACACACACACACACACACACACACACACACACACACACACACACACACACACACACACACACACACGCATACACACTGTGGTCAGTCTGCACACTTACTTTTACAGACCGGGTGAGGATGCATCCAGGTCTGGTTGTCTTGACAGAAATTTTCCCTGCTCCCAACTACATCCGCCCTGCAGGGTGGGAAAAGGGGAAAAGTGAAGGAAGCAGATGGCAGGATGACACATGCAGCAATGCCAACTGAGGAGCTTCATGAAGCACAAAAAGGATATTTAAAAAACAGTGTGAATGCATCCTTTGCTTGTGCGTCTTGTCTAAAGTGTGTGTGAGTGTGTGTGTGTGTGTGTGTGTGAGCATGAGTGCAGCAGCTCTGGCTGACACATCCACTCTGGCTCATCCTTTCCTGTGAGATGACTCAGTGTGTAAAAGGGAAGTCGATACAAGATTTGACTGTAATGACCTAGTTAGCTCAATGGAGGCATGATCAGCTGGGAGATCAAAATGAATTCCCTGCCATTCATCGCTCATCACACCAGCCTTCCTCCCCCCCCTCTTTTCTTTCCTTCACACTCCATCTATCACTTCCTCCGCTCCTTTCTGTGTAACTCAGAGCCGCACTCGCTCACTCGCTCACCCAGACAGGCAGCTGTAGCGGATTGAAGTCCCCACAGAGGCGCCGCCGTGGACGCTGAAGGTGTTGATCACCTCCTCAGGCAAAGGGCAGGTCGGCGCAGGAGTGTGTCCAGGTGACTGAGCCTCTGTGGTTCAAGGGAAAAGCAGGAGGTGTCAAAGAAGGTGAAGGAGTGATAGGAGATATTTACAATTACATCATTTGTGATCAAATCTGAGCAAATTTATAGGACATTATTCACTTCATTCATGTGCAATGAACCAGGCTCACCGCTGGTCTTCAAATAATGAATTCTACAGCTGAAACGATTAGTTGGATTCATCGTGATGAATCGATTATTGAACTAATCGTCAACTTACCTAGTAATCGATTAATCGTTAACTGAAGAATAGAGACTCAAAAAAACAAGTCATTCAGAGCATTAATTAAAGTAAAACTGTACAGAAAATATATACATTTTTCATTTAAGATAGACAAAAATCTTTTGCCTGCTAATACGTTCTTCTCAAAAGTCCTCAAGTGGCAAAGAAAAGTAATAATGCCATTTCACTGCAATTTAGGCAATAAAATATTTGCATCTTTTAATGAATTTCTAATATTGTATTTTAAAAAAGGCAGACTGTAAATTTTTTATCTGACCGCTTGTTTACTTGTCAGACTAATCAGTTGAATAATCAGTTACTAAAATAATTGTTAGTTGCAGAAATTTACATGAGAAAATTCTCCTGTAAAGTAGCACAAACAGTTTTTTGTTTGTTTGTTTTTTTGTTTTTTTTTTACATATGGCTCATACGGGCATTTGCCCAGGATGACATTAGAAAGGGGGCGTAAGTGCATCTAATCAGCAATCAAAGGAGAGTTGGCACTCCGGTGTGCTGAGTTGCTGAGTTGGTTTGTTCCTTTCCTCCATTTTGAATGATTTAGGGCAGCAGGGAATTCAAAATGAATCAATGCAAACACTGTCATTCCTGTCTTACTGATGAGCTTCTGGTATTCTGCAAAGGAAAGTGAGCAAAAGCATCAGCCTATGGACGTGCAATAGTTGTAGAAACACAACCTAACAGACAAAACAGTTGTGATTGTTGTGAAAGATGGACCATCAGAAAGCCTCCCCTATAAAATGTATTGAGGTTTGTGGTTGTTATGTTACAAAATGTGTCTATAATACTTCGCCAAAGCACTGCAGAACCACAAAACCTGCCGGAGCCTTTACCCTGCACACTTTAATTATGTAATTTTATTGGGTGCTGAGTTTTATTGCAACTTTGTTTCTTTTACTTAACACGTGTATGTACGCATCTCTACAACCCTGTAGTATTACTAAACTGTATAAACCCAATATATTCTGAAACCTGTCTTGTTTAACCTTCCTGCGACCCAACAGAGGCGTTTCACCCAACGTCTCATTCTATTTCAGCAGAAATAACCCGTCTTAGGTAATAAACCAAAGTTCGACGTGCAGGTGAACCACCGCCTCAAACCTCTCCAAGCTTTCAGGTTGTATAACTCGTGGCTCTGATCGTTCCCGCAGCTGAGAGCCTCACGCTTGTGCAAGTAAAAATATCAAGAGTGGTGCTTTGCAGAGAGAGGCTGGAGTGACCCGAGCGGTTTTGAACAGGAGCGCTGCTTTGAAAGGCAGAGACTGCTCTCGCCTGAGGACGATCTCTGCCTCTGAAATGGAGAAACGCAGAGATAAGAATGTAAAGGCACCTATGGGAGAGGGAGATTTTTCTTTCTTTCTTTTTTTTGTTGGAGTCAGATGAGAGCCGGATGCCAAGTTCTGTTTTCACATACCGCCCCTCTCCTGCCTTGTACTGCTGCCGCCCCCACTCACAGTCTCTGGCACCAAACTGCAGTGAAACAGGTATATCAGATTCATCTCCTTAAAACTACAAAAAAAAAAAACTGCACATTTGAATGAAACACGGCGAAGAAAATGCATCATTTCTGACTAAAAACGGATCTGGTTATGGGGTTTCACTCGCGCGAACGTGCACCTTGGCATATCCACGCTATGCAAACTAAACACCCCGAAGCTGCACGCCTGTCCTTGGCTCCTATTGTGGAGAGAGACCTTATCGGAGGCCTCAGATGCAGAAGGATGAGCACAGAGAGCGATGAGAGGAGAGGAGGAACGGACAGAGAAGAGAAAGGCCTGAAGCAGCATGAGCAAGAGAGCTTTCTGACTCTCCCGTCTGTGATCTGTCGCCCACACACACACACACACACACACACGCAGACACACACACAGACACGCACACACACGCACACACACACACACACACACACAGACAAACAGTGTGACACATCTGCAGCCCACCCCTCTAACACATCCACATCCAATCTATCCGGAAAAATACCTTCCTGGTAAACACACACACACACACACACACAGACGCTTACATACGTAGGCAAGCAGTGCACAAGGCACACACTCTGACAGGGACCCACTGCCCACCGCCTCACAACAGACACGGATCAACTCTCTCACACCAACACACACGACGCTCTCACATGTTCAGAACCCACCTACCTTCTGCCCGTCTCTCCACGGCAGAGAGCGAGTCGACGATTTTTATCCTGATTTCATGTCTTCCGAGAGATGAAATGCATATTTTAAGAGAGAACGCAGCTCGGATGAGGACTTTCCTCGGAGAGCACGTTCGGTACAGCTGGAGGTGGGTGACTAATGCGGTCTGTCTCAGATGGTAAAAACTGACAGCAGTGACAGGTTGACCAAAGATAGTCAGGGAAAATTCAAGATAAGTTCTGATAAATGACTATTCTATTTATTCATGAGCAGTTTCAGGTTTGTGCCTCCTGCTATATTTTAAGAAACATGAAAACACACAAAAAAAACTAGTTATCAGTTGTAGATATCCAGATTTACTTTAAATTTTAAAATAAATCATGTTTTATTGTAGCAGCATCATCTCACACTGAAAAATATATTTTCAAATTATTTGAAATTGCTTGTTCAATGCAGAAACAGCACCTGTCAAATATACTGTTGGCACAGAGGGGGTAAATGCAACATGAAATTGATCAAAATATTAGATGTTGCAAGTACCAGTAATGTGTGTTCAATCTATTGTGCAGATCTGGAGTCTTACAAAACTAGCCAATGAGGTTGAGTCTTCCTGAGCAGTGCAAGTCAAATAACTTGAAATGTCTGGAGTATAAATGAAGATATTTGTGCTTCATTTTTACTTCATTTTTTTTGTCAAAAGGGGAATGACAAACAGATTCTTTTCCTCAAAAATGAAAAATGTTCCTGCTTTGTCTTAACTTTTAAGAGATGCCTATTACATTTGCAATCAGAAACAAACTTCTTGGTTAAATCAAATACATCTAAATATTTCAGTCTACAATTTCAGCAGCTAAAGTTACTTTGTTAACAAAATCAGTGAAACTGAAATACCAACAGGTGACTAAATTGTGACTGTAAGATCACAGCATTCTAGTTGTAAGACTAAACTCAGATCGCTTTCATACTTCAGTTTCTCTCATCCTCATTGCTTTCACGCCAATCAGTCGACTGCTGCAGTTTCAACCCTCGTCTCTGGGAAAGAAACCTGCGGTTAAGTGCCTTACCCATTTGACAACTCATGTTGTGAGTTGTTAAACTCACAACATTTCAATTGAAAGATGTTTCTTCCCATGATCCTTTAAAAGACAAACAAGCCCACAGCCTCACAGATCCACCACTATGCCTGACATTTGTCATGATGTTGAAAACCTCAACCTGAGACTAAAACTCAACATAAACACTCACGTTTTAATGACAAAAAGCTTGAGTTACTCAGTTTTGTCTCCACACAGAATAAATGGACTCGGATAAAACATGTGGAGTGTGGAATTGTCCCGCTGCAATAAAAGACTCTTTAATTTGAAGCCAGAATTATTGCTTTTTACATTTAGAGAGTAAACTGGTTCTAAGTAAACAAAAATGAAAGATGTCTAAAATTGAATCCGTTTGAAGCTCAAGTCGCTCGTGTGCGACCGTTCACTTAACCATTAATTTAATTTGATGCCATTTATGTGCAATTCACGTGTTTAGAGGCACTAATGGTTCACAAACAGCAGGTAAGTTGAACACAAAATGCTGCTGTTAAACTAATATGTTGTTGGAAGTCAGATTTATTTTACTTTGATGCTGTAGTCGTCGCATTGTGTTGATTGATTCCATTATTCTCAACATGTTCAAGCAACAATGAAATTATATTTCGTCCACCACACAGCAGCTCACAACCCCCAGGATATTTTCTTACCTGTCCAGTTTGTGAAAAGTCGGTTTGACAGAAAAACATTTTGACATTTTGTTGGACTCTTATATTTTCTGAATTTGTGTCCATTTGCTACTGCAGCTCAT
Organism: Poecilia reticulata; assembly: GCF_904066995.2. Taxonomy (NCBI): domain Eukaryota; kingdom Metazoa; phylum Chordata; class Actinopteri; order Cyprinodontiformes; family Poeciliidae; genus Poecilia; species Poecilia reticulata. The sequence continues at coordinate 14,605,451 of NC_088845.1, forward strand.
CAGATGGAAAAAAAAGAAAAGAAAAGCGACAGTCCACAAATATCTAGAACCGCAAGAGTATATTTTTGTGTCTGTTGTGTAACATCCCACCCATAAACTGTAAGAGCAATTCACACATATTAGCAACTCCCTCTGTAAAACATTTTTGACATTTCTCGATCAATTTGTACTTGTGAAGCAGGTTTTTAGCACAATCGCTTGTCATTTTGTGGACGATGCTAAATTTGTGACTTCTTTTGTGTTTACTCGCAGATTTTTGCTCATTTGTTCCTTTGTGTGGCTGCAGAAACAAACGCGTTGAATTCACACGCACAAAAAGGACAAACTCAGGAAATATACCATAGCAAAACTGTGCAATGTTTTTTTATGTTTGTTTTACAAAGCAATGTTGATTTAAGACAGTCAAAGGGTTGAATTGGTCAGAAGAGGGGGAAAGTGACTTGTTGCACTGTTAAGGTTTTTAAAAAATGGTTTTGAATGTCGCAAAAAGTACGATTTATTCTCCCTTCCAGTGTGGTCTGCCTGAAATTTGTGCTTAAAATTATGTTGTCCCTTTTTAAAGTGCATAATCCAAACCTAATCACTATTAAAAGGATCCAACAGATGCTTCAGATACCAAAGTTAAAAAAAAAAAAAAAAAAAAAAAAATAATAATAATAATAATAATAATAACTCCTCTTATGAAGATTTGTCTCTATTTTCCAACTAGGATCGCTCAGGAATCTCTGTTTAATCAGTGCAGAATCATCAGTTATTTCAAATATTTCGACTTTAGCTGACACATTTATTTAAATGAACTCAAGTTCGCTGTTATGTAAAATATCTTTAAGAAGTAAAATAAATAAATATCTAGATCATCTTTTCACTTCATCTTCTGTGTTTTAGGTTGAAAGGAGAATTGCATCCCTTCATGATCACAGACCAGAGATGTTGTGTGTTACTGAGATTGCTCAAAAAAAAAAAAAAAAAAAAACATCTGCTGAAAGCTGTTGGTGCAGAAAAAGAAAAGCGACCTGTTGTGCTGTTGGGTTCACAAAACATAAAAGAAAAAGGGTCGGGGGTTGTCACAGATTCACTGAGGTCTGCCTGGTGTATTTCTAATCACATAAATTGTATTTGAAATGACGCTTGGAGGCCTGTGTTTACAGTGTTCAGGCAGGAAGTGAACAGAGACAAAATGTGCTTTAGTGTTTTAGTATCATGAATTGAACCACAGACTTTTGAGACGTCCAGGACTAAAATTGATGAGGTTTTCACTCTACCTTCCTTGAGAAAAAATACAAATAGTTTGATTTTCTGCCATTTTTTTTCTTTAGTCTGAGGGAAGAATGATTTCAGAACAAATCTGTAAATTAAAAAGAGTTAAATGCTTAACTAAAAAGTGTTGGTATTGACTGAAACCAAATGAGATTCATTCAGAAAAAGCTTCTTTTTTTTATTTTTATTAAGTCTGTTTTCATTGAGGCGACTGACAGCCTGATAAAGACTGGGCCACTTTAACAGTTCAGCAGCAAAATCTTGGATCTCTGAACGCTCTGGTTGACATGGTGACGGGGAGAATAGGTCACAGTTGTGCAACACGTTTAAGTCGGCACATTCACAGAGGGGTTTCAGTAATGTTTATCTGCCTCTCTCTTTTTCTCCCCATCTGGTGCAAACACACAAACTCCAATGCTCATTCCATGGGCATAAAAAAACAGCCACACACTCGTATTTTAAAGTGTCAGAACTAAAGAAGACAAAGGAAACCTTTTCTGTAAATTTCTGGACATATAAAAAAGTGAACAATAAACCCACCTGCGCAGATGGGCTCATCCCCACTCCACTGCCGGTCACCCTGACACCGACGAACCGTGACATCCGGGCCATCGGGCAAAGTAAAGCCCGGCTTGCAGCGGACCTCGAGCAGGGCAGAGAAGGAAGGAGTGGCAGACACGAGGCGAAACATCAAGTTTTCACTCGCGGGAAGAGGCCAGGGACAAGTACGACCTGCGGTGGGGGGAGAGGGAGAAGATCCAGGAGGGGAGAGAGGGCAGAAAACAAGAGGGTCGGGAACAAAACAATTCTTAGGAAGTGTTGGATGGCAACCAAAAAAAACAGTTACAGCTGAATCACTTTAAAAGAGCACTAATGAGGTTGTATAACTAAACTGCTTGCAATTACAATGCCCTACTTTATGACACACATACACAATAAAAAGCTTGTGTTCTGCTTTCTGAGGGGTTGGGGTTGTTGGGTTTTATTTTATTTTCCAGAAAAAAAAACCCAAAACAGATTGTGTGTTGGCTCAAATAAACAGAGGCAGATTTATTATGTGCGATTGGGCTCACAACCCAAGGCGTTATTTAGTCTGGGGCGTCAACAGAAAAGCTCATGAGGTTTTTGGTATCAGATTGGAAGCACAATATATATATATATATATTTATTTATTTTTTAATAAGAAATGCTTTTGATTAAGGGGGAAGGCGGGGTTGGAAACACATGAAAACTACAAAACACAGAGTGGACAGACTTGGAACGAAAATACCTTAGAACAGAACTTTGATTAAATATTCTTTTCATGAGAGAACAAAACGACAAAAAAACTTAAAAATATAACAGTCAGCTGTGTGGAAGTAAATGTGTCTGTCCAGTTAAGACTTTTTGGAGAAAAATGTGGGGCTGTAAGCTCACCATACTGGTAATTACTTAAAAAAAACACACACACATAACCTGACAGTGAGAAGACTTTTCAACTTTTTTTTTCAGAACTTTGTTTATTTTTGATTTCGGGGGGCTGCAGCAGGAAGAGCCTGCCCAGGTCTCCTCTCAAGCAAGAGCCGCCCCTGCAAATGCAGATGCGCATAAAGCCTTTCACAGTGAATCGTAATGAAGCCAGTTACCTGGAGCCACACAGCTCAGACCACACTCGCCGTCGCACAGGCACTGGCGCTTGCTGCCGCATTCTGCGTCAGATTTGCAGGTCCGAGGACAGGCTCTCGTTTTCCTCTCTCCTCCCTGAAGTCTCTCCACACACGACCCTGTTGTGACACCAACACTCATCACACACCACCGCACTAATCATACGACTGCTCACATCTTGAGAGACTCTGTGTGCCAGCTCTGCTTTTGTCTTCTTTTTGGAGAGGGGGGAAACATTTGCGTGGGTGCGTGAGTAGACGAGTATTTCCATGGTGGGTTTTGTTTAATCCCTTCTGTTCAGCTTTCGGTCTCCCTTCTTATCTAATAATGTTTCATCTGAAAATCTTACAACTGCACTTAATTTGAACAATCTATTCCTTAAAATGGTGTTCATATTTATTGAACTTTTTCCACATTTTCACCAGGTACAACCGCAAATTTCGTCGATATGGCTTTTAGGTGAAGAAAAACAAAGGAGAGAAAAAGTCAGAGCAAGCATCAGAAGTAAGCTAATTAGTTAATAGAGTCAACCTGTGTGTGTAATTTAATCTCAATATAAATGCAGCTGCAATGAAAGCTTGAGAGATGAACAAACAGCATCTCACAGATCACAGTTTTAATCAGTCAGAGCAGAAAAAGTTTGGCACAACTGCAAGCCTACAAAATAAAAAAACGACTGCGCGAAGACGGCATTTGTCAGAAAAGCAGCCAAAAGGCCCAAAGTATCCACAAGGAATCTACAGGAGCCCTGGAGATCTGTAGACACAGTTATTAGTTGTGCCCTCAAAAATAATCAGTTTCTTATAGAAGAAGACAAAGCCAAAAGGAGGCATTGCTAAAGGCAAGAGGTTTGCTATTGTGAACATGTTTTTGGCAGCAGCATCATGCTGTGGAGATGCTTTTCTTCAGCAGAGGCAAAGAAGCTTCTCAGAGTTTATTGGAAGATGGATAGAAACAAAGCAATATTGGAACCAAATGTACAGACAACATATAACAGCATGCAAACACAGCAAACACACAAAGGTTTAGATCTAAACGTGTGCTAGAGCGGCCCAGTCAAAGTCCAAATCTAAATTCAACTGAACATCAGTGGCTAGGCTTGAAAATTGATGTGCACAGTTACTATGTCTGATCTACGAGTCGCAGACACACAGCAGCGACTCGGCTGGATGCAAATGCACACCACGCTTTTGAGATTTTATTTGTAGAAAACATTGAAAGCCATGAATCATTTTCCTCCTAATTTACGATTACAGACCACAATGTGCCACACAAAATCCCAATAAAGTAGTTTCAAAGTGGCAACATGTGGAATAAATCAATGAGCAAAAATGCTCTTGCAAAAGCACTGTATGTGCAGCAACAACCACCTTCTTCCACTGACAGCTGCGCATGTTAAGCATCAGTTTCGTACAACTTTAAAAATGTTACAGAACGAGAAGCAAGGGTCATGCCAGGACCCAAACTTTTCAAAAATACTCCTAGAAAGTGAGGCAAAAAAACACACACACACACACACACACAGCTGCATTTATGCACAAATATTAACACAGAAAAAAATATGTAGATATTATGTGTAGTCTATAACATGTAATATTGGGTCTTAAAAATAGAAGACTGTTTTAAAAATCTGCAATCGCCTGATCAAAATGCTAGTTTTAGGAAGTTTTGCAGAAGAGTGTTTAGTGCAAACTCCAGGAGTTTGGTGCTTAAATTAAAATGCAATGTGTTTTATTGACACGATAAGATGTGCCGATATATGCTTTTATTAAACCTCATTTAGTGAAATTTATTTCCAGCTGTGATTTTCTCTGAAGAGGAGCCTTACCTGAAGCCTGAGGGGAAGCCGTTCCAGTCAGAGCCCAGAGGAAGAGCAGCAGCAGTGCAGAGTCCATCATTAGAGCCAGACCTCAGGATGATATGAGTGAGGGACAAACACACATGCAGCTTTTTTAAAGAAGTAGGTGGGGGGGGGACGGACACAAAGGGTGGGACAATGCAGGGAGTGGGTGGGGGGTGGTTTCAGAGAACCCAGGAGCTCACATCTGTTTTCTGTTGAAGACGAAGAGAAATGAGGAAAATTCCACTCTGAGGGACCTTTCACCCATTTCTGTTAAGACAGCACAGACTGACAAGCTTATGAATAGACCTGTAAACAAGTTTTTATTTTGACAACACAGCTGTGGTATAGCTGACACTTTCAGCTACATTCAGCAGGTTAACCACCTTGGGAGAATGTATATATCTTGGAGTAAAAAAGTATTTGGTGAAAAGTATACTCAAGTACTGAGCAATTGATCACAACATCTGATTTAATATTTTAAAATGATGTCATCAGATAGAAAAAAAATATCAAGATATGTTCAAATTCTGGTATCATAAAGAACAAAAGTTTTTTAAAATAACAAAATATCAAATTCAATTAGAATTTATTTTTTCAAATCCCTTTTTGGTAACACTTTATTTGAAGGGGTGTGTTTAAGACTCACATTACATGACATAAACATGACACAACAACTGTCACGAACACGAGGGAGTCTTCATGAATATCTATTACTGTGGTCATGAAGTGTCTTTCAGTAAATAATGACACTTTTAATACAGATTTGCATTAAAGGTTGCATTAAAAGTGCATTATTTAGCATTATTCGGTAAATAATTACACTTTTATGCAAAGTTGCAATAAAACGTACATTAAAAACCAAGTAAAAGAGTCAACTTTGCATTAAAAGTGTCATTATTTATCGAACGAGACTTCATGACAAGTCGTAAGCATTCATGAAAACTCCCTCGTGTTAATGAAAGGTGTTATGTCAGGTTTATAACAGCGTCATGTCAGTCTTATGCACGCACCTTCAAATAAAGTGTTACCCAGGGTCTTTTTTAATAGAACATATAAATCTAATACTTACAGACGTTAATTTACTATATGTTAGCTAGAAGATATTTAAGTACTTCCGGTGAATGTAACAAAGATTGTGTCCAAACAAGAGGCCTCACTTGAACATAAAGTGTAGACATGTAACTTTTTACTCAAGTAAGAATAACGATACTTCATAATAACATCACTCAGGTGAAAACAAAAAGTGTGGTGATGTAAAACTCCTCTTAAAAGTATTTTTGTTTGTTTGTTTTTATTATTATTATTATTATTATTATTATTATTATTATTATTATTATTATTATTATTATTATTATTATTGTTGTTGTTGTTGTTGTTGTTGTTGTTGTTATTTTAACGGTACTCAAATAAATGCAACTAGTTACTACTCCTCACCTCTGGCCACAAGTCATAAGGGAACTTGTAGAAGAATATGTATCATTCAAATGAAACTGAAATATAACGTTTTGGGCAACATGCATGGGAAAAATTTACATACCATAAAACATTGAATTCATCCTCCCACGGGGATACATGGTGGTGATAGCATTATGCTTGCAAGTTAATAATTGGCTAATATTGATTTTAAAAGTACTGCCTTTACCTGCAGATTATTTCACTTATAAAAATGTTGTTTAAGTGAAAAAATCCACCAGAGGAACTAGTACTTTTTTAATAAACATTAATATATTATTGATTTAATTTTGCTGAGATGTTACTTATAAATTAGTTTTGTTTTATTTCTAATATACTAAGATTTTGCCCTGGAAACTAGCCCAAAAATACTTCATAAGATTTTGTGTTTTTGCAGTGTACTTGAGCTTAAGCTATTTTGCAAACAGACAGGCAAATATTTCAGTCTCTATATGTGCAGAGCGATGTCCCCAAAAAGACTTGCAGCTGTAACTGCAAAGAAAGCTGATTTATACAAACCAGTAGATGTTTTCCTTCCACTTTACAGACATGTGCTCCTTGGTGTTGGTCTATCACACAAAATCACACTAAGATGCATTCAGTTTGGCTGTTTCAAGGGTCAAAATATGAAAAGGTTCAAAGGAGATTAATACTTTTGCAAGGCCATATTTAACACCATCTCTAACGATGGTGTTAAATATTTCCCAAATATCCAAAGGGACAAGCACAGAGTTTGTGAGACAGCTGACAGGCTTAGGAATGCGTGCAATGTGAACAAACAAGAAGAAGATCAAAATATCAGAACAGCCCTGGAGCATCCCAAGACAAATCACAGTCTGGCTATCACTCCGAACTTTGACCGACTCTTTTCCCCCTCTAGAAACCCAACTTATTTCCAGATGGAACTAATGTGAAACACAAACTTGTGAAGAAACAGTCAAAACAGAGCAGCAGTGGATGAGAACAATCTTTTATTGGTGTTTTTTTTTTGTTTTGTTTTTTTGTTTGTTTTTTTTTTGTTTTTTTGCTTTGTTTTGTTTGGGAAGTTGCGACTACATCCAAAACCAGCCAGCTCAGACTGGCTGGGGAGAGGGAGGAGGGGTTGGGCACCATGAACACTACTTATGCAGCAGTCACTACAAGGCTCACCAACCACATCTGTGAGGATATTGGAAACCGGATCTCGTTGGGTAGAGCAAACAATCACTGAGTGAGATGATGATACAGGCCGTAAGGAACCGCCGAGGAGCATTGCAGTCGTGTGCACAGTCCTTACGCAGCTCGAAAACAGAAGACGAAGGTAAAATAAGTCTGCGTGAACGTCACGTTCAGGCCCATGAGTCGAGTTTGTGAAACCCACCGGGGCGGAGGAGACGGTGGTGGTGTTGGCGGAGTCCGGAGCAGAAGTGAACGTCCGAGGGCGAGCATTTCAGAGGAACACTCAAAAAGATGTTTCTAGATGCAAAAGATCATGTCTCTCCAAAGAAAGAAAAACATTCAGTAATATAGAATAATAACAATAAGAGGGTAATCATCATAATTATAACAATAACAATAGCTGTAATGGTAACTACCATCATGGTCATTAAAGGGATTAAAATCACACACTTTCGCTAGTCAACCCTCCCCCAGGAACATAATAACACTGTGTACCATGCCCTTGTGTAGGTGTTGTTAGATACAGTAGAAAGCAGACAGGTGGCTATTGGGAAAAAGCACTAAATAGCAACAAGCTCTGTGGATCCACACGGGGAATCTTGGCTTTTATTTGTCCCAGAAATCTGGGAAAATGTTATACTATTCCAGTCAACAGGGGGGAGAGGGGTATTCAAAATGTTTCTCCTTCTATAGTGTGATTATTTAATACAGTGAAGTATCGGTGTGTGCCTAACTGGTGGGGGGCTGGTTTCAGAGTATGTTACAACACTGTATGGGAAGAGTTTAACCGTGGGAGCAAGCAGAAATAGAAGCATGGATATATGGATTCAAAGAGGATGCAGAGGAGCAGGACTATCCAGGGCTCCATAACATCACAAAGCACTGCGCTGAGAGAGAGAAATAAAAATAAAAAAAATGTAAAAAAACAGATCCAGATATAAACGGATTTCAGAAATATGCACCAGTTGACAGGGTGAAATTGTCTATTAAAAAGATAAAAAGGGAAAAAAAAAAAAAAACACAAGACCTGGTCAAGACAAGTGCTGAACACACCTTGTGTCTCTCATTCTGTCTCTACTGAGCATGCTCAGTGACCTTTACGTGACAGAAAAAAAAAAAAAAAAAGGAAGTGCTCGAGAAAAAAATCCACAAAATGCTCAACAATACGATTTTTTAAGATAATTTTTGCTCTCTATATTACAAATTATTACATACGTCCTCAACCGTGCTGCTGCATCGTGACTAAAGCATCAATGGCTGACAACTCCAGACTCATCTAAAAGAAAATGATGTTCACCATGGCTTCTCTGCATCTCTGTGTCCAAAACATGTAGAAAATATACAAAATTATTCTCTGCATTTGCTCTCCCTCTAAATTTTTCTTAAGTATTATAAAAATATACAATTCTCCAATAACAAAACCCTTAAAAGTCACATCTTTTTTTAATCAGTTAAATTACTCTCTCTCTCCATCAATCACTTTTAATAGCTCAACAAAACAAGACACCTGAGCTTCAGTACACAACCCTTTTCCTTGACTTATACATTCATCGTTTTAATCGTCAGTGTCCTTCTCTTTATGATTTTCAACTCATTGAGTCCGTCAAACCATCCCAGTAATTTGGAGTCTCAAGTTTAATTTGTCTCCTCTTCCTGATTTTTCCTCCATCACTGGTCGCCCAGACGGTTCTCGTATTTACTAAGGATGTTGCGGCAGCGGCCCAGTTCTTTCCGCATCTCAGCCACTTCCTGTCGGAGGGCAGCGTTCTCTCGCTCCAGGTAGGCGGCCCGCACCGAAATCTGGTTCTCCTTCAGGCGGCGAGCGTCCCGGGAACGCTTCGCCGCCTCGTTGTTTTTGTACCTCCTGGTCCAGTACTTCTCGTCCTAGGAGGGGAACAAACACAGGAGGGACATTTGGTGGTTTTAGCATGTGAGTGAGCTTTCACCAACAAACACAAATGAAAACTTGAAGACAAGGATCTACAGTTTTCCCCCTTACGGAGTTCTTCTGTGTTTTGCTTGTTTTGTCAAACTTATTTCTTTAATTAATTAGTTAAACTTGTGTAAAAACTATTTGCCCTCATGGTAAAATCATGAATTAGCAATGATTAAAAACATTTTTTGGTTTGATTTCACTTACCCTGATCAAATAGGAATCAATTAAGATATCTCAAAAAGCAACACATCGTGTCCTGATATAAGGACTAGATAAGCCTACAAAGCCATTTATAGGGATTTAGGACTTCACTGAACCACAATGATAGTCACTATCCACAGCATAAACATGCACCAGGAGTGGCTGGCCAATCAGAAAAACTTCAAGGTGGAGCCAATGGCTCATCCAGAAGGTCACCAAAGAACCTTAACCTTGAAAGCTCTCAGTTCAGCTCAGTGTTAATCATTTTTAGATGTTTCCTTGTTGCCAAGGGCCTAATTTAAATTAATGAGTTATTATCAGGTTTCTGCAAAAGTTGACTCAATGCAACCAAAAAACTAATGCAATCATATAAATCGTATCTAAAACATGTAGGATTGTGGGACCAGTGGATCCGAGCTGATGACCACCAAACGTCTTTCCTTTTATATGTAAAAAAGGTAAACGTGGGACTGACAGCAAATAAACAAATTTCATGTCCAGCATCCAACTCTTGGTAAAATCCCCAAATTAATAGAAATCCTGCTATTAATTCACTGTTGACCATTATATGTTGTTCCATCACTTGTGCCTGATTTCTGATCTCCAGTCTTCGTAAAGCTCTGACCTGTTCATATCGATTTTGGCCAATTTCAAATTTTCTGTAAGAATTGTAATACAATAAGGTACAGCAAAAACTTTCAAAATACTCTTCATGCATTAAGCGTTATTGATTATTTATAGTAGAGGAGACGTCACACCGTGTGTCAGAACAGTTTCTGTGTAACAGGATTTAACCATTTTTGACAAATGACTGCAGACTTTACATTTTAAGCTACATTTAGAATCTGCTGAAGGTCTTGCTCTCTCACGCTGTCTCGCAGCCAAAATGAACCTCAGAAACACTGTAGAAAATACAACTTCCGACATCTCTGTGTTTATACCTTCTTAACACTAAAGATAGCCAACAAAATAACTAATATAAGCAACAAAATAGCTAATAGTCTATAGTAAATGTAGTAAAAACTTTCACATTAAGGAGTCTTGTTGGAACTTACGTCTACTAATTGGAAAAAGATTTTGGGGTTTCTGGAAATCGAGTGATTCTTGGTGCTTTGCTAATTTACTTCTTATTCATAAAATAACATATATTCTTAAAGCTAAAACATATACAGAACAGATTATCAGCTAAACAAACTTTTGCAGTTTTCTGTAAAGGCAACATTTCTGAACTTCAGATTTATTTGTTAAATATGAACAGAGATCTCTGTGACCCTTTTTCTGAATAATCTGTTATGAAGGTCAGCTATTTCTGCACTGTGTTACTCATTTGTATCACAGGTTAGTTTGTGATTCATTTAAAAGTGAATCACAGCTAAAAGTGTTATTTCCTCATTTGTCGATTGAGCAGAGGGCGTCTGTCCAGTGAAAATCCAATGTGCAGATTTTGGTCTCTTGAAATGTCATCGATAACACCAGAAAGCTCATTTTCGTGTGCATTTAACAAACAATCAGTAAAATCCTGCAAAAGTTGATTGAAATATGTTCTCCTTTGTCATTTTGCCTCTAACCTAACATCCAATAAAGAAACAAAAATAACAGAATCTGAGTTTTCTTTCTGGACTCACCTTCATGTTATCAGGCACCAGGATCTTGCGTGCCTTTTTGATCATCGGCTGTGGTTTCAGCTCTTCCTCGCTGAAGGAATGCCTTCTGGGGTCAAAGTCTTGCTCTCCAGAGGTGCTGGACATGGCCATGTCTGACTGATCCATCTCAAACATTCCAATCCCATCGGGTCCGCTTCCCGTGGGCGTCAGCAAAGGAGGACAGGAGGAGGAAGAGGAGGAAGAAGGCGATTCGCAGGAGTCGTTCATACTCGTCTGACCACCTGGAAATAAAGGAGAAAATAAATTAAGTCAATTAATGAGCAATAATCCTACAGAGGTTAAAGTGAATAAATTGGCCAGAGATTTGAATCTGAGAATCTCTCCCAAATGGTGACAGTGTTGTCATTCCTTTAATTTAGATTTAGATTCAAAGCTACTAGTTCCATCAAAAAATAAATTAAAATTAGCAGCATGTTTTTCATTGGCTATGCTAACGTTTAATTAATTGGTGAAAATTGGAAATCGGCACAATCTGAGCAAATGTAGTTAAAATAAGTACTCACACTGAGATCATTTTTCTAGTGGTAAACATTTAAAAGACGTGAACATCGCCATGATGGCCACCAGAGAGCAGCAGAGAGCTGCTTTTCTCAGTGCCAGAGACTTGCAAACATTCCTGAGCCTGCAGCTGATTTAGAGCTGAGCTTTTTCCAGACAGCCTTCATGAAAAGGTGCGCACGTTTTTCAGAGTACCTGGATTATTTACAAAAACTTAACGAATAAAAAAAACTATTATATAACATAATATACATCTTACTAACTTTTAGAATAACACAAAATGGGCTTTATTAAAAAAAAAAGTATCATTTTAGAAATGTTTTTCTGTTTTGTTTTGGAGATTAAAAATAAACTTGTGTAAATATGACTTAACAACTATACAAATTGCCTACCAAGAGTCGTACTGTGTGTATTTGTTCCGCTGTGTAAACTATAACCACAACAACAAATTAACCTGATCGATCTGAGTCAAATAATCAAATCAGTTATCAAGGCAATAACCGTTATATTGTAATAAAACTTAGATCAAAAGAAAGATTTACAAATGGAAGTGTTATATAACCACCCACCTCTCTTCTTAAAATCTCTGTCTTTAGATGGGGCCAATACAGGGCCATACACTAAACCCAACCAACTTTAAGTCCACAACTGGTTACTTTACCCCAATGAGTGCACAAATATATACACTGATTTAACTATCTCTGTACAAAAAAATATGTTTTTTAAGAGTCTAACCATAACTACCTGTTAATCATGTGAAACCACATATCTATTGTGCACTGTGCCAGTATAATGTGCTGGTGATATGAGGGCATAGTTTTATACAAGGTGTGTACTGTTTACTTCTAATCTTGGTGTTCAAAAATGCCAACGCCTTAATCACCGTAAAACAATGACCATATTGCCCAATCGGCAGGATTACCATCACTTTACAGCAGGAGAGCTAGACTACTTGTGCCATGCTTCAGCAGCCCAACATCAGGAACCAGTTAGCCCAAACACCTGGTGGAAGGTTTTCTTGAACTGCATGCCCTTTGTTCTGGGTGGCTCTGATGCTGGATGATGTGCAAACTGGTTTTGGTGCGCTCTGTTACTCACATGTTCTGATAGTCAATATCTGGATTTTTTTATCTAGAGGTGATGTGATGTAAAAAAAAACAAAAAACTATAGAACTTGTACAACAGCATTCTAGCAATGACAGAAGCCTCTCTTTTTTTTAACTTATAAAGCAATTAAAAGCTAGTCAGTTTGATGATCTTCCACACAATCCCTACAGTCTTCTCTAATAACACTTTACACTTGTAAATAATCGTGGTAATGCAAAAACAGTCCAGCAGCACAGGGAAGGAAACTCTTCCTGTTGCTCTGTTTCTCCCCCCTCCTCTCTGCGGGGCTCCTCCTCCGTCTCGGCCTGGCCCTGCCTCTAGTTCCCTCACTGCAATACTCCCATCCTCTTCACGTGTACCGACGCGTGCACATGGCCGTGGCGTGTGAAGCAGGGAGAGATTAAAGACGCACCACTGCAAACACTCTGCACACTGCTCTCACTGTGTCTTTCCCTCACCCGGCAATGTTTTGACCCTGATGCACATCAATTATTGGCTGAGAGAGGGAGCTTGCTGATCGCACTGTACACTGCTGTACATAGATCGCATTCCAAGCTACAGCAAAGCCTCTCATCACTGCTGTGGAGTTGACTCATCAAAAAAGCCAAAGAGTTTTCTTGAGTACTATCCCTTGGTGGTCTTACAGCTTCTCCAAAAAACTCAACCAACTTTTCACTAGGAACCTAAATCCTGTAGTTTATGTTTAAATTAGATTTTGCCTTTAGGGCCATGTGACTCTATCTCATGCCTTCACTGTGACTCCAGACCACAGAAAAATGCCTTGTCACTGGTATTTGTTTAAACTCAAAGAAGAACCGAACGACAGACACTACATAACCTTGGCTGCACTTAAACGACCATTAAATAATCAGTAGTGTGGGACATTTTGTCCTTTTAAGCTTGTAAACTATTAAAAGCTGTGTTGAAGTATCTTCCATCGCTGCTGCTATGGACGATACTTCCATAGCTTCCATAGAAGATGGAAGATATGGAAGTATCAGATGGGAGATCTGCTATGGAAGATATGGAAGTATCTTCTATGGAAGATAGCAGATCACAAACCATTTTTGTGAAGACAAACCTGAAAAATGGCGTCAAGAAATGGACGATATGGAGATAAAGTTTGATTGTTATATTTTGTAATAACCATTGCAATAAACAAAAAAATTGCACACTTTTTAAATATTAATGAGGGTCATTTGGCAATTGTTCTGGTATTGCATAAAAGTACAAAATATTTATATAATATAAAAACTTCACTTGCGTTCAGTTATTTTTCCAAATATACTGATATTTATGGATGCTTGCATGGAATAAAAGCGCGAACTCAAACAACCAGAGTCAGGATAAATCACAACTTTTATCTTTTTTTTTCCAATAACCACCAACTCACCATGTAGATAGTCGCTTCCTCCTCCTTGACTCTGCGGCTGGGCCACCTCCAGGCCAATGAGAGATGGCGAAGACGAGGAAGAGGGCGACGAGGACGAAGATCCAGGCGGCGACGAGGGCGGTAGGCACTGGGAGCTCTGGTTGGGCACGGCCGACTGGGAGCTCTGTGAGGGGATCTGGGCCGAGCTGGAGCTGTTGTTGTTGTGCATGCTGCCCATTCCGTTCTCGGTCAGAAACTCCTCCAAGTCCATGTACTGGAGCTGAAAGAGCCCGCCGTCTGCAGGCAGGGTGCGATCCCACATGAGAGGTCCCAGGAACTGGTTGAAGCCCGAGCCACCATTTCCTCCAGCACTGCCACCTCCACAGCCGTTACTGCTGTTGTTGCTGACTATCCCATTGCCATTCCTCATGGAGCACACTCCCAAAGAATCCTCGTCTAGGTCCAGCCTGTCTTTGTCTGCCATAGAAGAAAAGCACAAAATAAATAAATAAATTGTTTGTTTTAGAGATTTTGATTACAAATGCATGCAAGAGCTACTCAGAGTGGCAGGTGGATGCACTTATTCTCCAAATCTCTGTTACACAATCATAAACACAAACTCCCAGATGGACCAGATGGTCGTCGAACTGCAGTATAATTTGCTACAAGAACATGAAAACAAGTTCCTGAACAAATCTCACAATGACTGTACTTCTGTCTGGCAAAGAAAGTGTTTGTGTGCATTATGCAGAGCAGCTTAAGGTGAAACATCTCAACAACTCCATTGTAATCTGGATCCTAACTTTAAACTGCAGCCGGGTTTATAATCCAGGAGAATACTCATGAGGGTCATGGAGAAGTCATCCCAGGCATGTGCGCTGGCACATGAGACTGGGGTGTGAAGCTTTGTGAGTGAATCAACTGCTTCAAGGTGATACTACAACAAAAATGGGTGGAACTGGCATAACACAAAGACAGACAAAGTTCCTCACCTTTTGAGTCACAAGGATTCTTCAGCCGGTGGTCTCCCTTCATGGGTTGCTGCAGGAGGGACTTTAAACCGGCCATGGAGTTAACGTGGCCCCCAGTGAGGGAGCCTGCAGGCTGAGTACAACTCCCAAACTGTGGGCTTGCACCAGCTGGCAGGTCAGGGGTCGGAAGCTGGGAGAGTTGCCTGGACATCCTGGACTGGAGGGAAGGGAGGGGGGCTTGCACCTGAAGTACTGAGGCAATCTGATCAGAGAACCTACCAATAGGACAAGTATACTGGCGGGCTGTTTGTTTGTATGCAGGAGGGGTGAAAGGTGATGGACACACAGAGAGAGAGAAAACTTGATTTAAGATGAATTCATGATGAATAAAATAGCTTTCATATCACAGTTACACTGTGTAAAATACTTATAAGACATTATTAATGAGGTGAAACTATTTACCTTGTAGTTGTTGCTGTAGAGATCCTTATTTCCTAGTATAAAAATTCTCTTCAAAGTACTCCATTGTTATTGGATGTTATTAAACTGTAGAGTAGATCGAGACGTTGCAGTGAGAGGGACAGTCAGGCTGATACCGTCTATAAAATAGCAATAAAACCGCACAGCGGAGGCAAAACAAAATGTCACAACTCAAAACTGCGAAGCGGTATCCCGAATTTCTCGTCCTGGACTCAAAAAAAAAAACAAATTTCCCGAAACAAAAACCAAACAACAACAACAACAAAAAAAAATCCTTCCGCCGTTACAGCAAGAATAACCTCGTAGGAAAAGTGTGCATGTAGAAAAACAAACAAGAAGCAGCAGCGGTCAAAGGAATAGCTGTGTGTTGGTCAGATGACAAGTTGTGTTGCTGCTTGTCTTCTCTGCTGTGGCGCTCTGCTGTCCGTCAGCGAGGGGGAGGAGGAGGAGGAGGAGGAGGAGTAGGAGGGCGGCTCGTTTCTTCTTTCTGTTTCTACTGTTTTTTTTTCCTCATCCGGTGGATGCAGTCACGGGCGCACGGGCTGGGATCTGCGTTCGGGCCGCGCGACGTCCACGTCCGATCGTCCTCTGCCTCTCGCGCTCAGCTGGAACGGACACGGGCAGTTCACGTGACGTCACGCCTCGCGGAACAGGCGAGAGGGGCGTAGCCGAGGATTTGGCTAGCTCACTCATTTATTTATGAGACACACCTACCCTCGTGCGCACCTCGAGGAGAGCAGGCTGTGTATGGCAGGTCGTTGTGACATAAAATCAAAACAAACTTCCCCCTGGCCTCAGGGTCAATTCATCACTCCTGCCAATTTCTGCCCGTCTTGTTTCCATTTCTTAGAAACCTTTTCGTACTAATGTACTTAACCACTTAATAGTCAATTATATTCTTGAATTATGGCGTAGAGCAGAGGTGGGTAGTAAGTTACATTATACTTGAGTAACTTTTTTGGGAAAAGCATTACTTTCTCGATTAGTTTTACCACACTGTACTTTTTACTTTGACTTGAGTAATAATTTTATATTTCTACTCTTACTTGAGCAAAATTTCTGGATGCTCTATCCACTGTGAGTAACTTCAACAAATGAAGAAAAAAACCGAGTGAGAAACAGACATGCATACAGCTAAAATTAAAGTGAGATTTCTTGTTTGTGTACAAGGTTTGTTTTTCTTCTGTTCTCTTTTAGCTGCTGAGTCTGCCGTGCCATTTAGCACTGGAAGTACTTCACCCTGTTGCACAACACAGAATTACTGACGGTAAGTATTAGTTTGGAAAAACCTGAATCTGTTATTTTGTAGTCATGTTATGTGTTTGTTTGTTTGTTTTTTATTTTAGCCTATAAAATACCAGAATTTTGACATAGCATTTTTGTCTAATGACACCATTTTTATATATTTAATCACATTTTTTGATCAGTTACTCAATACTTGAGTTGACTTTTAACCAGATCATTTTTTACTCTTACTTGAGTAATATCTTGGGTAGTTACTTTTTATTGCTACTGAAGTGGAGATTGAAAGGCAATTATGTTTACATATTTTTCACAAGGAGTCTTAGTTGCACACTTTGAAAAGAATGTGATCAATATATTAAAATAGAAAAAACATACTGACACAAGATGGGAACTGAATATTTATATTGAAACTAAAGCTTGGAGTATCAGTAGAAGATGAAAGATTTGACTTTATTTATAAATGTCTATGTCTCTGAAAAGTAAACTGAAGTTCTCACAGACAATTTGGATTTCTAACTACCTGACGTAAGTGAATATGGAACCACTGCATGTTTATTCAATCTGACTACAAGATCGTCTCGTCAGAAAGACAACAGCTGTTTTCATGTGGCACAGGCATTGTTCCTCTCTTTGGAATTCCAAACCAAATCATGGACAGTAAGTAATTCAGTACGATCATCTGGGTTTCTGGTGCACAGAGGCAAAACAAACAAAGTTGGTTGGAACTCAAAGATTAAATTATGAAAAAACAAAACATGAAGTTAATAATTTTACTGAGCTCTCGCGTGATATTGGTTCTTAGTCCCTCCTTGTCAGTCAGGGTTCTCTACATTTTTCTCTCTTCAGCATTAGAGCACACAGAAATCACTCCTTCGTAAGGTCAACCGGCCTGGAGGAGATTAAATCACATATTTTGGTGGCACCTTATTTATCCCAGAAGTAAAATTCTTTCAAATCTGTTTGCTTATTTTTCAGAAAGTCATCTTTCAAAACAGAGATATCAAAAGTCATCTTTGCCAACATGCACAAAGACACAAGTATCTTTAACTTGAAGGAGTATTATTTGGCATCTGTTCAAGTTCATTGTAATAGTTTCATAATTGTAAACATTGCATTTGGACATTCTATCATATGTGGGATAGAATATTATTTCAGAACAATGCATTGCTCCGATCAAGACTTTTGTCCAAGTCTTGATCAGATTGGGATATGACTACAAAAGATTGGTTTTAAAACAGGTACTAAGAGTCTCTATTGTACTATATAAACTTCATGCAGGCTCTCAGCCAATTCACCAATTCATACCACCATTTTATACCAGAGGATGGTGCTCATTTCAACCTTTTGTCAGTCTGTACTTTTGTAATTTTGGTTGTTTCGTGGTCAAGTTCATGTTACTAAATTGTAACCTCTATCCCAGGACAATTTCTACCAACTTTGCCTGAGTTCGTCCACGTCTGACTGAGGGAAGTTTGATTCCCACTTCAACAACTAACAATCTAAACCAGTTTTCTATATTCTGCTCATAGTTTACCGTGAAAACGTGGCTTAATGACTAACATATAATAAACACGAGGAGGTCACTTTGAGTTATTTTAATCTGACCAGGGATAGTAATGTCATAAATTCGTGAGTCTCAAATGGGATCAGAACTAAAATAAATGGACATAGGTGACACTGCAATAATAACCTTAACATAATATTTGAACATGTTGCACTGTTCCGGTTAGAAGAGCTTGTCAAGCTACTATATGCTAAATTAGCTTGCCATACAGTTTGTTTTGTCTGACTGATATAGACAGTATGACTTCGTTTTGTTTTCGTATTTTTCTTTTAAATTCTCGTTACAGCAGCAGTATATTTGAAATCTGTTTTATTATGCTTTTACGTGCTTTCTTTATTAGTGTGAACTTTGAGTAATACATATCAAAAACATAAATATTTATAAACACGTTTATTTTTTGTATTGTAAAACCTACAGATTTGAGCCTCGGACTATTCTAGTTGAATTAGGTATCCCTTCTTTATAATGGTTGGTAACAATTGCACGACTTTTCCAGTTTCCCTTGTAATCCACGGAAAACGTGAGTGTGCTGTTTTTTCAGGAGAGAGGAACGCTTCTGCACGTTGCCTGCCGGCGTACAATAGCTGTTCCAGCTCACGTGGGTGAGACACGCGAAGAGCGAGCCTTGTCCGCTCGCGCTCCGGGCTCTGATTGGCCTAATCCAGCGGTTACCCCGCCCCCGGAGAGAGAGCCATTGGCCAGAAATAGGTCGAATAAACCCGCCCGCTTGGATTCCCCCCCGCGTGCATGCCACTGCCGCGTGAGACAAGCGAGGGGAGAGGGAAGAGAGCGCGAGGGTTTGTCTCGTCTACTGTACATTGCAAAGCGCGTGCGAAAACAAAGCGCGCCACAGGAATTCACCTGTCTTCCTCCTGACTCATGCAGAGGTTCAAGTAGATTAGACATGGCAACATAGCAGTGCATTTCATGGCTGTTGTTCGGATAACTAATAACAGTGCATCAACACGTTAGGCAGTAAGATTGTTGATTCCACTTATTCCAGTTCAACAATGTCCCTTATTGATTGATGATCACTGAACCTCACATTAAAATGTATCAATCACATATGTTTAAAAGCACACGCAAAATAAATCCCAAACTCAGCTTTGCTGCTCCATATTTAAATGTACAACAGAAGCTCAAATTTTACGTCATTTAATTTTTTTTTTAAATAACTTTGACACGGCTACTAGATTACTTTGGTTACTGTGAGGTACTAATCCTGTAGTAAACAAAAACAGCCACATCATTCACATACTTGATCCAGCACCCAACCTCGCCAGACCTCTCCTATCACAGTTTCATCCATGTGACCGCCCCACTCATCCCTACCAGGCCAAGATCACTATAGCGAGTTGCTTACTGCCATCTTGTGGCGCCACGAGTGAGAGCCAATTATTTTCATAGCAGCTAGAGGACCGTATCAAAAATGTGAAAATCACATTTATTATGTTAGTTCAATTCAAAGAAATAAGCCCATCATTTACTAATTCTTCACACATAGATCAATATATATTCAACCACTGGTCAGTTCTGAAGCTTTCATACATATTTTGTTTGCCATAGCCCACACAACCCTTCGCAGGACTGACTCTTTAGAATAATAAACAGCAAAATGTCATTTCTAAAAAAGTTGTTCACAGCGTGAAGTATCCAATTGTGTTAATAGAAAGTTAAGAAAGAAAAAAAAAACAAGTGTGGTAAGCTGATAAACAGGGAAGCCACCTGACTTAAAACTCCCTCCATTTATTGCCTAATAGACCAAATACCAGAGCCAACAATGAAGACCAGCTGAAGCCAGGCATTAAAACAACCTGGGCTTTAACACCTCAGCAGAGCCACCTCCATCCCCCGCTGCACTGGCACAGTGATTCAAAGGGCTTTTTGTTGTTCCAGGGCAATATTAATATTTCCTGAAAAACTCTTTGGACCTTCCATCCACTGAATATGGAAGCAACCAGAGCCCCTACAAGGGTTAGGCTGGTGTAGAAAGTGCCTGACTGGATGGACAGTGTTAAATTTGATTATAGAAAACCCTTAATTATCCTCAAGCAATTGACACAATTAAATTTATCGTTATAGTAACTACATCCTGAATGACTTTGGTTCACTCAATGAATTGCTAACTTTGGATAAGGTTAACTCTTTTTCTTGTGCTTATACTCCAGATATTGCTTGTATGTTACTGATATGAAATAAAAGAGAAACAAATTATTACACTTAAGGTTTATTCATTGCTGAAATATAATCAACTACTGACTTCTCAGTAAATAATGTGATAGAAATCTACTAAAACTAGAATTTTTTTTTCTTTAAGAAAACAAAAACTTGACAGGGGTATGAACATTTCATATGTGAATAAAGTGACACAATGTTCTTAAAAATGTATTTCATCAGATTGAGTTGAATGAAAGAAAAAAAAAACAAGGGTTGACAGTGAAAACATGATTGCAGATCAGCAAACAACTCAAACGTATAAGGGGGTAAGTAGAAGACTGGCATGAAGACTGATTAGGTTACACACAAATACATGGAATATTACATTTGTTTATCATGATAGGTCCTTGTTTTTAAACACACTTTGAAGAAGTACTGTAGAAATAATCACTGCTAAAAAGAGCATACAAATAACATGAGATTAACATGTTACAGTCAATTTGTTTAACCTGTTTTTAATCCTGTTGTATAAAAGCTAGGAATATCCTCAAATAAACAACGTAAAGTGAACACCGTAAGCAAGGCTTCTTCATTTTGGCAGGAGAGGGATTACTGTAATGCTAATTACCAGAAACTTACATTTCATCTATATGTGATTAAATCACTAAGGAATATAGGGGCAACTCTCAAATCAACTTTACACTACAAACCTTTGGGGATATACTGAATAAACCATCACATACTGCAGGAGTGATTTAACAACCTCAGCAAAAAACTTGACCATAGAACAAACATGCACTGACATACTATTAACAAAAAAAAAGTTTTTTGTCCCCATGTCCCTATTCCTAATAAATGCACTTTACATAAAAAAAACTCCTCAGAGCCTCTAAGTGAACAACAACAAGACAAAATACACAGCAGAGACGTTATCATACAGCAAGAGGTGTAGCAGGGAACTTTAGTTGTGGAAGGGGAAGATACATTAGCAGGTCATTTCACCTAACTTGTCTAGATAACTGCACAGTGTCAGCCAAGCATAGTGTCAATGCACTTAAGGGGTTAATTTATGATCCTATGGAAACAGTCACGTCTTTGAAAACACCTTTGAACATCTTCCAATATAACCTGGAAGAATCTCTGGTGATATTTAATATAATGTTCTACAGTAGTTGTTAACACACTCATTCTAATAGCAGAGTAGATGCAACAGAAAAAGAGGCAAATTCTCCTAAAGACAGTAGATGCCTTTGCCAGTCCCTTTTTTACCTCTCTCTTTTCTATTTTAGAACTGAACAACAAAAATCCCTCGTTTGCCATTTCTTTCAGACGCCAGAATCAATATCTGTACGGTTCTTGTAAGAATGGCATTTCCTCATGACTGTCGTGTGTCTGTCTTTCTCCGGGTCTCTTCGAAAGCTTCAGCCTCTTAGCATCGCCTCTTTGCAGTCTTTTAGCCCTGCGGCGGCAGGACGCTTTGTGCCTGTGAAGAAGTGTAGCGTTCCAGAAGCGAGCGGAGCAGTGATGGCAGGAGAAAGTCCCTCTGGCACGATGGGAGGCTCGATGGATGAAGGCTGTCAAAGGCCTGTGAGACTGCTTCCCACACACTCTGCACCTCAGCCGATCCTGAGCGCTCAAGGCCTTTCGTGGGTGTTTAACTGCCATGTGGATCAGCAGCCCTGCTTTGCGGGAAAATACGGAATTGGGGCATATGGGACATCCGAATCGTTTCACTGGAACTTGGAGAGATGACAGGATCTGTACTTTCATTCCTCCAGTGTTGATAAGCCTATACCCACCACCACCAGATCCTCCCCCTCGCTTAATCGTCAAACGAAGAGAGCCTTGTTTCTTATTCTGCTGCCCTCTTATTGTACAGCTTATCTTTTTCTTCCGTTTGACTCCATCAAATCTCACTAAATCTTGGGATTCCCAGTTATTTTCCCTCCATTCTCTGTTGTCGGACTTTTTTTTTTTCTTCTTGTGTCGTCTCATTTCATCGTGGGGCAGAGGGATGTTGCACTCAAATGGTTGGTGCGCCTGGGTGTCTAACTGATGATGGGGATGATGGTGGGAGAGGTGATGATGGTGATGCAGATGGTGATGTTCAGTGGAAGGTAGTTCAGTGAGGGGCTGGAACGGGGCAGTGGTGTGAAGCGTGCGGCTACGGGATCCGGCTGGATAAATGTGCTCTCCTTTCACCCCAGCAGGGGAATGTGGGTGCTGCGGGGGCATGATTGTGGAGTTTGGGGGGAGTGGCTGAGAGTAGGATGGAGCACTGGAGGTGGAGGATTGGGCTGTTGCAACATCATAAAAGAGGGGGGAGTAACCAGCTGGTGGTTGTGGAGGTGGTTGCTGGTGACTATGAGTGACAACACTAAGACTCTGCCCTCCATGGCCTTCAGTGGATGGAGCCATCTGAAGCAGGGCATTGGTGGCAGCCTCACTTTCAGAAGCTGACTGATTAACATCACTACCACCTCTGTTTTCTCCAGACCCACTGCTGCCTTCTTGGGAGTTAGACTGTTCAGCTCGGGTAATTCCATGCTGAGACTGCCTGTGTCGAGTGAGGCTATTTGAGTAGGCAAACTGTTTCCCACATACCTCACAGGAAAATAACTTGTCACCCCCACCTTCATGAACCATCTGGTGATGGGCAGTTAGCTGGAAGTGATGACGGTACGATTTCCAGCATATAGCACAGGTGTAGAGTCGAGGCTGCGGTGGAGGCTGCGACTGGGGTGGGGGGGGAGGCTGTTGCTGAGGGTTGGAGTCTTGAGGCTTGACGTCTTGAGAGTAGGGGTAATAGGAAGAGGTGCTTGGTGCTGGATTCTGGCTCCTGTCCTGTGCCACGCTACATTGAGTATTTGGATTAAAGCTGTTGAGGCTCTCTGGAGCTGGTGTTGTGGGTACCTCTTCCAGCTCCCCTTTCTGGTGGAGTTTGCTGTGCCTCCTAAGGCTCTGGGAGTAACCAAACTCTTTCCCGCAGATTGTGCATTTGTAATTCTTTGCGCCAGAGTGGACTGTTTGATGCTTGCTGAGGTGAAAAGCCTCTCTGAAATACTTTCCACATATGGTGCAATGGTGGGGTTTTTCACCAGTGTGGATGCGGTCGTGCCTGCGCAGAGTCTCGCGGCGTGCAAACCCCTTGCCACAGACACTGCAAAGGTGAGTGCGTGGGAGCCCGCTGGGTCCCATTCTGGGTGTGTACTGCCTACGTTTTGGGGGCTGTCCACCAGCTGCAGGATCTTTTTTAGCTCTTGGTTTGCGAGGACGTTTTGGTTTGGTAGTAGGATTCTGTGGGTTGCTGCTCATAGCCTCTTGGCTCCCACCACTTCGGAAATTCTTATCCATGCCAGACGTGGAGGAAGGTGAGCCTAGAGGTCCTAAACCAAGACCACCTAGCAGACCTCCTATTATGTCTCCCCTATCATCCCCTCTATTTCCGCTGTTGCTAGCTGCTGTTATTGCAGAGATTGCATTATTGACAGAGCTAGTGACATCATCCTCTGAGTCATCCAGTAGAGAAGAAAGAGGCAGGTGGGGCTGCTGTTGCGGATGGTGATGCTGGTTGTGGCTCTGTGAGTGTGGATGCAGAGTTGGGGCCAAGGGAGCCTTTCTCAGAGCTGGGCCCGCCATCCCACTTCCACAGGGGGAGGCACCAGAGTAGCACGGAGATGGATTACCTTGAGAACGGTGGTCATCATGGTAGCCTGTGTAACGATTCCGAGAGTAGTCAGTGGGGTATTTACCATCTGTTCTGTCCCTGTCATTTGAATTCCCTCCCCTTCCAGATTGAAACAGACCATCACATCCTAAACCTGATTTAGGTTCTCCTTCACTCACAATGATTATACCATCCTCTTCCTCAGTTTTCCCATAAATGACCCCTCTATTGCTTTGATAAGTTCCCCCTCCTCCATTACCTCCTCCACCCCCTCCCCCGACTCTGTCCTCACCATCAGTTCCTGTCTTGCTGCCCCGGTGTTTGGGTCCCCTACCTGGCTTGCCGCAGGTGCCTGAGGCAGCATGGTTGAGAAGAGAGGTGCTCTCTCGGAAGGCACGACCACAGGCAGGACATCGGAATGGCTTTTCCTCATGAATCTTCTCATGACGTGTCAGTGACTCTCTACGATTAAAAGCTCGAGAGCAGGTGGAGCAGCCATATGGGCGGGCTGAAGAGTGTATAACTCCATGTTGCAGCAGGTGCCCCTTTTTCTTAAAGCCTTTGCCACAATCAGGGCAATGAAATATTTTGTCTGGGCTAGGACAAGAATTTGACGAGGGTTGGGGAGTTTCTTGGGTCGAATGGGGAAGGCTTGGGTCAGACTGAGTTTTAATGTAAACGGGGTTAGGGCCTGTAGTGGCAGTATTGCTAGTACCTGCTGTGGTTGGCTCATGCATGCGCATATGCCTGCGAAGGCTTGATAGGTGAGGGAAGCTTTTGCCACAATCTCCACAGCTATAAAGGGGCTCTGAATCAGACTCTGAAGCGTTGGGTTGCATTGAGCTCTGGTTATCAGATTTAGAAAGCTGGGAATCATTAGTAACCAGTACTGAGGCAGCAGTGGAAGAGGGAGCAGAGGAGGAGGAAGAAGAAACTACAGATGAGGATGAAGATGAAGAGGCAAGAAGGGATGATGGATCTCCACCCATATTTGTAATACCAACCCCACTACCAATTAAAGCTGGGGGCTGGCCATGACTTAGCCCTCCATTACTACTAGTGCTTGGATTACCACTGTTGCTACTGTGAGCATGGCCGCTACTGCTATTATTGCCGCTATCAGATTTTCTTTGAGGCAAATAGCCAGCCATGGCTTTTTTCCTTCTACTACTACTGCTACTACTACCACTACTTCCGCCTCCGCTGCTTTCCCCTTTACCATCTTCCTTCGATAAAGATAAGTGAAGTGGTAAGGGAAGGGGCAGACCTGCTTCCTGCTGCATCAAAGAAGCTATCTGATTAGATGAAAGCACTGGAATGCCCTGGAAGTCAAAGCCACCTAGCGATGAAGCCTGGGAGCCTGGGTGGAGAGGGTGGTGAGGATGAGAATGAGAGTGAGGATGAGAAAGGGAATGAGGTGGAAGCTGCTGCTGGAGAGGTTGCTGGGGAGGCTGCTGGGGCTGGGGGGTGGAGTGGCCATGTGAATGGGAGGAGTGCAAAGCAGGAGGTGGAGCGAGGCTAGTGCTAGGCTCTCCAGCTGCCTGACTTAACCCAATCCCTAAGTGGTTATGAGTTCCCTGTTGAACTAGAAATTGCTCTAAGCTAGCATTAGCAGGCACGCCAGAAAGAAAGTATTGATTAGCAGCTAACATGCAACTAAATTGTTGGTGAAGGCTCCGTGCATCAGACTGGGCTCCAACCAACTGGTGTCCCAAAGAGCTGACTGCACTGCTGCTAGAAGGGTTGTTAGAGGTGGCCACAGATGTTGATGGGGAGGGAGAGGAGGAGGAGGGGCCAGGTGATGCCTGGGGGACAGAGAGGCCAGGATGTAAAGGAGGGGGTGGAGGTGCTGATGTTACTAATCCTCCTAATCCCCCAGCACTCCCACTACTGCTACTTCCCCCTGTAAAGTGCTCAAAGCGGCCTACACTTGGGTGTAACTGCTCCTGTGCTAGTGCTGCCTCAGACGGGTGGAAAGAGCGCAGGAACTGCGGGTAGCCTGAAGAATGACTCGAGCTGCTGCTGCTCATCTTGCTTGACTTTGAGCGAGAGGTCTGAGATGAGGAAGGCTGTTGTTGTAAAGGTGGGGGAGGAGGGGCACTCATCTTGGCAAAAATGGAGGCAGAATCAGAAAAGGCGTTACCTCTTGACCCCTGCAGGGGGCCCAAGCCAAGTCCAGACAGAAGAGCTCCAGAAGACTCAGCCTGCTGCTGCTGCTGCTGCTGGAGTTGATGCTGGTGTAGTTGCACTTGCTGCTGATGCTGTAGCTGTCGATCTAAACCAAGGCCTTTGAACTGGTGGGCCTGGTGCCCACTTAACATCTCTATAATGTCCAGATTGTATTTTCCAAATTGGAACATTTCCCACTCACTGGCACATGGGGGTGCAGATGCCAAACCTCCAGCGCTAGGAGCGGCTACAGTAATCCCACCACTCACTGGTGAAAGACAGACTTTACCCTAAGAGTGGGACTATGCTACTATGTTCTTACTTTGGAGACAGCTTAAAGTTCATCTCTCCAGATTGTTTATCTCTGGTGCTGCCACTCCCTCTTGATCATCCACTGCCCACACTATACTTCCAAACTCAGTGGGGTAGCTGAGGTGATAAACTGATGATCAAAGGTAAAAGGTAGATGAGTTCCACCCAACTGCATCAGAAATTAATTAAAAGTGGTTTTTATTGAGGAACCAGTTCAAAATGATGGTTTTCTTGTCTCCTTTGAGAATAACTGTGTTCCTTCACCTAAGATTCCCCATCCATGTTCAGCCAAGGAGTTCCTACAGCTGAAAACAGAAAAGTCAAAAAGGGGTGAAAGTCATAGAAGGGCTCTATATATCTTTATATTAAGATAATAATCACTTTATGCAGACCGACAGATTATTACAATACAGGCTGCAGTATGTAACCTTTATAAAAAAATCTGTTTACTACATATTTGTTAGAACTGTCACTAAATTTAAATTTAACACAGTGCAGGGCAGTTTTAAAGTATCTCTTCCTACAAAATATAATTTTGAACAAAAACACATTTTTGCACCATCAAACTTTAGTTGCAGTAAATCTACACACCCATTTATATTTCTGAAGCAAGAGTGAAATGAACAATTTGTGCCATATCTGAAAGTTTGACCTTTTGTAGCATCTGCAACAAACAAAACAAACAAAAAAAACATTCAACATTTTATATTTGCAATAACTTACCTTTGAGTGGTTCTGCTGGAGTGGTGCCCAATTAAAGTAGCTGTATAAATGCCAATTGTTTTTATTATTAGTCTCATACTGACTACAAACACATAGGTATGTTCTTTTCTCTGTGAATGAATATTGTGCACCTTGTAGGCGTCTGTGTGAAAAGAGGCAGATTTTGCATATTTAGCAAAGCACTGGAGAGAGTGACCCATTTTACTTCATTACTATACTATCTGACCATTTAATCTTTCCATGCTGAATCTTTTCTGATGTGAATCACACATAGTACACATAACTGAGTATTATGCAGAATATTTATTGCAGAATGGATGGATATTAGAGAGGATTTAAATCTTTGTCACAGACAATTTTGGACATAACAAATTAACATTATCACACAAACTAAGCAAGAAAAAAAATTGTGGTAAATATTAACTGATGCAAAACATATCCAAGTGACTTTGCCACTCTGCTAAGTACTCTGATTCTGTACCTACAAGTGGTCATGTCATCACAGTCTACTACCTTTTTCATCAGATTTGATAAATACTATTTTGCAACTATGTAATTATCCACAGCATGTCTCATGGTAGTAAAAAATGCTTAAAACACTCATATAATTTAATTGTAAATTCTTCTTCTAAATTTATTTAGAGCTATTAGACCTCATTTCCATTGCTGGCGATTCTGACCTCTGTGTGAGCCAGTTTTCTCTTGTGGAATATGAGGGATTATGACCGCAATCAAATCAAAATAACCAAGTTACATTACCACAAATCCTGACAGCCAACTAGTTGAAGAGAGTTGCTATGAATCACTGGTAGTCAACTGGAATAAACAGCTGAAATCGGCTCTCAGTCGCAGTTGTGTGACGAAAATATCATCATTTTGTTCTCAGCCTCTTATTGTCCGCCCATTCTCATCACAAACCCTGTGGTGAAATTCTTGTCCCCTTCTGCATGCAAAGCTATTGCGTGATTGGTCAGAATTTTGTGGAAATGTTTGTTTATGCGGAAAAGCGTATCTGTTGGACCAAAACACTGAACTCGCCCTGCTTGGTTTTAGTTCTATGCAACAGGCAAACATCCCAACGACGCCTTCTGTTTTTTTTTTTTTTTTAAATCTTCTAATAATATGAAAAATTAAATACCACTTTACAACTATTATTCCTTTCGGCTCCAAACTTGTAAATTGTTTCTCTCTTCCATGTTCACTAAAAACACCTGCGGCGGGAGGGGATTCATAAGAAATCAACATGATGCATCTTGTGGACTTTGAAGGGTGTGCACAAAAACTAACATCTTGCAACCACTTGACAGTGGTTCGAACAAGTTGGGCCCTCAACGGAGTCTGCCACTTCTAACTTTGCTCTTAGCTGCAGAGAAAATAATAGTTTAGATTCTTTCAGAGTTTGTCAGATGAGCCTAAACTAAGTAAAGATTTTAATAAAAGCATACTGCAACCTGTTAGTACTTTAAGAGTGGCAGCAATGGGACACTGTTTTTTAAAATATCAGATTTAGTTTGTATTCCTTCAACTTAAACAAGTGAACCTGTTAACGAGGCAAGCTCTTTGATAGATAGATAGATAGATAGATAGATAGATAGATAGATAGATAGATAGATAGATAGATAGATAGATAGATAGATAGATAGAAGTCGGGAGAATGTGTTTAGATTAGTGGGTATACAAGGTTCACATTTCCATTATGATCTCAGAGTTTATCGCTAAACAGTAATGATTGTGTCATAAAAGCTAAATAACGCAACTCTTACAAGTAAATTAACTGGTACTTATTTTTACCATTTATACACTTTTGTAATACTAAATTCCATTTATAGAAATTTTTTAATTAAAGCTATTTTTGTAATTTTGGGTCACAACTTCTCACAGCTTTAAAAGTAATTCCCTAAAAATCTGAATTTTGAACCTCCGTCCATAATTTTGGCATCATGTAGTTTTTAATGCTTCAGGTAAAATCTTTTTATGAAAATTTTAGTCGCATACATAAAACCCTTAGGGGAAAAAACATTCGACCTTATAAAAATATTTAAATATACGCAAAAAAGAAAAAACTAAATTTCAATAACAACCATAGAGAAATAACATTTAGTCACTAAATGATAGTTCAAGTTCACCGTGTTCTGTAGACTTAACTCACTTGAAATGTGTTTATGCTCACCTCTATAAATCTTACCGTTTCCTCTAATTCAATAGATGAATCCTTGGAGGGGGATTTGAGCTCCCCTGGCAGATGAGGGAGATTATCTAATGCATATCTGACTGCCTCTCATTTTAATGCACATCAGCAATCCTGCAAAAAAAAAAAAAAAAAATTTGAAAAAAATGGACCAGAAATGCTAAAGTTAACACCAGCTTTCCATTCGCTTCACCATGTAAACATTAGTTTCAAGCGCGAGCAATAACGGTTGCTCCTGTTACAGCATTGGCTAACATTTAGTAGAGGGAAAAAAAAGAAAAACTAAACTTGGCGGTTCTCTTTAGCATCATGTTAGACTCCGGCTCAGTGTGTCTGGCTATGTGCAGCCACACGCATTTTTACAAAAGCCACATTGTTGCTAACGTTAGCCATCCTCTCTAAGCACAATTGTAAACGCACGCCGACTAACGTTAACTTGACGATGCTAGCGCTAGCATATACATCTGCGTAACCTATATTCAGCAAATGTTTACCTACGCATCCAGTAACAGAGCAGAGTTTGTAGATGGATGAGGCCTGGCACGCCTTCTTCTTCTTCTTCTTCTTCTTCTAACTGCCTGCTGGCTAGCTACGGTGCGCTTCCATTTCTGCGTGGTGTTTTCCAGTCGTTAGCCAGAGCCATTTTCACTGATGCTGAGCTGGGTGAACGCTCGAAATCAACGCCGACGAACACCGCTGCAGCCTCCTCACCATTTGGTTACCGACCGCTCTGCGCTGGCGGGGAGCTCATTAGATTATTATTTAGAGGGACGAGGAGATTTTTTGGTCAGTCGGTGGTGATATATTTTTTTGGGTAAAAGTGAGTGACGTGTGCTCCCCTAACGTTGGTCCTTTCCGGCCCTTGTAATGTTTCCGGGTAGCGGCGGCAGAAGGGGCTCGCGGACGGTGTTTTAGGGCTCACCGCTTGGCTTCATGCTGCTCGGTTTCACTTTTAGCAATTTGCATATTGGGTGTTTTTTGTGGGTTCAACCATCACATCTCAGTTGAACGGAAAAGTATTAAGGCTACTAAAAAAAAAAAATCCGACTTTAATCTGAGAATTGAGTTCTCAGATTAAAGTCGGTAAATTAGTACTCCTGCTGCACAATTCACATCCCTGTCATTGAAGCTTGTTGCTACCAGGTGCACATCTGCATTAAAATCAGAATTCAGGAAAAACGTCTAAATTCTTAGATTAAAATCACAATTCTGAGAAGAAAAGTACGATTCGGATTTTTTTTTCTACTCTGAATTCTGGGGGGGGGGGGTCTCAGACTTGTAAGAAAAAAAAGTCACAAATCTGACATTTTATTTAAATTGTGAGATAAAATTGAAAATTCTTAATTAAGAGAAATAATTATGAGATTTCAACCCTAATCTTGATCAAGCCTGTATGATATGTTTCAGAGTGAAAATCAGGAGGTTATAACATTCATGTTACAGAAAGTAATTTAATTTGTTTGATGCCAGAACAGTATTTTTTATTATGCCAGTATCTCTTTTATTAAACTCTGCAGTAATTGTATAAGGGGTTATTTTACTAATAAATTGTCTCCTCATTCAGTAGATTTATGCTAGGTCCTTATATCTGATAGGGCAGCCAGGGGACATAACGCATGCTACATTAAATCGTTTTGTACCAAAGCAAAACAATTTTATGTTTTGCTTTAAACATTAAATCACTATTTCTTCATCAGGAGTGTAAAATGCATAAATATTTTAGGCTTTTATTCTTGTGGTATTCCTGGCATTCAGACAAAATAAGTGTAACAACTACAAATTCATTGAACACACTTATTAATAATTTACATTTATACTGAATTCTTCATTTTTTAATGATTTGTGAAGAGTCTGAGAATTTCCTCTGCTGCTGAGGTTCAATAATGTTAACAGCCTCAGAAAACACCCAGTTACATCAGTTTAATTGGTAAAATAAATTATTTTTATTTGTTTGTTTGTTTGTTTCATGGGCTGCACAGTGGCGCAGTTGGTAGAGCTGTTGCCTTGCAGCAAGAAGGTTCTGGGTTTGATTCCCGGCCCCGGTCTTTCTGCATGGAGTTTACATGTTCTCCCTGTGCATGGGTGGGTTTTCTCCGGGTACTCCGGTTTCCTCCCACAGTCCAAAAACATGACTGTCAGGTTAATTGGCCTCTCCAAATTGTCCCTAGGTGTGAGTTTGTGTGTCTCTGTGTTGCCCTGCGACAGACTGGTGACCTGTCCAGGGTGACCCCGCCTCTCGCCCGGAACGTAAGCTGGAGATAGGCACCAGCAACCCTCCCGACCCCACTGAGGGACAAGGGTGTCAAGAAAATGGATGTATGGATGTTTGTTTCATTCATTTCAATGTCCCATTTTGATATCAACAAAATATTTGAATGAAAAAGAGTAGTTAGAAGAAAAAAATTCATACAGCTTAGCCCTTCTCTCAAAAGTTGATATAAAGCTTAATTGCTTTATACCATAAGCAATTAAGCATCAATCAACCATCCATATTGATGAATAAACTGATAAACACAGGCAATGTGTATATATAAAAATATTATCTTTGTATTATCTTTGTAATGATACAGCACTCTGCTGAGCCAATATACATCACTGTATTGTATTGTTTCTTTAGACAGATTGTTTCACAGATTTATTCCATAAACAGAAATGTAATGTTTCATTTATTTAGGTCTAACTTTGAGATTTAAAAAAAAAAATCTCAGATCCTCTTGAATTATAAATACTATCTCTTTTAACAAATCTTTTTGGCAAATGTGTTGATAGTATACTGTAATGTATTTTGAACGTAACTACATCTAGAGATTAGCTATTCAATAGAACAACCTTTAACAACTGAGGTGCAAAGAAAAAAAATCTATAGAGGAAAACCTGTAAGAGAAATAAGTGTGGTAGTGTAAGGAAGCGCAAAGATACTGGAGATTACAACAGACCCGATGGCGTCTGCATCTGTTTCTCTCACTGTGGAGGACGTAGGAAGAGGTGCGATAGAGTGATCAGGCTCTGCCGGACAAAGAAGACGGAGTGATGGAGTGTTTAAATCACCAAACCTCGACAGTCACCCGCACCTAAAACCATGTGGGGCGACCTGAGAGTAATTGGACCACAGAGGAATAGAAAGGAGCCAGAGAGCAATGGGGACGTCTCAGGTGAGGTGAAGGTGCTCCAGGCGACGACCTGATGAAGCTGGCTTCGATTTGTTTTTCCATAAGTGTGAAAGCGCTGGTATTGAGATAAATAGTGGCTTCTTTTACAAAAGCAACACATTTTTCTTTATAATGAGAATCCCATATGTCTTATCTAACACAGAAGAATAAACATCTACCACCCCCAAAGATTTGTTTTGCTTTTACTTTTGCTTCATACTTAAATGTTTCACATCATCAGACTAATTTTAGTATCATAAAAGGTTCATCAGAATAAATACAAAATGCAGTTTTCAAATGATGTTTCCATCTATTTAGGGAAACGATTTATTTCCAATCCAGCCTGGCCTCTATGTTAAGATATGCCTGTTAAATCAAATTAACTGTGATTAATCAAAAATAGTTTGGTTTAACTCAGTTACAACTAGAACCTGTACGACAACATGAAGTAGGTTAAAAGATTTCAAAAAGTGCTAAATCATGCGTTCTAATAAAATTCAACAACAGATTAGAAACAGTGGTTGACATCGGCCTGGAAAGGAATAAGGTCAGAGTTCACGATTTAACAGAAGACAGGGCAAAAACTGCATCAGATGAAGAGTCCAACGGCCGAACCGACTGCTGACCAACAGGAACACAAACACTCCAGGAAAATGTTCCTACATCAGGTATCAGGTTACGCACACTTGGATTATACAGTGGAACAATAACCCAAAGCACATCAGGAATCCAGCTTGCTATAGTGAAGGTTTGGAGTGGTCTAGACAAAGTCTAGACTTTAAATGTCAGTAGTAAACATAAAAACTCAGTCGTTTTTATGTTTGTTTTATGAATGCATGTTTTGTAGACGTAAATGATGAATGGTTTGTACTTGTATACTTCTTCCTCAAGTCCAGTCATTCACCCATGTACTCTTTTATAGAAGAGTCATGGCCCATATCAGGCGAGTCGCAATAATATTTTAGTATTTTTCATTAATATAAACAGTAATCATGCATTAAAAAAATTATGATGTTATGGTATTTTTTGAGAGCAACATTAAGTTACTGGCTACAGGATGATGGAGCAAACCTACCAACATCCAGTTGGTATCATCAGTATGGTTTTACCTATTAATGTAATGTAATTTGCTTATCAGAATCATTTTTTATTTAGTGAATAGGACACCAAATGATAGATTAAATGATATCCTATAGTCAGACCGTTTAACAAAAACAACCTTTCATATATGAGCCTCTGGTCTGCGTCCAAATCAAGCTGAATGTGAACCGCCTGGTGGTGAAATGTGGAACTGCAAGAACCCAAATGCATCTTATTTTCCTGTCCTTTGTGTGTTTTCTTTGTGTTTCAGCTCCACAACAACGTGAGCTGCCGGCTGCTCTTTCATTTAAACCCGCACTCTTCTCACAGCAATAAATGTATTCACAGGAGGTTGAAGATATGAAGTGCACAGTCTCCGTCTTGCTGCAAGGATCCATCAGGTGCGGTGTGATATAACTCTGCGTTCAGATGATCTGGAGTGGATTTAATTTAAAAGTACAGCTGTCCACTCCCAGTAGCACTCCACGGCTTTTAATGTGGCTTATACAACATCTCACACCTCGGTGATGTACAGCTTTAGTTTGTTTACTAATCTACAGACGACTGAAGCGTTTTCTGCTAATGTAGCTGCAGCTTCTGCTTTGACCCCTTATACAACATTAATTTGTTTCCTGATTGCTACTTTTAGAAAGCCTATTTCATAACATATTACTGCTGAGCAAGCCTCTTGTGTCTGAAGTGTTTACACAAACGTCTCTCAGACTGGTCTGATAACAGTCAGTCTGAGCATTGGACCAAATATAGGATATTGAATTTTCATCTTCTCTTTGGTTTAGTCATCATTAAAAATGCAGCATGAGCTCTTGGTTTTTGCCATTTTGTATTAGAACTCGGCTAGATTTTCCTGGCCTCAATGTTGTTCTGTTTATTTAATTTTTGTTTGTTTGTTAAAGACTAGAATGTTGTATTGGGAGACATCTCAGGGATGTTTAAGGTACCACCAACCAGCTTTAGTAGAAAACCTGGAAACTCATTTTTTTTATGATCAACACTTTGATTCAAAGTGGATGTGGTAGTAGTTTCTATTTACCAACTATGTTTAAGCGCCCCTCGTTAAGAGGTGTAAAAAGCCTTTTAAGTAAATACATTTTTCATTGCCGCTATATCATCTCACATAAAAAAAAGTAGAAAATTACAGTTTTTAAATCTAGTATTTATTCAGTGGTGGCAACAACAGATTATCACAAAATCTAAACATCCATTCGTTGCCTATGCCCGCTTTTCCTTGCAGGTTGAGAGATGAGGAACATTCAGGTTTATCACAAACAATTACTATAAAATACACATAAACGAAGCATGTTTATTTCATTTATAGCTTTACTTATATTAACTGATCAAAGTGTTTCTGTCTCTAAATATAATGTCACAGTGGGAAATTTAGATAAGGGGTTTTTTTTAAGTGATGAGCTTAGGAAATGTTGGTAAAATGTTGTTAAAGGTTTAATTTAGAAACACTGCTGTGTCATAGAAAAAGGAGTTTCTTAAAGAGACAGAAGCCCAATTTTAAGGCGCTAAATTGTGAAGTCAAATTTCTTTTAGATCTTGTTTGATGTGTAATTTTTAATAACAACTGAAGGTGACAGATACTTTAGTGTGTTATATAATGGAACTGTATGCCTGGAAAACACATGAACAAGTGAAACTTTCACAAACTAAGCAGAGCGAGGGAGCAAGTTCATTTCAGTGAGGAATTAGTTAAAAGAGAATAATCTCTAACATTCACTATTAGAAAACTGCAGTATGTCATTCAGCTTTACTCCAAAAGAAGATTAATTTAATGTCTTTCTTAACAAAAGTGCCAATTACTGTGGGTAAGTCAGTAATTACTGTATAATTCAGCTTAACTTCAAACTGACTTCATTAGAGAATAAAAGTAAATCTAGAATAAAATCAGTCTAGGCATAAAGGAAGGTTTTCTGGTTTAAGTTTGGTGAGGTCCTCAAACAAAGGAACAAAATGCCAATCAGTGCATCTCTGTTGGTTTTCAGTAATGAAACAGTCTACAAATCTAGTGGATTATTCTAGATTATGGTGGAGGAGGTTACCCAGGGCATCATTCATGCAGGCGGCACCCCTGCATTTATGCATCAACTGCAGAAATTAATTAAACTTCTGATTACCTCCTGATTTTACACTAAACTGTGACAACATCCAACAATCTTCTAGACCTCACACTCTAAATAAAAAAAAAGCACAAAACATTTTTTCCACCAACTTTATTATACAAATTCTTTGTCACTGTCGTATCCAAGGGAATCAATGCATTCAACAATAACAAAAAGGGTTTTGTATTTAAATCTATCAGCATGAAAATAAATCCATAAATTTCCTTTACTGAACACTCTCCCGGTCCGC
Source organism: Poecilia reticulata (assembly GCF_904066995.2). Lineage (NCBI taxonomy): Eukaryota > Metazoa > Chordata > Actinopteri > Cyprinodontiformes > Poeciliidae > Poecilia > Poecilia reticulata. Next base: position 14,641,664 of record NC_088845.1, read on the forward strand.
TTCAGGTGGCTTTTATGCATCTTCCCTTCCAAATGAATTCATCATGGTAAAAATGCACACCATATTCATTAATTTCTCTCCAAATAAAACAAGCTTCTCAGTGTACCTGCTTGCGAATTACTTCTCCTTTATGATAAAAAGAAATAACCCCTATATAGGAGGATGCTATGAGAATAAAAAGACAACAAAATGTTATGAGTTTGGCACTGTACAGTTCATTAAATACTAACACGTAAGGTTGTTTTTTTTTGTATCCTCAAATTAATGTTGAAGAGATCACTCAAAATATTCTGATTGTACTAGCTATACAAAATACAATACTTCCACAAATTAGATTAACCATTTATAAAAACTGTGATGAGTATTAAATGGATATGGCTTGTGAGTTATTACAGACTTTGCTACAGACCTTTTTGTGGCTCTATTTTTAAAAAAATTGAATACAACTTCTACGTTGTCTGTCCTATTTCCCTGAAAAAAGACACTGCACTTCAACGCTTTCGAGTTTCCGTCTAGACCTCTAGCTCCTCTGTAATCAACATTCATCTGAACATACAAACATTACGGCATCGTAGGGTTTTGCGTGCGCAGCCCGCCATAAGTTAGCCGGTCAGGCTGCTGCAGAAGAGACTTGTTCGAAACTCTCTCGATGCACGTCCAGCTAAGAAGGCTGCAGAATTTTTCGAAACGTGTTTTTTTTTTTGTACCCGAGTGGAAACCTTAAGTAATCACTTGAGACAAAGAAGTCATAAGGCTGATGTCTAGGCACGGTACATACAGCTGGAGGGTTGGCCATTCGAAGTATTGATGACCCTTTAGAAATGCCAGGCATGCTTTTGTTGTCAATGCCTCTCAATGAAATGGAGCTGGCATGCATCGAGGTTTGGAGACTTCTCAAAATCTTGATGACCAGGAAAAAATAAATAAAAATAAAAATAATAAAACAACTAGTCATGAAAATGTAAAGTCATCTAAAAACAATAAACACTTAAAATCCCACCAAGTAAAAGAACATCACATATCATAAGATAATTGTTAATAATAACCATAACAGTTATAATAATTATTAATAATAACACTCCATCAAATTTATAACAACTACATTTAGCACTGTGTATAGGAAGATTGTCCAAATGGAGTCGTGTGTTTCTGCTCTTCGGCGTTTCGCCTCGTTTTATCCTCCAGCCGAAACGTTCCCTTCCGTCACCCGCGCCTCTGATTTTCGCTCGATAAGAACAGAAATAAAAAATAAGGAACAAAAATAAACCCTCTCTCAATGCAGTACCCTCTTTCCATAGATGAGTCGCGCTCTCATCGGCCGCGCTCGTGCAGAATGTAAACCTTGAGGACACGACACGGAGCGTGCTCGTGTCTGGTGCAAATATCAGGGGACTTGGTTTGTGCAAAGTTTTGTCTCTGTGTTTCTCTTGGAACTGTGCTTAAATTGCTCTTGTTTTATTTTTTTGTAGTTTTTTTTTTTTTGTTCGTACACATTGATACTTGATACATCATGACGATATCAACACAAAATCGATAGAAAGAGAGAGCATTTTATATGGACCACAAATATCACATACTACAGTATATAGGATAGGATAGCCCTTAGTATTGATAAGCGTTGTTATTGATGATTTTTTTTCTACTTTTTTATATATTTCTTTTTCTAACTCATACTGGCTGAAGTGCATTATGATACAGCAAGTTCCTTGTCTTGAAGATGTGAAGGGCTTCCCAACCGTCCAAGTCTCTCACCCCCACTCCAGACTCTGAGGATGTTTTTTTCGCTGGCTCGCTCCGAAGACAATCCTTTGACTGTACAAAACATCACTGGCTTGTATCATTTGTGGTAATAACTAAGTGGTGATTGTCAGACCAGCTTCCAGGATTGATACTTCCTTTGTATCTCCAAAAAGATGGCTTTGAAGGACAGTTGTGTAAGTGCAACCTCTTTGTGCTCTTTGTATGCAAAATGTATTACACAGCAAGTCGCCTCTCTGGAGGTAAACTGAACACATGCTTTTTTGTTTTGGGTAATATTAAAACAGATGGCTCGGTATTATTTGGTGGGGCCTGATCCGTGAATGGAAACATCAGGGGAAAACTTCGAGCCCCCCCCAGCCCTCCGTTTTTGAATATCGGCTTCCTTGTAGCGTTGCTGTGATCAGAGTTTGCGTTCCTCTGATGATTTAAAATCTAAGGTCACGTGGAAAAATTAGGCAACCCAGGTGTCGGATTGTTAATTTTGGGTCCGTCCTCGGTTTGAAATTCAGGCGAGGAGTCCTGCTGGAAAACAGCCTTGTCCACCAAATTAGGAAGCAAAAAGCGCAGTTCAGTCTCCTTGTGTCAGGATGAGGTTTTGTTCTGCAGAATGTAAAATATCCAAAATGTTTCACCATGCAGGCACAATGGTCTTTGACACTGATCTGGTTTCCTCAGCCTAACACGTCGACATCAGTCCAGGCAGCTGGCTCTCTCCTCTGAAGTCCTCTGCTTCCTTAAACCTAGTTTTTAATGTCTCATTCTTTACATCTAATATGGCTCCTGAGTACTTCTTAAAAACATATATATATATGTGTGTGTATATGTTTATATGTATATATTTATATATAGATATAGAAAAACTAAATCATGAACTACTCCTCTATTGGTTTTGTTTCACCAGTCCTTCTACGAGTAATGGCACTGCTGTATATGGCGATATGGCAAAAATCGGTTAGAAAATATGGCTGATGTAGGCTATCACAAAGGTGTCCCCACCTAGACTTTTAGTTTTATAGGTAGTCATATTCAAGCTAATCTGATTAAAGAGAAAACTAATTTGAATAGCCTAAACACATTACTGTTACTACTGAATACTTCTAGGTTTATTTGTAGTTGTGTCTAATAGTTAAATGCAGAAGGGTGATCTGTTCCCCTGCGTCTAAGGGATTTTTACCTTACACCGTCACCTCGTTCTTACTCCCCGTCCTGATCCCCTGACTTCCTCCTGCGCTTCCTGCAGACCCCCCGCCGCCACCGGCGCCGCCTCCTCCTCCTCCTGGTATGAAATGTAGCTGCTCGATGGTGTTCTGCCTTTTCGCTGCGAAAGCCATCCTCCTGGCGCTGTGGCCCCCCAGCGTTCCCGTTCCCATGACGACCCCGGCTCCGGGCACCTCCCCCGACCAGCCCACGCCCCCGCTCACGTGACTAGTCATGCCCGTGCTCCTCTCCTGCTCCCGGCCAGACGTGGGGTGAGAGTTCATCTTGATCATGTGGTGCCGGTCGAGGGAAGGCGTGGCGCACACGTTCTGCTGGGACTGGGCCTTCTGCTGCCGCGGCAGCGTGGGGACGATGCCGGTTCCCGTGTGGGCGTAGGGGTCCACCACTCCCATCCCGCTGACCCCCATCCTGTCCTCCAGGTGGTCCGGGGACATGAGCATCCTCTCCTGCCTGTCCTGAATCTCCTGCCTGTCCTTCGTCTTCCTGGTCAGGGTTTGCATGTTGGTGTTCTTGTTGGAGGCCGCCATGGCTTTGTGGTACTGGTGTTGCTGGTTCTTGGACATCCGAGACAGCGTCCCGGTGTTGCCGGGGACGTCGCCCATGTTAAGCAGCTGATCGCTGGACTTCACTTTCCTTGGCTTGGACAGAGTGTCGTAGTTAGGATTGTACTGGGGCTCAGGAGGGTCCAGAGGGTAAGGATTGGGTGTGGGAGAGGCAGGCATGCCAGAGGGGGGCGGCGGGATCCAGGGACGGATGGCGTGTCTGGGGAGGGTTCCTCTCCCACTGAGGGTGTAGTCTCCACCCCAGTGGAGGTGGTGCTGGGAGGACTGGAGGGCCGGCTGAGCCGTGTGGGGTCGGCGCTTGGTGGTGCAGTAACCAGACGAGTACTCATCAAGTCCTTTCTCTGAAAGCCAAAAAAATAAGTCTCCGAATTAGGGCTGCAAATAACGATTATTCTCACAATTAATCTGATTTCAAAAAGTCACATTCTGCAGATTTTTTACTGAACCACTTAAGCCTTTTTTATACAATTTTAAAAATACGTTGAAAGATGAAGATGTGAATTAATCATTTGTACCACAGGATAAGTCTACACATAAAAACACTACAATTGTCAACGTTAAAATCTCATCCCTCGCTCCTTGTCTTACCATCAATACACCTGTTCACGATTTTTTGGATTAACTGGTAAATAATTGGATATCAACAAGTGCAAATAAAACATTTTGTTTTTTTGTTGATTTCTTTTACAGAATTTGAACCAGGTGAGGCTAAAACTTTGCCACTTGAGGAGTTCTGGGTAGAACATATTTACAAAAGAGATTTTTATTTTATCTGAAATACAAACTGTATGTATTTTTTTGTACACATTTGGCTTATTTATTATTCTAAGAATGTTGTTCTTTCAGCAACTAGTCATTTATGAGTATCTATACAACAGTTAACAATTCATCAATTTCTAAATTGGATTATTTCAAGAGTCGATTCATCACAATTAATCCAATTGTTTCAGCCCTAATCTGAATTATTTACATTGCCTCAAAAAATATTCACACCTCTTTAACTTTTCCATATTTTGTCATATTACAACAACTATCTTCAGCACATTTGATTAGGATTTTATGTGATAGGCCAAAACAAAGCAGACATGATAGTGGAGTGCAGAAAAAACAATACAAATTAATAAAAGCAATTGGTATTTAGTAGTCTTGTCAATCGATTAAGACATTTTATCAGATTAGTCACACTCTGGCACTGTGATTAATCACAGTGCCTGTACTACAGTACAGTGCCAGTACTGTACTGTACTGGCACTGTACTATACTGGCACATTTCAAGCTTGAAATGTAACATTTTCAAAAAGAAAATCTTTTATTATCACCAAACATGTCAGTTTTTCCAAGTTTTAATATTTAGGAAGGTTTAAAATAAGTCATTTGGTTTCAAACGTAATTTAGAAATGCTAACTATGCACTATTTTGAATTCCTGCAGCTTTTGTCGAATCTTATTTGAAATTTAAAACAGCAAGGAATTGCAATAATTCAGCCTTGAAGTGGTAAAGGTGTGCAAGTCGGCTATAAAACTTTGGTTTTATGTCAAACACACATCGCAGTGTTTTTTAAAGCGCTGAGTATACCAGCCTGACTCGCCTCGTTCATCTTTTCCTTCCCATTTCAGACTGCGTTGCTGAACACAGCACCAGGCAGCGCTGCTGTGAACTGAGTAACCCTATTGTTACAATTAATCTGCATTATATAATATTAACAAGTTAAACTTTTTAGATTAATTGCATAAGTTAACAGTAATTAGTCAACCTTTGTGTAATTTGCTTGATTTTATTGAAGACTGTGCTTATCTTAGGGGTTTCTTAGAGAAGATTAGCGAGCAAGCAGTGTCATAAAGTCCAGTGGAGGTTCTCACTTGGCAATTAGTTCCTTCTCCCATCTTCCCAACCAAACAAAATGAGAAAACGAGATTCTAAGTGGGGATAAAACGCAGTGCAGTGCTGCACAAAGTGTGTAAGCTAGTGTCCCTATTCTCAGCAGCAAGAAAGGGATGCCTCCTGAACACAAGGGGACGCCCACTTCTCTTTATCACGCATAAAGCAATAGAAAACCTTTCAATATAATAAATAATTTTAAAATTTGCATGTCGGGCTTGACCACCTGCGTTTGGCAGGGTTTTATTGAACAACTGCCAATAAAACCCATATTAAAAGTTACCACTGAAGAAGATAAATGACCACAGCAGAAAGCTCAGCGATAGCATTATTGAGGCATTTAAAGTAGAGCTACGATTATCAAACAATATTACAAGCTTTGAACGTCTCACAAAGCACTAATCAATCCATCATGTTAAGAGGGAAACAGACTTGGTAAATAATCTCACATTAAAATCATTCAGTCCAAAGTCAGACCTAAATCATGTCGAGAGTTCTTGGTAAAATAAAAAAATTCATGCTGGCAGACGACCTCAATATAACCCTGAAAAGCAAATTAGGCGAACCTTTGAGGCTCTAGATGTGCAAAACTGGTAGAAATAAACAAATACGACTTGCAGCTGCAACTGCACAGTTGTTTCTACAAAGCAATTACAACAATACCTTCTGTTGAGTTGTACAGCAGAGTATTAGGCTATGAGAATTTGTTTTATTGCAAGAAAATAGTTATAGTAGTAGTAACTTTAGCAACAACAAAAAAAAAACATCTTAAAATTATGAGAAAAAAATGTCTAATGAAGATAAAGGTTCAAAAAAGTTATCAAGATATGACATGAGAATCTCAGTTTGAGCAGCCCCTTCCTTGAAATACACACAGTTGTTTGAATGATTGTTGCACAAATCCAGCCACTGATAATAATTTGATGCTGATGTGTTAAAAGTCTTTCTGTCAAGTAGTAAGTAATATCTGTAAAACCTGTACCGAAGAATAACTTCACAAGATGCTCAACATTCCTAATTTTATTCAATTTTTGCTATTTTTCGTGTAGTTCTCATAAAACCGCTAGTTCCTTCTAATTTTACGACTGTATTCTTGTAACATTTTAAGCAACATGGCGACCCTGGGCGTGCTGACATCACTCTGACATCATTAGTGGAAAAATAATCCACGTTTTCCAAAAAAATTAAACCTTCAAAAACCAAAAATTTGATCGCTCGATTGGTTGTAATGTGACCTAACGTAGAAAAGGTCAGCGGGTGCAAATACTTTTGCTCCACTGGAAAAACGAGACCATACAACGATGTATTCCACTCCAACAGCGTCGCCACGCTGAAGGGGTTATGAAACATCTGCAGGAGCAGCCCTGTAAGGCGGGCAAAGAAGGCGTCTCATTTGTGGGAGAAGGCAGCACCCACCGAGGCGTTTGAGTGAGGAGTATCTGTTGAGCTCGGGCTTGGTGGCACTTTCATAGGAGGGCGGCAGCTGGGCCAGGTTGTGCAGGGAGTGGTGGAAGGACGGCTGGGACTTGGTGTTGTTGTGTTTACTGGAAAGCAGGGTGCCTCCAGCTGCCAGCTGAGCATTGTTCATCCGAGGGGTGCGCTCTGCAAAAACCACAGGGAGAAAACGACTGCGTGTTAAATGAGATTTGCTCCTCTGGATGCGAGCGCGCTGCGTTTTCGCAGGGTGCGAATCCTCCAACATTCACTGGGAAAACGGGAGACCGGTTTCCAACTCGCTTTCAGCGCCGACGCAAGCAACTGGAGCTGTGATAATCATTATTATTGTTCGGCTGAATGAGCCTACATCTGAGCTTAAAATGTAGGTGAATGAAGCAAATGAAGAATCTGGGTGATTGCATGCGATTTACATGGAAGCCGTGATGTGAGCAGCTGCCTTACCGATAGTCGCAGTGTGTTTGGGGCTGGAGCCTGATGAGTGGATGAAATTGTGCTGCAGATTGCCCACTGTAAGTCAGAGAAAAATAAGGTAATCAGCTCACAAAATGGATGTCAGGCAGTTTGAAAATGAATGGCGGTTTAGCAAAAAACAATGAGGCCCGCACACAAAAACCTCCCGATGCATGTTCATTTAGCAGTTTTTAAGTCAGAATAAGCCGTTTCTGCAATCATTCTTAAGCACAACACCACAGGGGATTTTTGTGTCCTATCTAATCATGGAGAAATCTCAGTGGTGGGGCGCAGGGGAGAAAAGTACACAGATGAGCCCCCTCTGCATATGAAAGATGCTGTTACAAAAGCACTCTCTAATTCTGCAAGAAGCCCTCACATCTGTTGTCCTTGCTGGGCACTCCCGGGGCGTAGAGGTTTTTCGGAGCTCTTCCCAGTGTCCCCTGTCCATCTGCTACCGTCAGAGCCACGCTGTTGTTTCTTTCGTCCTGCTGGACCGGACTGGACTGGTGTCGCAACATGTCAACCAGGGCTCTGGCGGAAAACAAGAGACGGGGGGTGATCGGCCACAGATCAGCAGCTGTGCTCTTCACACTGACAATAATTCAGCATTCAAATCGCCAGAGAGTAGTTTTAATGATTTTTGATGTAATTAATTGTAGGCAGGAAAATAATGTCAGTTTGATGAAGAGACAAGAGCTTTTGCAGTACATTTCAAAATGACCTGCAGCAACAGCGCTCGTAATACACCTAAGAGACAAACAAACACTCGATGTAGCTCAACAGCGATCGTCATCCAGTGCCGTTTACAACAACCTCTTTAAAAAAAGACACAAACAAGTATCCTGACTGGTTTTAGGCTACAGCTGCTTTAGGGCTGGACAATAAATCAATAACATATATATTGTGGTAGCACATGATCAATATCAATAGATTATTACGTTTGATAGAATGTTCAGTATTCAATTTGTAGAATATTCACTAAACTCTGATCCAGAACCGCACAGCATTATGGGGAATGTAGGCAGAGGAAAGGCTTTGTTTGACTGCTCAACCTGGCAAGCTAAGCAAAGTTACTGGTATCAACTAACTCTCTCTTTGGTTACCTAGCAACTCGCTCATTCTTCGGTTACCTAGCAACAGTTCAAGGTTCCACCACCAGGCCTCATAGCTGCTAAAAAAAAAGAAAACCAAAGGCGTAAAATGAAAACTGTTGACAAAGCAGTAAATGTCGCATTACCAGTTTGGCAGAATTTCAGACATTTTAAACAAAAAACAACTCAATAATAATTATTTACATCGACTAATATGAAACTCTTATGTCGCGATATGTTTTTCAGCCATATTGTCCAGCCCTAGGTTGCATATTGGGAACACATGAGACATGACAGTCTTATTTGTAATTAACCCCCATTTTTAATCACTCAGTCATCATCATGCTCCCTGCGTTTACCATCTGGATCACCAAATTTTGCTGGGTGATAAATTGCCCCAGTAATTATTGAGATAAAAAAAAACATAGTTTTTAGACTATTTTCAATTAATGTTTCCCTCTCAAAAACCAATCATTTTTAATTTTGTAAAAAGCTCTTACTACTGGAACTGGAAGATATTTTGAAGTATCCAAAATAAAACACGACAACCAAAACCAACAAATAAAACAGGAATAAAAACACACACAACAGAAACCACAAATAAAATGGAGTATGATCTCTCTGTAAACAAAACTGCCCTTGAAAAATTATTAATCACCAAAATTTGACAGGCTTAATTAAACCCTAGAAATATTCCATATAATATTCCTAGACTATAGATTCAATTTACAATTGAATACATCATGCACAAAACCATCATACTGTTCCTCCTAAACATTTTTTGAAAGAAACGCAAGATAATGTGTTGATGTGATATGATATGATATATCATATCAATATGATATATGATATATTGACATGATATCATATTGATATTGATCAATATGATCAATATCATACTGATCATGATATTGATCATCATCATGATCAATATGTTATAATATTTTTGTAGCAGTAGGAATAATTGGTAGTTTCCATTTTAAATAAATAAATTGTGTTATACATTTTTCTTTAAAATGTTTCTTAAAAAATACCCCAATGCTATGAATCCATGCTGATTTTTTACTTACTGAGAATCTCATAGTAGCCAGGAGTTTCACTGAAGCTACATAAACAAGGTCAACTATGTGTTGTGTGATAATTTAACAGCGTTATTCTACACGACCTGAAGACATGTTTTCAGCTAAAGTGATGAAATGTGAGGATGTGGAAGCCTTACCTGGGCATATTCAGGTCTCTCTGGTTGGCCTCCTGTTGGACCTTGTTGAAACACACCTTGATACCCACAGCGACGGCCACCATGAACACAACAACGCCACCGATGACAAATCCCGTGTTGTGGCTCTGCTGCTTCAGCGGATCGTAGTCCGGGTCGGGACCCACCTCCTCTGGTATCATCATGGCCTCTGTCTGAGGCTTGGCCCAGTCTGGAGAGTTGTAGTTTGTACAGAGGTCCTGCACCAGCTTGCGGCTTTGGTCTGGACAGCAGAAGCGGTAGTGGCATGTTCCGCAGCAGTAGATGTAGGAGTCCTTGGAGCAGTTGAAAGGATTGTCAAAGTGTCCCATCACATCGTAGTAACCCCAACAAACATCTGTCCATCCATCCATGATGCGAGGTGGGAAGTGGGCTGCCCCAAAATGGTCCCCTAGACCCTCTGAAGAGGTCGCGTTCTTTGGAAACGTCACCTGGGCCAGGGGCTTGGGAAGCGGTTCCAGAACTCCCTCTGAGGTGTCTGGAGGCTCCTCGGGGGCTTTGGGTTTGCTTCGGAGAGCGGCTGGCCTGGCATTAGCCTGGATGGCAAGGAGCAGGAAAGAGGAGCTGGAATCGGCGTCCGGCTGCTCGGTGAACGGCCTCCCTGAGCGGTCTACATGCTGAGGAGGAGGGGACGAAGAGGGCTCCACCGCGCTGGTAAGAGGGGCAGCGAAGAGGGAGAGCAGGGAGACGGCGAGGACTCTGAGATAGGTGGTGGGCGTCATTTTTACATGACTAAGACACCTATTTTCTGTTGTTGAGTCAATGTAGTTACAAAGCTTTATCCGCTTTTCCAGCTTAACCCACTAAAACGCCATGTGAAGAATTTAATGTACAGCCTTCTGGATATCAAAGATGTATCACGGATTTCATTCAGGATTACTAAATAATATCATTTTTAAAAGAAAAAGCCTCCTTCCGTCAGTTTATGAGCGCATGTGTGTGTGTTAGTATTTAATGGTAATGATAATAAAATTGTTTTTATTGCGTCTTATGAAGGACCCCGAAAGCATAATAGCTTTATTCTCATCTCTCTTAAAAATACCCTGTTGGATACGGTTTCAATTCCTGGCCCCAATAGTCCTTTATGAGTACCAAATTGATTCAATAAAACAAGACACTCCTGTACATTCGTCTGCTGACTCTGGCACTTGAGAAATGGTTCACAGGGAGTGTTTTGTCTGTTCTATTCATCTCCCGCTAACTAGTTCAGTCTGGCACTTTCTACATTCAACACTTAATTAATTTGTAGGCAGATACTACTATCGGAAGAAATGTATGAGAATAATGCTCTAACAGATTTGGGGATTTTATGCCCGTCAAACAATGTGGATCAATATTGCCCATTAATGCAGACTCATTTCGGAGGACTCCATCGGGATCAGTTTGGTCAGTGCTCGCCTGGCACAAGCCGTTACTGTGACTGGACTGTGGGTGATAATGAGGAAGGCTCTGCTTATGTGCTAGAAGGCGGAAAAAATTACGAGCACACATGAAGCAGAAGAATGACTGTCGGCCTTTTTTAAAACGTGCAGCAACAAGAGCTAAATGCCATGGCTTTCAGGCAGATTTTTATGGAAAAAAAAAGTCGCCCTTGTCACTCAGCTGTATCCTTAAATAGATATGAGATGAATGGCACATTGCTTTTGCATGTGACATGTCAGTCGGAGCAGAATTATTCCTGATTTATCTCCAGGGGGTTCAGAGAATATCACTTTTGTTGAGAGATATGTAAATGTGTGAAGTTATTGTACTGGAGGTGTTGGCAATAATAGACAGAGGCAGATCTGTCTCCCACAGAAATTATAATTATATGTAATTATCAAAACGTCCCTATCTGTAGCAGAGAATGTAGGCACAGATGGGGGAGACAGAATGCTGAAATCACCTAGGGCTCCACTTGTTTCACTTACATGCTCCTCTAACCTTCTTAGGAGGGTTTGGTTGTGAAATAAAGAGTCCCACAAAGCAGCAGTTCGTCCACTGACTATTATTCCGGGGGGGAGGAGGGGGGGTGGGTGTTTCTCTTCTTGTTGTCTTTAAAAAGCTTGATGGCCAAAACACTCTCCAGGTTAACAAGTCGACAATCAGATCTGCAACATGTAACAGAACAAAAAATTAACAGGTGTCTTGCAAACGTTGTTGCTTAGGAAGAGCAAACTCACGTGACAGACATGTTTTAATTTCCTGGATTTTTATCTTTTTGAAAACAAGGACATCACAGCCCCATATGTAATCTGAACCTCGGGTTAGACATAGTCAAACAAGTTCAAGTTAACAGTAAGTTTTAAAAGAATACATCCGATTTTAAAGTTATTATCTGGAGTTGAAAGATGTCCTACCAAATAAATCAGAGAGGTGGTAGGCTAACAACTAGTCAGATGGACTCATCATTTTAGCTAATTTAAACAAATTAAAGCCACTCAAGATGAAAATCATTTAATCTATATGAGTCAAAGTTATATCAGCAGAGTTTAAACACCTGCACTTTAATAAGATACCATGAATCTTTCCCCTTACATTTCTTTAGCCAAATACATCTGTGTTACTACAGTAAAGTTATGCTGAGCTTCTTCTTCTTCTCGATTATTTTTATTGGCGGTTAGCAAGAAAGATTAGATTTGCATTACCGCCACCTACTGGTTCTTGAAGATTTAATTTAATTTTAGCGATTTAAATGGAGATATGAATCAAAATATAAACACTACATTAGTGGATATTAAATTTCAACACTTCAGCATATTTTTGATGCTGATTTATAAGCCAAACAAGTTGGTAGGTTGATGGTGATGGTTGTATAAATCCTCACTGCAGCGATAATATACAGGTAATCTGTGGAATACAACACTATGCCAAAGGAGCTGTCAACGAGATTGTTTTCAGCAGGGCACTGGCCGAATAGCCACGCTAAATCTGTGCTGGCTGCACCAATCCACCATCAGCTGCTATCAATCCACTCTTATCCTCCATTCCAGTTGTTCTCAGAACTGGAAAATTCTGACTTCTCCGTCGTAAAAATCAACTGGAACGTCCTCTAAAGTCAGATTTCCCACTGGGAAACAGGGAGCAACTTTGATTATTCCCAGTTACAACTTGTAAAGTGGACTTCACGTTTCAATATGGCCGCTCCTGGCATCAACAGTGGTAAGATGCGTGCATCTAAAACCAGTGTGACATAAAGTGCCCGCAACTCTAAACTGAACAAATTAAAAGTGGTGTTTGCTTATGGAAAGTAAGATTCACATTGATGTTTGAAAGAGCTATTCCAAACAATGTTTATATGTGTCGCCATGTTGAAATTCCAGCTTCTTAACTGGAACGCTGTTACCTTCCTATTATTGTGAAGCAGAATTCACTAACTGTTGAATTTTTACCCACTAATAGGGAATGTGAGATCCGAAACATAGAAAATTTGCCTCACAATTACACTTACAATGATGAAGATGTATAGGAATGATAAACCCAGTAGTTTCTGCTGAGGAAGTTTCACATAGTCACACAGATGCTGAAGCCTTATGGCAAAGCGTTTTGACATAATATTGAAGATATTTTGAATTATTATTCTTACTAGTCAGAGTGTAAATGCATATTATCTTAAATTACAATTCAGGATAGTCGAAATGCAATTGTGTCTAGTCAAAATACATTTTTAGATATCGAGTACATAATTACAGTCACACAAAACCAATTCTATGGCTCCTACTCCTTCTGGGCTTTCTCCCATTAAAGGGCATTTCTCTAGCAGAATTTCAACCTGGCGAATCAGCAGACAGAAGGAGAAGCTGTGAACGATAACGTTTTTCTGCTCTGTTTTAGAACCATAGTCTGCCTGTAGTTTCAGCAATGGCAGCGGAGGAAGTGAACAAAGCCATTCAAACCATGTTGGTCATGTTTCAAAATACTGAATTTGCATTAATAGCTGTCTTGTTCAGCTCAGTACTTCCCTGTTCACGGTGGAGGATGGTTGTTTGCAGCACATGCAATTTCTGGTAAGCTTCATAGCATTGAACTAGCGCATTATGAATCACGGCCAAATGTTAGCCTGGGCCGTGGCAAGGCTAACGACTGGGTAAAATGTAGAGCTTCAACAGAGTTTACCCTTCCAACAAGCGATCCTATTTGAATAGAGTTCAGACCCTTTGTACAAAGCAAATAGCATAGAACAAGGTGTTCGTTTTTACCAGTCTACAGATGTTGTTCAACTGAGAAAACAAAAACTTATAAACAGTCTTTAGTGAATTAAACATTTTCAGCTTGAGTTGTTTCATATTGGTAAATCCACCTCTGAGGATTTCTTCACATTTTGACAAACACATCGCAACTTGATGTCTTTTTGCTGCAGGTAAGGAAGCTGTTCTTGACCATTAAAACAAATCTGAACCATTAGTTTTAAGGGCACGTTACGCTTTGTTTTCAGTTCAGTAACATTGGTCAAACTGCCACATATAGGCCTCAAATTGCAACTTTAACATTTGGGATTGGTACTTTGGTATGCATGAAAACATTTTAGCAATAAAAAGCAGAGAGCCTAACTATCAATCCACTGTGATTTGCAGGCATTAAAGAAACTTGTGTGGGTAGTTGACTGAAAGTACAGTTTGCCCAGAGGGCCACAACCTCGTAATTCCTGACCTGTACACCTTCGTCAACCCTTGAGTTAATTTTTGGGGCGATGCACATGTTGGCGTGAATAGTGGGAGAGTGCGGATTGCGTATTAGTGTGCTTGTTTGGTTTGCAGGACGGAACACTGAATCTCCTGAAAAAGCCGGTGATGGAAAAGAGTGCAGAAGGATAAATGCAGGGTAGGGATTTAAACGAGCAAAGAGATTGTGGCGAGCGGGAAGAGCCAGAGGTATAGATGCAGAGACGACCATGAGTGGGAGGGCGGTGTGTGGGTGGCACAGAATCAAGTACATTTCTCCCAGCACTTACCAATACAACACGGCACATCACACAAACAGCACCACCAAACAGATCTGTTAATGCAAGTCCATGCCACACGCAAGAAGGAGGAGAGTGGTGATCAGGACCGCACATCGGCTCCTGTTCGAACAATCAAAGGGGTTTGAACCCGAAACTGCATGTGAAGGATACAGTCGGCGTTCTGTAAACCTCCATGTATTCTCTGCCTCTCTTTTTATTCTTCCTGCTCCCTCCTTCCCTTCTTTCTACCTCGTTCTGCCTTTCTCTCTCTTTCTCAGATTCTGTGCGTGGGCTGAGGCAGCTAACTCTCTCAGAATAGCAATGCAGCTCTGTCTGTGTGTGAGTGAAGGAGGAATTGAAAGGTGGGGGAAAGGAGGCAGAATCCAATCTACACCTATTAGTAAAAATAAATAAATAAATAAATAAATAAATAAAAATCAGACTCCAAAGTCACATCTACCCATCTCTTTCTCGACAAGATGATACCCATGTCATGATCACATCGACTCCACTTACGTCAGACCAGACGTTCAAAAGAAAATGTGCAATTGCAGCTGCACAGATGTTTCTTTCTCAAACTTAATCTGATCAATCTGAATGCACCTCCTCGAGTCTTTCGCTGTGCTATTTTTCAGTGAAGTGACTCAAGCCTTCCTCTGGGTGCTGCAGTAGATGGGAGCCAAAGGTTGTAGGGTGCACATACATTCACAGCCTTGAAGATGCCCCCCCCCCCCTTCCATCCCACTATACTCTTCCTCCTCCACTGAGTTTGCACAGCTACAACAGTTGCAAAAACATTCCACCTTTAAATTGCAACACAGCAAACGGGGCTCCATCATTTCCACTGCGGGAGAGAGCGTTTGCACGTCTTAGTATACAATATTCTCAACAGGTGTTTGTTGGGAATGAAACAAAATGGCCACTTCCCCCCCTCCGCTCCCCCCCTCCTCATTCTCACAGAGAGCGCACTGTGATGTCAGTGGGTGAAAACATCCTGAACACAATCACTGTGCATCTGAGAGACGTTTAATTACAGTGACAGCCGCGGATGAGGGACTCTTTATCAGTGAATACGTGCTGCGCAACGCCTGTGCATCACCAGGCGATTGAACTGGACACCCCGCTCCTCAGACAGCTCTCCATCCTTCATTAGGTTAATAAGTTGCAACTTGCACGGACATGACTTGCATGTATTCAGCACAGGCTAAAAGTGCGGGGGTGTATCCGTGCCGGTGTGTGCGTGCGTGTGTGTGCGTCTTATGAATGGTTTTTAATATGTTCATAACGCCGCAGTGCTGTCGATTAATGCGCTCAAATGCTACACAATAACAAAAAACGCCCGTGGAATAAAAGCAAACGTGAAAATGTGACGGTGTGGCGCAGCCTTTATCTAAATGCTTTTTCTTGTTTGTATAATTTTTTTTTATTATTTTATTTTTTGTCAGCCTAACAGACGCGCACAAACTCACATTTTCGTCCACATACAATGACACAGAAAGTACCAAGTCGTTTTTAAAGATGTTAATCGTGAAGTGATGTTGCAGTAATAAAAGGTGCATAATGTCGTGTCTTACCTGTGCGCTGCTCTGGGGTTTGATGCTGTGGAGAGCCTGCGCACTGTACATCTCCGCGCTCCTCTGATGGCAGCCTGTTATCGTGGCAGAAGATGATGAGGACAGATTGAACCGCTGCTGCTAGATATGCCACTTGTTTTATTTGACTTGATTATTATTATTATTATTATTTGTTCCAAAAGCTCTTCCGATCTCAGTTTTCTTTCCTCTCCAGCAGGCTTGCTGATAATCCAGAGGTAGACAAGAAAAGAAGAGGGGGATAAAAAAAAAAAAAACCCACCGAGATGTTCTCAGATGTTCTCAAACATGTGACAGTTCATCTAAACCCCGCAGTGGAAATTTCAGAATTACTGTCCAAGGAGAGAGAAAAAAAACGCGCAAAAGTGTGAATTTAACTTTCTGAACCTGGAGCTGACTGACTGACGCTGGTTCCTCTGGTGTCGGTGCCTAACTAACTGCGCCTGGCCTCACGGAGGTCCGTCAGTGGCGGAGCGCTCTGATTGGTCCGTCAGGCTAAACGCCGATGAGACCCGACTCCAGGCTGCTGGATGCTGACGGTCAGCATGCAGGCTCATTCAACTGGTGGCGTTCATCTCCATTTAATTAGCTCCTACTGAACTGCGTGACCCTACATTATGACATGAAAAATACATTCGCTTTAAAACTTTTATTATTATTATTTTTATTCTTTTAAATCTTTATTTTTTTTTGGTAAAGAAAAATAAAACAGATCAGACGCACTTCAGCGAGTGGGGAGGGGGGGTTAAAAAAAAGTAAAAAAAATAAATAAAAAAATCTAGATCCAGAGATTGTGTTTGCGTGTTATTTTCTATTGCTTTGCGTGTGTGCGCGCACAGCGGAGAGGAAGAAAAGAGACACAGAGGCACGGTTGCCACAGCAACTGTGTCATTATGTTGGTGGCAATTATGAAAGCGATGAAAACGGGTGAGGTGCGGGGAGAGGACTGGCGCAAAAGCTTTAACACTGGAGCGTGAACGAAACTGTCAATTAGACTCTGAGCTCCACACCGACAGTTCACGTTGCTTTCAGTGTGGGACGGGAGAGCCTGGAAAACCAGTAAACGGGAAGACTGGTCGGAAATGGCAGTGGGTGAAACTGACTTCGCCATCATCAGATCCTGAGAAAGATGAATGAAAATATCTTTAAAAATATATATCTATATAGCTACAAGAAAGAAAAAAAAATAGCATGTTCACTAATAATTTGCATCAGGCTTACTGGATGAGTCATGATACTAAAACAAATGGATTACCCAGCCTACAGTATCACTCTTGATTAGAATAATTCCTGAAATAAAAGGTGTGGGGCCCCCCGGGTTTATCCATGAGGATCCAAAGGAGGTGGATACCAGCTGGTGGACGAGGTAAGCACTTTCAAAAAACGGAGCTCAGGGGGATGTATACGGGGGTTATGTGGAGCCCCAGGTGGCTAAGAAGGGCCTGATAATTACCTGCATGGCAGGCTGCTATTTCTACACAGGTGGGTGGGCTGCTGCATGTCTGAGGCAGAGGCCGGTGGAGCCCGCAATTATGGTCCAATGACGCTCTGCCGGGTGCACTTTCACCGGCTAGTTTGCAGGGGTGGATGCAATTAGTCTTTTCCTCATAATGAGTATTCCATCAGAGCAGGAGACCACTCTAAACAAAAACAGAGCGCCAATTTATATTGCCAGACAGTGAAAATATCACTTACACATATTGCTTATAGGAGGACTGGACCTGTATGGTGGGCAATTATCACAAGATAAAATTGGACTCGTTACTAGAAGCATGTCGAACCAGCTAAGCTTAATCCTCATGGTACAGATACATCTCATAATTTATTTCATTTCCCTTTGGGATAAAGAAAGTATTTTTTAAAAAAAATCAAAATATAAAAAGCTCTATATTTTTGTCACTCGTTTCATAAAGTTAAACTTTATTGCAATTTTGATTCATAAGTTTTACTGATAATGGAAACATTCAGTGTATCAGAAATACTATAAAAAGGATAAATATTGGAAACTCTGAGTGTCACATCCCAGTTATGCTGTATCCAAGCATATTCAAAGAAAGTTGAGTGGAAGGAAAATATCCATCTGCAACAAATAACCACAGTCTTGAGAGGAATTTGTAGATTTAGGAATCAAGTCGGAGTCGGCACATTAAGAACTATAATGCACAGTTGAATGCAAAACAGGCTACAAACGATGCAGAAGTCCCTTACCTGAGCTAGGGGGAAAACTATCTGGACTGTTGCTTAGTGGCACATGAAAAAGTCATCTGTAACTTTTTAAAACCTTAACACACTCAGTTGTTTTACATCAAAACAAAATAAATACAGCAAATATGACTCGATTTAATTTTACTTGTCATATTTCAATGTTTTATTATTTCAAATAATTTAAAATGGACACAAAATATCCAGCCGTCAGCTGATCCCATAGCCGGAGTTTCACAGGCGTCTTATCAGAGCATTTCCTCCGGATCTGTGGACCTCGCATGCATTTAGAACGGCACAAAATCTGCCTAAGAAACGCTGCCAGTGCTGTGATTGAGGAGGAAAGTTGAGCCAACAATGGATCCCTTCTCTAGTTTCTGAAGGGAAACTACAGAAGTTTCAGTAGTGGGAAAGAGTAGGTAGCAGATGCTAGCTATGCTTCACCGGATGTAAATCAAGCTGATTTTTTTTTTTGTCGTTTGTTTTGCATGTTTTTATAAAAGTTACCAGCTTACCCTGCTCCCTTACGGTGACTGCTCTACATCTTCACGCACAACCACAACACAGCCGAGTGCAGACATGTCAAAGATTTGAAAATACTGGACAGTGAAAATATTATTTTTCTTTCTTAGAAACAAAAGAAAACGACAGATTTCCTATAATCCAGTGTTAATTCTTCCATACCGTTATCACATGTAGACCATGATATGAAAAATACAGGTTACAAAAATTCATCTCTGCGCACTAGCATCGTTTCTATCCCGATAGTGAACCTGTGTACTTTTTTTTCTTTTTTTCAGCAAATTTTTCATAAAAATCCCTTGAACGCAATTTGAAAACTTCGTCCTAGTTCAGACTCGATAACAAGGCGGGCTGTGCAGTACACGGTACCACCACAGCAGCAAGAAACACTTTAAAAATACCTGATAACGTCCAAAACAATAGGAATTATGTGTCAATAATAGACTTTAAATGCCATATTTTAGTGATGTAGTTCCTTCAGACTGGCTTAAAGGAAGAATACAGACAACTGGAATTATTCTGCTGAAAATCTGTATCCAGAAGCTTCTCAGTGTCTTCAGGTATGGAAGTAATTAACAAACCTGTAGAGGATAAAACAAACTGGAGGCAAAACAGAGAGGTACAACAGGGACAGTCTAGTAAGAGTCAGAAAAAAAAAAGGAAAAAAAGCAACAAAAAAAAATTCTGTCAACACAATTCAATATTTATATTTACACTCACGCTCGCATTCATACGTACAGAAATTTTGCCGAGGTATTAAAGTCGCCTCAGAGCTCGCTTTTTATCTGCTTTCTTTTTCCCTGCTACATTATTGGTATTACTACTACTGTTGCTATTGCTGCTGGTGGTACTGGCTCCGTTAGCTCCATTACCCAGAGCTGCTGGTACTGCTGCCACGCTGGGTCCCGCTCTCTTCATGGGGTCACCTGCGTGCTTCTTTGGCTGTGGGCCGTCGTTAGGGTCCTGAGGAGCCCCGGAGGTCCCGCCCGGCCCCCCCATGGCGTGGATTTCTGTGAGGAGACGGGCGCGGGACTCGTACTCAGCATAATCCTCTAACAGCAGGCGGCCAGCCTCTTCGTTTAGCGCCGACTCAGGGTTTGGATGGATGAGAAGACACTTGATGGTCTTTTTTTGGGGGGGGAGGGGAGGACAAAGCAAGCAAAAGTTTTAGAATTATGTTGTAGATGTGTTTCCGTTACAAAAGTGTGCGAGATCTTTGTCCTTTTTCTAATGTTGAAAAAAAGCAATTTCACAATAGCCGTGTTTTCATTAAATAAGAAATTAAAGAGTCACACACGAAAAAGCTTGTTCACACGATAAGTTTTTAAAAATCATGACAGCGATGGATGTAAATTCAACCTTGCTTTTTTTTTTTTTTTTTTACTATTTTGTCATGTCACTGTAAATTTATCTCAGGTTTAAAAAAAAAAAAAAATCTAAAAGTAAACCTTACAAGTAAGACGTGTCGGAGGCCGAGCTCTGCCTTCCAGTCCCTCTTCAGCACATTGACACAGATCTCTCCCTTGTGACCCACGTTTGGGTGAAAAATCTTGGTCAGGAAATACCCCTTAGGTGGAACAGCAGGGAAGTCCTTCCCGAGGACCAGTCGCATTCGGAAAATGCCGCCGGCAAATGGTGTCCCCTCTGCCAGAGTATAAAGAATTCATCACATGCGCGTGTATCTCATTACTGTGTCAAACCCACTCTGTACAAATGTTTTACCCTCCAAAAAAAACAAAAACAAATAGGCTCACAAAGCTGCAGCTGAGGGGAAAAAAAATATCAATCACAAATAATAAATACCTATAATCTTGTAGGTTCAGATACCACTTTCTGCATCACAGACTTAAAAACAGAGTGATGCGTGAAGGAGAGAAACATCTGATCTGCCTCCTCTTGGTTCAAAGGAACAGGGGAAAAGAAAATAAACGCACAGAGATAACATGGAGGCCACTGACTGTCGTTCATCTGTTTAATCTGACTCAGACAACACCAATTAAGTACTTACATGATAAAAATAGGAGCAGAGAAATGGTAGTATTATTTTGTGTGTGTTGCACTAACGTCATCACAATGCTTTGTTGCACAGAATGTTTGCGAGGGGAAAAATAAAAAATCAGTGCAGTGCTAGGTTTTTTTGCTACCAAGTTACTTTACCCATAAATAATACTATATCCCATATTTTCCAGTTCTGCAATTACTGATTGAACAAGATCTAAAAAGAATCATAACCATTTCCCTGGCATGTCTGTGTGTTTCCTCGTCTTCATGACGCCTTTTGTTCTCCAACAGAATTTTGAAGGCTTTTGCTGAACAGCTGAATTAATGCTGACATTAAATCAGTCATAGGTAGACTGTATTTACATAGTTCCTGGGCTGGATTTTGAATCGAATATGTTGAATTTTTTGGCACATATTTTGAAAAAGTTGAATGAGTATGAATACTTTTCTAAAGCACTGTCATTTCTGTGCTTTACGTTTTTGTTTCACTATGGTTACGGAGGGACTTTTTCTCATGTCTTGTAATGCACATAAGTTAACAATAATAAATTCCCTTTTGAAACTATAAGATTGAGACATTACACAATTACAATAAAAAATTCTAATGTTATTTTTTTCCTACTTTGTAGTTAATTGCATGTTTCTATGAGCCATTATCAAAGCTGATGTATGATACACAATGAATAAGATTATGGCTACCTTAAAAAGGGAAGGGAAGAATTTCAAAGAATTTAACAAATAAATGCAAACAGAAAATTCCTATTTCTATGAAGAGGTTACACTCCAAACTTTACCTGGTCCTTCAATAGACGTGTGAAGTTCAGTTATGTCTTCTTCGCTGGGATAGATCTTGATGCCCTCTGGGGGGTCTGCAGCCAAAGCGGAAACTTCTTTGTAGACCAGCCGCAGAACGTGGGGGGGCAAATTCTCTACATTAGAGTTCTGAAGAGAAAGATTATTAAACCTTTAGCAAACAAGAAGTTGTGTAATAAGGTAAGCCCATTAGAAAGCAAGTAAATACATTTTTAAAATCCCTAAAGAACTTACAACCTTGCCGGGCAAGTGGTAGGGCCAGGCAACATCATATTGTTTAGATTAGAAATTATTATTATTATTTAAATTGTGATTTTTACTTTTTTCTACTCTGGAGTAAAAAAACAACCTTGGGAATGTGCAGCAGATTCAGAAATGTTCAAGTTCAAAATCAAACTGAAAATTAAGGAAATATGAAATCATTACAACATATGGCTCTGACCCTAATCTATTTTTACTAAACTGAAATTTAAAAAATATTGAATATTGATGAAGTTTGATTGATGAAGTTTTAGATTTAAATTTTTTTTATTTTTTTTAGCATACCAATCAGCTAAACAAACTGGACCATTTTTGATTTATAGATAAATTGATTTGCATATGTAGTTAAATGTCCATTAGATAACACAAGCAAAAGCCAATGTTATGACTTCTGTCTCTAACATGAGAGAAGATCTAACATTTTGTTCCTTAGAGCTTACAAATTTTAAGTACATAGCATTTAGTCCTAAGAAGCAAAAACATTTTTATTAAAACCACTGGTCTTAACACAAATTATTCTCAAAAATACCGATTTTGCCACAGTCTTTCCTACTTGAGACGTATTTCCATTGACAGTTCACTTGAAAAAGACCGTCTTTTTCAAGTTATAATTTATTTCAATCTGGCATGAAATAAACGATCAGCAGCATTTTATTACACTCTTTTTCCTTAAGTACTCTTTAGTTAATTTAGTTTGACTACAGAATCTGTTTTACACCTCAATGTATTTTCACTAATCTTGGATATAGTTTTGAATCTCTTGTGCTAGCGGTAAAGACAAAGTTTTTTCAAAAGATTAAAATGGCTTTATCTGTTTATTTGGCTCTTACCTTTTAAGAAAAACACATTATAATTCAGCATTAAACGTAAGTTGTCTGTAAAGTATTTTATTGAGCATCTCATAGAGAAAGTTAATTATAGGAAACGGTTAGCATTGCAAACCCTAGCTTAGGACAGTTAGTATCAAGTCTTAACAGCTAGAAAACTACCAGGTTCTTTGTAAATCCCCCTATTGATTTGACTAAATGAAAAAGTTATCTTATTATTAAAGCACACATTTCAACAAAAAAATGAAATATTCAGGAGAACCTTCGACGAGTAAATGTCGGCTCAAGCTAGCAGCTAGCTGTTAGCAATAGACTCGGTCATCAATCTTACCATCTTCGAGAAGGACGACGAATGTATGGCTTGTGTCAGATATAAAGAAGTTTTTCTATAATTTTTTTATAATAAATGTCTCTGATGAAAACTTAAGCCTGCCTCGGACGTTATTGTTTTTCTTTTCTTCTTCTATACGTTGACACAGGAACAAAAATACGTTCTACGGTTTAACCTACTGCCACTGACCAATGATAAGGTTGGTTACGTGATACGTCAGAAAGGTTTAGCCAATCATGATGGAGAATTATCTTTTCATCACAGAGGACGGTCCTATCAGCTTCAGAAAGTTAAAATCATGAGTTTTACTCTTCAGTCATTGGTTCTTTTGAAAAAACTTACAAACCTCGATCAATACAGGGTCAGCATCATTTAAACACCAGCATAAGTTAGCGCCGCCTAAAAATCTCAAATGTGGAGTCTCCATACCGTTTAAATCAGGCCAATGATTTTAAAACCAAGCATCAGTATTCTACTTTTATGCTTAAAAAGGGCAAAAATATTATTTTTTTTTTATTTGTGACATTCTGAAGTGGTAAATCTAACAGTAATTACTTGTATTATTCCTTTCACATGGTGTTATTATTATGCAGTTGACAAAGCATTAAATCTTAATTGATTATGCTGTATAACTGTATAAGATTTAACGTGTAGCAACTGTTAGCAGCAGACGCAATTCTTCAAATTTACCGGGTGCCAGTGTTTCTTTGTAGTTCAAATAATTTCTTCCACTAATCATCACTGGCACAAATCCAATCACTGACCATACACCACAAAAGAAAGAGGAGTAACAAATGCAAATGAAGTGGATTAGCAGTGTCTACCAACAACTGATGGTGTCATCAAGGACATATTGTGAATATCGTCTCTGCTAGAAAATTACCTGTCTTACATGAACTGTCCTCAGTCAGAGGTCTCTGCAGATTTGTTGCAAGACTGACTGTTACTGGAGATCCTTCCTGCCCACCATGAAAAATCACTGAAGATATTTGAATGAAAGAGTTGCAACAACATTTAATTTTCCTTTGGGATAAATAAAGTATTTTTGAATTGAAGAATTGGATCAGAAGTCAGAACTTAAAACTGAAAATTATGTCACTCCTCGCCTAAGATTAGTTTTAAATTCCCAAGCTAACTACTATGATAAATACAAACTACTAATAAAACAAAATTCTCAGAAACAGATATATTCAAACATGTAAAGCATGAAGTTGAATTAGATCTAATTATCTTGTTTTAGGTCAGCTATAATTACTAAAATTGTTTATATTTGCTAATTTCCAGAGAGAAAGAATATATCAGATATGTATTTATTAATGTCTTCAGAACCAGAAGTTATGTAAAATTATTTCTCATTCTGAAGACACTGATAAAAGCTCAAAAAAAATTTTAAAATAGATCAAAAATAAGATTAACAATAACAACAATGATAGTAACTATGTACTGAGAAAGATTGTAACCTAAAATACTGTGCAGCAGAATAGAAATATTGCATTCATAATCCAAGAGATGTGCCACTGAGAAGGATGAATTTTTCAAAATTACATGTGATAATAAGAATAAGAGTGAATAAGAGAGTTAAGTCATAGAGTTGCAGTAAATGAGATAGAAATGGTTCTGGTTTGATTTTTGTAATCTTACTTCCCACTCAGTCTGGGTGTCTTTGCACTCATTAAAAGGAGCAGAGGTCCATTTCCACACCTGTACAAAAAGGTCCAGTGTTTCATAATCTCATCCAACAGCCCTACAGTGAGTCTTTCTGCCAAGAAAACTAGTCTTCTATATATATAAATAAACCTTATTCTAAAATGTTTTCAATTTATTTTTTTATTGAAATTCTACGCAAAAAACAGGCTATTTTTAAAAAGTAATAAAAAAATAAACTAACACAAGGAGTTGTCTGTATTCTTGTGTGAAAGGACAAATCTGTCTCAGATGTCTACAGACAACGGCTGGGACTTTGTAGCTCGGCTTCTGTTCTGATATCCACTGTTGTGTGTAAGACTTTATATAAGACTGTTCCCTTCCAAATCACATCCAATCAGATGAAATTAACACATTTGGACTCTATGAAGTTTTAAATTAAAGTTTACAATTATAGAATAGATAGTATAGGATAAGACAGAATAGAGAATACATAAAATATTAACTTTATGTGCTGCTGCTACACATGAATTTCTCCACATAAATGTTTATTCTATTTTATCTTAATTTTACACAGTTTGTTGTTCTATCTATCTATCTATCTATCTATCTATCTATCTATCTATCTATCTATCTATCTATCTATCTATCTATCTATCTATCTATCTATCTATCTATCTATCTATCTATCTATCTATCTATCTATCTATCTATCTATCTATCTCGTTGTTTTCCAAATGGTCGCAATCTTTCACTTCACACGATTCACCACTAGAGGGCACTACAGCACAGTCTCACCCTCTTTGGAGTTGCAATCTTTGGAAGTCGTAAGTTAGCTTCATCGACTGTTTTTAGTTTTTTTTAAATTATTATTATTTATTCCAGTGGGTTAAATCTATTATTTGACACTGGGGTAGTTTATTTTACCGCTGTTTTCGGGGTGTGTGACAATCTCTCAACAACAGCAGCATCACAACAACAACAAGAGCTCTACTTCCGGTTTTAGACTCCAGCATCATTTGAGGGATTTGCTTTATCAGCAGGTCAGTGGTTTCATTTGGCTTTTGTTGAATAATAATAGTCCACTCTGCTGCTGTTTTCCCGACTGCCTGCAGCCGAAAACAGAGTACAATCAGCGGACTGTCACAAATAGGCTCGGCGTCAGGGTAAGCAGATGCTAACTAGCTTGAGAAGAGCTGTAACGTATAACGCTTCTCGAAAACGTTACTTTTTTTCTCTCTCTGTGTGTGTTTGAAGTTTTAGTATGAACGACGTGGAGGTGTTTCACGAGAAGCAGCGCTTGGAGCTGTGCGCCATACATGCGCTCAACAACGTGCTCCAGGAGCGGGTGTTTACCAAGGAGACAGCCGATGACATCTGTAAACGGTAACCCAGTCACTTCACCCTGGCACGCGCGACACTTCATCTCTACACACAAACATCAGATCTGACATTTTGTGTCAACGAATGGCAGTTTTAATCACCAGAAAGTCTAAGTTGTAAGACATAAACAGGATAAAACAACAAACAAAATTCAGGTCAAATTGAACAGTACCTTATTAAATGCCGCTGTAACTCTTACTCAATTATCTTAAGAGTCAGTGTAGATGGTGAAGCTGTGGGTAGGAGACCCTAACCCTATAACCCTATCATTAATTTTGGATTTTAATGTTTCAAAGGCAAAAAGTAAAGGTAATTTTATTTATATAGTACATTTCCAGCAACAAAGCAATACAAAGTGCTTTACGGGAATTAAAAGGAAATACAAGCAAAATAACAAACCAAAAGAAGAAAAAGAATATAATGTTAATCTAAAGTATGTAAACTAGATACTCCCATTCAGGGTTGGTAGATAAGTAAGTATTCTCTGGTCTAATTCCTTAGAAGAATAGGAGTCTAAAAAGTAGTTGCTAAAGTAGTTTTTCGGGATTCTAAGTTTGTTATAATTCCTTTTCTGGGTTGCAGTAATAGGAGTCTCTCTGAATAATAATCTAAAAATGTATCTAATATTGGTCTAAATAGTGAATACTCTATAGTTTCTTTAAAAAAAAATAAGCTAAAGAGTGACTAATAAACTAATAAACTAGAGTCTCTGGATTTAAAAGTTTGTTCAAATTCCTTTTTCTGTGTTCAAAACTCTAATTCTGCTGACACAAAAAAGGCATCATGTTTCCCAGGTAATCCACATTCTGGTGTTAAAGGCTCTAACTCTGGACAGCAAACAGAGAGTAAATTAGGTGACAGGCAGCCTTTAAATTGGCGAAAATACCAGCTTGTCTCTCCACTAAGTGGACAACCATGGTGCTTGCTGAAATAGATTTGCTACATTTCAGACAAAGTCACTGTTATGAAAATGTAAGAGGGACCTTCAGGGAAAACGGTGATGCTGCTTTGCACAAATAAAGCCATTGTGGCTGCAGAGACCACTGCTCACATTGTTGATCTTCAGCCTGAAGGAGCATGATGCAGAATGAGTCATGATCCTGGTGGGTTTTTGACAAACAACTAACACTGATTTAAAGACGAATCGGAGATGGATAAAAACTTGCTTTTATTTATCACTAATTCCTCTCTCCACAGGTTAGCTCCACAGTGTGTGGTAAACCCCCATCGGTCAGTATTAGGCACAGGAAACTACGACGTTAACGTGATCATGGCAGCACTACAGAGCCGAGACCTGGCCGCCGTGTGGTGGGACAAACGCAGGTGAGTGGTTGAAGTCGTCATGAAATGTCTTTTTTTATGAGCAATCCATCACTATGTTATAGTACCTTGCAACAGTTTAATATATATAATATATATATTTTATTATTACACATCATAAACTAAATTGGATTTAATTCTGGACTGTGACTCTTCTGAACCACTGAATGTTTTTATTTATCGCTGCCTTTTGTAAACCTGCAGGACGGTTCAGAGTCTCTGCATGTCAAAGGTCCAGGGTTTTATTCTCAACGTTCCCTCCCGAGTGTCTCTGGGCATCGTGTCCCTCCCGCTCCGGCGGCGGCACTGGCTGGCGGTCCGGCAAGTTAACGGACAGTACTACAACCTGGACTCCAAACTGAAGGGTCCCGCCTGCATCGGGGGAGAAGCAGAGCTACGGTAGGAATGTGACCTGCTACGAATTAGGTCAAATCTTTGCTCTTGTTGCCCTGCTTGAACTACGTCTCAGTGACTGAGTCACTCCCATGCGAGCCATCACAAGGCTCTTACTTCACTCTTTTTGTTTTGCTTCTGCACTCTGCATTCTTCTTCTAACACTTTCCTTTCTTGCTTTCTTGCAGAGCATTTCTCAGCGAGCAGCTGTCCCAGGAAGTGGCAGAGATGCTTCTGGTGGTCCGACGGGACGTGGAGGAGGACGGGTCATGGTTAAACCCCGACAGCCCAAACAACTGATCCATTTTTTTCTTTTTTTAAACAAAGCTCCTCGGGGAAAACTACAGACTTTTGTTTTTTTGTTTTTTTAAAACACTTCATTAATGAAAAGTATTCAGGGAATGCACTAAAATACACTTAACAGACACATAAATGAAAATCCAAAGAGAAGCAAAGGGTAAAGTTTACTCTTGAAATGAAGAAGTTTCTGATTGTAACAGCTGTTGAAGATTTCCCTCTGGTATGACCCCGTGTCTTAAGATAAGGACGAAGCTGAAGTGGGGGTAGTTTGAGACAAATACGCTAATGAGAACTGACTGAACTGTTTGCAGTTTTACTTGTAGGCTGTGTTAATGATTGGACGGCCGTGTTAACGGTACCTTAATTACTGAAACACGAAGGTAAACGTGTCCTGAGGTGATTTTCTTTGTCGTCGTCTCAGATTTGGGTGATTCTCGGCCATATCGGGACGTGCCGGTGAAGCAGCTGCGTTGTCTTTTTCCTCTTTGTCGTTTCTCTTCTATGCACTGCGGAGTGGGATTTGCGAGGTTGTAAATGTGTATGGTTGTGCTCATGCAGGCACACTTACCAGGATGGCTGAACTATGAAGCAGGATCTGTGGCTACGAATCGGGAAACTTTGTGACTCTGCCTGCTGTGAGTTCATATCGTCACAACGGCGGATCTTGTCTGCTCTGTTGAACTGAGCTGTAGGCAGCCCGGGTTGACTTTGCTTGGGATAAAATCAATACACATAAACACACCTGCCAATCATTTTCAGTGGAAAAAGAAAACAACTTTTTCTACTGAATGAAAGTGTTTTCTTATGCTCTGCTGTCTCTTGCTTTCCCAGACAAGAATCATTATGAAATAGACTTCTATTTGGGAGAACAGCTGATTGGGTTATTAAATTAGTTCTTGTTGACATTTAATATGTGGGATCAGAAAGAAAGTTATTCCCTTTCAGAAGGCTTCCATTGCAGTTTTTCTTGTAGTTTCCAGTCTCCTTTGCACTGAAACATCTACCAGTTTTCTGATTCTGGTATTCATCCAGTTCCCAGATTGTGACAGTATGGGCTCCTTTTTGGTTGTTTTTGTGTTATATTATTGAGACTGCACAGTACTCCAACTACTTGGCTTTCAATTCTTGTAATTTTATGCAAATATTTTCCACAAAAAAAAAAATAAAAATCTGCGGGCACTGCTAATTGCAAAGAAATATTGGTAACACTTTATTTGAAGGGGTGTGCATAAGACTGACATGACACTGTCATAAACATAACATAACGTCTGTCATGAACATGAAGGAGTCTTTATGAATGTTTGACAGATGTCATGAAGTGTCATTTGGTAAATAATGACACTTGATGCAAAGTTGCTCTAAAAGTTGCATTGAAAGTCCATTAAAAGTGCCAACTTTGCATTAAATTATAATTTACAAAAACATGCAAAGTTGGCATTTTTAATGGATTTTTAATGCAACTTTTAGAGCAACTTTGCATTAAAAGTGTCATTATTTACCGAATGACACTTTGACACCTGTCATAAACATTCATAAAGACTTCTTTATGTTCATGACAGGTGTTATGTCATGTTTATGACAGTGTCATGTCAGTCTTATGCTCACCCCTTCAAATAAAGTGTTACCGAAATATTTATCAAAGTGAGGTTGTACGTTTATTTTGGAACCCGGAGATATAATTTTGGCCCTTTTGTGCATCAGTGTGTGCTCCCAATTTTTATTCTGAAAACTTTTTAGAGTTCTATAGATTTGTTTTTTTCACCCTGGAAAATGTCAAATGCCTAAAAAAAGAAACCTAAATTATTAAAAGTACTTGCAGATGACAGGTCTAAGCACCAGAAAATGTCACACACTGAGTGTTCAGTGAGCTTGTTAGGGGATGATAGTTCTTCTAAAAAGCTCCCGCATAGATCCATGTCTCATTTAGGAAAAGCAGCGTCGCAGGATTGACGTTATCGAGCCAGAACAAATTAATATTCTTGAGTGTTTTTAAGCCTGCTTCATAGTTCCCATGTGAATCCTCATCAAAATGTACATCTTATGTCTTTATTTTTTTCTAATAAGATGCGACGATGCAGGCAGAGTCTTATCTGCAGTGGGGTTTCTGTTTATTTTGATGAATTATCAAATAAATTCAAGTCATTTTCAGCCATCTGTAACACATGCAAAAAAACAAAGCTGTTCTGTGATTGGATGCTGTATTTATGTTTGTATTTTTTGTCTCGCCCGTTGAACTATGCATACTCAAGTAAGTAGGAGCGCCGTCTCTGATGGACACTAGTGACTAATCCTGAACCTTTTGAGTTCCTGCTGTTGATGCTTATTTATAATAATAAAAAACGTGGACCTCTTGTTTTAATCTATTGCGACGCACACTGTTTTGTTATAAGAAGGAAGCAAAGGCTGTTTACAGGTTATTGAAGTTATTTTTATTTATATTAGACTCTCGAGTGTAAAAGGATGCCATTCAAAAGGAGCATAGGTAACCATACAAACTCAATTAACAGGGTCAGTTGGCAGGGAAGGGGGATTCGATGAAATCTCAAATCGTACCATATATACACAAAACATCTTGGAGAGATCCCAGAAACCCGATGCTATACATAGTTATTATTGCTTGTTACGGTAGAGCTACTGCAGCACCAGTAGCAAGGGTCATATTGCTATGTACCTGCTGTCATTTGCGTGGGATTTGTAGTTTTTCCACTCCGAGTGGCAGTTGTAGTTCTCCATTAAACAAGGTAGAGTTTTTCTCCTTTTTTTTTGTTGTTTTTGTTTTGTTTTTCCTTTTAGACAAAGGCTCATGAATACTGAGATACGGTCGACAGTGAAATATACAGAGTAGCATCATTAAGTAGTACAAGGAAAAGACAGAATTGCCACCTATAAAAAGTAATAATAATTTAAAAAAAGATGTATACCAAGTGAAGGAACTGCATAACCATTCACAGAAAAAATGAGTTGTTTTGCTACGAGCCAGTGTTTTGTTTTTTTTTCCCTACACAATATTCATATAAAAACATGAAAATAAAACGGGTGGTACAGATACATGTAAGAATATAAAACTACAACGCTTGTAGCATCGATACCGCTCAGACTGGCCTCGTCACTGTTCACAGTTTACACAGATTTCCAACAAACAAAGGGGGAAGAAGTTAGACCGTGAGGCGTCGATTCGTAGCTTCGCACCAACAACCAGCAGCGTCGCAGCTGGTTACGTCAGCAATCCCTTCCTTTTTTTAAGTGCTTTTAATAATATTTTTTCAGTGGTACTGATTCACATCTAGCATTCACTTTATTTAGATTAGTTTCTTTTTCATTTCATTAAAGTGTCCATTCATATGAAAACTAAACTTTTTTTTTTCTATACATTTTCTAGCAAAAAAAAACAAAAGAATTAACGTGAATACAGGTTCCTCGAATGGGAGGGGTTGGGGTGTGATTGATTTCCCCCGTAACCAGTCAGCATGCTGGGAGAGTACTGCGCTTCCACAAAAACAGGAGGTCGAGATGGTCCAGAGACGTCGCAGAGGGGAGAAAAAGAAGAAAAGACATTTATTTCTCAGACAAGTGAAGATAAACACGACAAAGGTTTCAAGTTTGGCAACAATCAAAACATCCGATACGTGTTAAACATCTTTAAATCATCGTAAATAAAATGCTTCTATTGAACTTTTTCATCAATTTGAGGATATGCTGATTTTAACAAGCTCATATTTCTTGCTGAAAAGTTGCATGCAAGTTAGTTTTCTCTTTTTTCAGACGTACTAATATATTTGCATTAGAAACTAGAAAAAAAAGACAGTAGGATTTTGTGTTTGCAGTGGAAGGCAGCATTAAACAAGCTTAAGTGCCGATTCTGGACACCACTGTCGCAGAGTAAAGCTAAAATTACAAGTTATAGTTTTGCCAGTTTAAAATCAATGTAAAAATCATGTTTTACAGTGTGACGGCATATCTGCTTCAAATATAAACAATGAATCACTATAATAACAACTGCTATATAGTTCTTAAGGGGAAATTGGTATCAGGAGGTCAAAGCCACAAAATTCTGATCGGTGCGTCTCTGTCCCTGGCGTGAGCGAGGACCTCGATGGAAAAATGAAACACATCATGATGGCGTCATGGGCACAGAGGAACTCACAGAGGGGGGTGGGGACTGCCTGTCAGTCAGGGGTAGGCTCTCATAGCCAGGGTTGCCATTGGAGGAAACGTTTGGAGTCCTGTGTGGAGACAGAAAGAGACAAGGACAGAAGAGGGAGGGAGAGAAGGAGCGGGGAGAGAAGGGGGAGGCAGGGGTGAGACACAATCAGAATGACACGGGGGACGAGGGGGCCGCAGGGTGACGGGACCCAAAGACAGGTAAAAGGAAAGAAGAAGAGAGAGATTAGAAATAAAGTGCAGAAAAGCACAGCACTTAGTGTAACTATAAGCACCACTGGCCCTCAAGGGAAGCGCCAGACAGGCACACAGTCCACTCCTGATGTAAAACAGAAACCTGCATTTAAGATTAATTCATCACCAACAAACCAGCTCTGATGTTGCTCTAATGAACTTTGACTTGCAAAAACTCAAAACCTCACCAAGTATTTCTGGTCTAGTTTCTAGTGCAAATACACAAAAACTAACTTAAGTAACTTTTCAGCAAGAAATAGGAGCTTGTTTTATATAAATAATTCCTTTCATACTGATAAAAAAAAATTACTAGTTATAAGTGAAATAATCTGCCAGGAAACTTTTGCCATATTATAAGTTGTAATGTCTTGCTCCACTGGCAGATTTTTTCACTTCTAAAATGGGAATATGTCTTGTTATAAGTGAAATAATCTGCTGGTGAAACCAGCACTTTTTCATCAATATTAAGGAATTGTTTACTTAAAGCAAGCTCCCGTATTGTGCTTAAAAGTTACTTTTGTCTTATTTCAAGAGCACAAACATATTTGCACTAGAAACTAGACCAGAACTACTTGGTAAGATTTTGTGTTTTTGCAGAGATCTGAGTAAATTTAAAATGAGTGGACTATGCTTTAGTGCTTGCTCTCTTCCTAAGCTATGTCAGTATATTTGTATCTGTGTGATAATATTATCAATGAGACTAATCAGAGTGATTTATAGCAAGATAGCACCAAATAATTTGAGGGGAGGGGGGAGTGTAAAAGAAGGGGAACCAAACGGGGATCAGGAGGATCTTGGAGAGAGAGAAGCAGCAGGACAGGTCGCAGGGAGATAATAACCTGAGCGATCCGGACACCACAGTGAGGAGACGGATGAGAGCGATGATGCAGGACTGGGGAGTAGGGGGGGTGGGGGGGCCGAGGGGTTTACCTATCGACAACCTGAGCCTCACATCGCCGGAGGTTTTTACGAGCGCGGCCTTGTCAGAGAGGCCCTCCCCCTCCGGCACAGCAGTGCACCTGGACTGCTGTCCAGGAGACAGGAGGCCGTTTGCAACCAGATCTGTGAAATGTCCCCGAGCGGCACTACATCGTCTGTCCTGAAAACACCTGACAGACGGATAGACAGACACACAGACAGACAGACAGACCGACCGACCTCTGGAGCTGTGTCTGTTCCTCTGCCTACACTCTGCTTCACACTGACCTGTCTGTGTGTCTGTCTGCAGTTCATGTGCAGCTCTGTGTGTGTGCATGTGTACATGTAGACACTGAGACTACAACTGCATCCCCAATAATTCAGAAAGAGTTGATTTATTTCCGTAATTAAATTCAAAAAGTGAATTCCTTTTCATCTTTATTCTGCACAGAGTGACGCATTTCGAGTTTTTATTTCTGTTCATTTTGATGATATTGGCTTACACCTTTAATCAAAACCCTAAATTAACTTTCTTAAAGGGCTAGAACAGGTTAGTTTAGATCTGTGAGCTACACAAAACATGTTCATTGCAGTATTTGAACAAAATTATTCTTAGAAAATGAGATTTCAGTTTTTTAGGGTGTCTTTACACTCACACATGAAAATGGCTTCAAACAGATGTGCAATTACACAACCGTACATCTTTGAAAAGCAGAAGTAGAGCCTCCTGCACAACCAACAAGAATGTAGAAAGTGGTTTCTGGATGTTAAGTCAACAACAAAACACTTTATTCTTTTTTCCCAGCGCATACAGTCGTGCAACCAGCTGACCAAACGTGCCTGGGTTGCTTGGTGACGGGGCTAGACTTAGCAGGGGTTGCTGGGTAATGGTGCAGTGCCCATGAGGTGTGACTTAACAACTGGGATATTTTTGAAATGGCTTATTTTCCAGACACCAAAAAACATTAACTCATTGCTAAAACTAAATGATTATTGTTTTTTAATTATAATGCTTGGGCGGTTTCTCCAAGCAGTTGAGACCCAAATGGAAGCACAACAACATGTAAAACGTGAATTTTACATAATAGGTCCCCTTTAAAAACTTAAATAGAATATAAGACTAATAAAAAAATTTTTTTTTAATGCAGAAATGTTGATGTGCTGAATAGTATGTTCATGTATGGTATAGTAAGTCCACTCAGTGCTCGGTCAGGGCTTCTTGCATGGATTATTGCATCAATGCAGTGTGGAATGGAGGCGATCAGCATTTGGAAGTGCTGAAGTGTAAAGGAAGTCCAGCTTTCTCTAAAAGCAGCCTTCAATGTTGGGTCTGGTGTCTCTCGTCTTCCTCTTGACAATCTCTCTATAGATTTCTGTGGGGTTCAGGTCAGGACAGTTTTCTGGCCAATAAAGCGTAGTAATTTTATGGTGGGTGGATTAAAGCTCATCTGCAGAGGGAACCATGAACTGCTCTGACATGTGCTGACTTTGGACTTGATAAATCTCCAAAATCCTGAACCCCAAATCATCATCGATTTGCCAAGCTTCTTGTGTCCTGTGCCTCTCTACTCTTTATCCAAACTCTGCTACTTTAAGCAAACAAAAGGAGAACTTTGGTACACTGGGCAAAAGTAACTTTTCTCCATCTTTAGCATTTATCGATGTTGTCTCTGGTTCATGCTTAACACAACAAACACCACAGTTTTAGGCCAAGCCCTGGAAACGTCACTCACTCAAATTGAAGTCCACTTCTTTTGAATCTTCCCCAAAACTACACATTTTTCTACAAAGTGTTTTTTTTCCTTCCACTCAACTTTCTGTTAGTATTGGACGCAGATGTAGGCAGAGGAAAGACTTTAGCAGCTCAACTTCTCACAGCCGGCTAAGCAAGGTTGGTGGCTTACACCGACTTATTCACTCTTTGTTTCCCTAGCAACTCACTCACTCTTTGGTTACCTAGCAACAACTTGTTGAGTAACTGACACAGCACAGCAGCAGTTTAAATTTTCACCTCTGTGCCTCATAACTGCTTAAAAGCAGACAATCATGTGGAGTGAAAACTGTGGATAAAACAGAAAAGGTCACACCACCAGTATAACTATCGATATCAACTGATATGAGATGCTTATATTGTTAGTTAACCTAGTTTTAACGTAATATTTCAGTATCAAAATGCTTTCATTTACCAGTCTCGTGTAATTTTCTTACTTTCTCAAAATCCAAACATTAGGTTTTTGCCATTAGTAAGCCATGATCATCAAAATTGATGGAAACAAATTCCTGAAATATTCCACTCTAAATGTAGTTTCACCTTTTTAAATTCATTTACTGGAAGGAATTCTAATTTACTGGCGCCACCTCGTGTCTAACCTGCCTTTCTCTGAGCAAAGATGAGCGTAGCTTGCTGACACTGTGATAAATCTGTGTGCTGAAGTGATGGACTAGGATTTTAGCTCAAAGCTCTCAGCAATGATTCAGACTCTGTGTTGTGTTTCTCTCCTGATGGACCCTGGTCTGAGATGGGGGTCAGCAGTGTGGAGGTGCCAGATGGTCCAGATGTGGCGACAGAATCACAAGGTTGATGTGTGTCTGAAAACATTCAGCATGTTTCGTCTGTCTGTCTCCCTGTCTGTCTGTCTGTCTGTCTGTGTGTCTGAGTGTCTGTGTTACTCACGGGAGGGGCGGCGCACTAGAAAAGGGGGGTGTCCACCCGGCCCCCGGGTAATTATAGAAGGGGGCCATTGCCCCTCGCTGAGACCCCGAGGATGCCTGTCTACGTGCCTGATGGGAGGTGAAGGGGTCCTCACTCTCGCTGTCCGAGTCGTCGTACTCCTCTGATTCACTGTTGGCGTCCATGACAGAGAGAAAAAGCAAACAACGGGGAAACATAAGAGCAAGGAAATGGAAACCATTGAGTCTCTGTAATTACTTATAGTTGGTAGATTGAGTAAGTTCAGTGTCAGCCACATTTATAGGAACCCACCTTTGATTTGAGTAAATCTGTTCATTGTGAATTGGTGAGGAATCCATGCACTACTGTTTTTCACAGTTATTGGTACTTTTGCTGACAATATTCTGCACACTTAACATATATTTTGGAGAATTATGTAGCTGAAAAACCCACCGATGCTCTATTTTCAGTCACTGTAGAAATTATTTCACAGATCCTCCACTGACTGGAGACTGGGCATGAGGTGCTTTTCCTGAAGCACATGGACCTGGACTGATTGATGCTGAGACGTTTACACCTTATACTCATGTAGTCGGGTCTTTATAAAAACAAATATCTTTGCCAATTGTTTAGAAAAATTATATCATACACATGTGATCAGTTTCAGAATAGTTTTTATCCACGAACCTGCAAAATTCTGCCCCTCAGTGTTGTTTTAAACATGCCACACCCATAGGGGGCACA
Source organism: Poecilia reticulata (assembly GCF_904066995.2). Taxonomy (NCBI): domain Eukaryota; kingdom Metazoa; phylum Chordata; class Actinopteri; order Cyprinodontiformes; family Poeciliidae; genus Poecilia; species Poecilia reticulata. The sequence goes on from NC_088845.1 coordinate 14,678,579, forward strand.
ATAGCACAAAGCTAAAACCTGTAAGTCTCTCAAATTGCTTCAAAATAACCACGACGTCCTGTTAGGAATTAAACATGGCAGCAGAAGGTTCATTTGCATGGACAGATATATAGGTTGAACTACTTTACAGTAGCGTTTTCAAATAGAAAGTTATTAAAACACAAGGCGATGTTGATTGGAAATCTTGTCAAAACCACATAAGCGTCGCAGACTGTAATGCGCCGGACGCTACATCTCCGTTTTCCCATGAACACACGCAAACACAAATGAGAGTTTTCTCAAATCTCCTCTTTGTCAGTGTCATTATAAATAATTGGTTTTAGGTTTAATTAAACTGAGACTGGGGACTGTGAAACAGTGGAGTAACAAACTCAGCCTGATATAATCTGTTTTTAAAGCAGGAATGTTCACCATCGACAGTCGTAAACGTTAAAGAGCAACAGATATCTGAGCCATTCGAATGCCTGCATGGTGCTTCTTTTTCACCTGGGAAAGCTTCTCCAGGCTCCAGGCAGAGAGCAAAGGATGGCAGTGAAGGCCAGGCCAGAGAGAAAAGAGTAAAGGGAGAGGTAGAGCAATCCCTCCATCCCGTCATAACACAGGCCTTTGAGCGAGTCGATGTAGTCCTAAAAGGAGAAAAAAAGGGATAAAATGCTCAGAAAGTTTGGAGGTTTTGCTTTGGGAATGCTTGATTTTAATGCTGCACCTTATTAAGGATCCTGCAGTTCAGCAGTGCCACCAGCTGATGAAAGTTGCCCTCTGTGCTGTTGAGTATCTGCTGAACCTCCCTGAGTGATTTCTGCGAGTGGCACAAAGTTGACAAAGGTGAGAATTTTCCTTTTGAGTCTTTTACTTGCACTTTTCTGTGCAAAAGCTGTTCCCTACCTCGGCTTTGGGGAACTGTGGCAGAGCATTCCTGTCCAGGCTGGAGAGGTGTGTGTGGATGCTTGACAGCGCCCTCTGAGACTGGGTCAGCAGCTAAACCCAGAAATTCACCGAGGTCAGTGCCATCACACGCTTTTGATTTAGCATTTTCACTTTTACTTTGTTGTTTGTTTTGAGTGTAAGTGCTAATCTGAGTAATCTACAGCACCAGTGCAATGTTCATCATCAAGACTTTGAATTATTCTTATGCAATCTTTTTATATTTTGTGTATTTTGTTTGCAATGCAGACATGCTCAAATAATTCTACATTAATAATTCAGCAGATGAGCTATACCACACTGCAGAGGTCAACAAAACATTTGATGGTTCCCTTTCACAGACTATCCCTCCATCTCATCATAACACAGGCCTTTGTGTTATGACACAAAGCAAAATCTATACATTTTCCTTTTTTAAATATTTATTTTGGCACCAGTGGCTTTTATTGAACATTAATTAGACAGGAAAGAGGATTTGGAGAGAAGGGGAAGACATGCCAATGCTGTAAAAATTGGGACGAATGCTGTGCAGTTCTGGATGAGAGTTTAGTGAAATTATTGAACATTCTATCAGCCGTATTATCTACTGATATTGTTATTGATACATATGTTGTTTTCTTCCAGTGTAATTTATTTTCCATAAATAAAATTACATTGCAGTTCTACACTTAACAAGGGATAAGCTAAACAATGGTTGGTCCTTGTGGACTCTCTGGAGCAAATGCCCAAAACAGTTCTGAAAGACTGCTATTGATCTATATCGTTATTGATTTAGGCCTTTCAGTCTCAACTAATCTCGCTTTGCGATTTTACGTTTCTGTCCACATTCTGTCTCAGTCGCTTCACTGAAATACTGCTGAGAACTGACTGCAGAGTATTTAGCAGGTTTTAAATTTCCCAACCACGAAACTCTTCTGCTGTTTATTTGTGGTGTGTTTTCTCTGCAGCTGGATGAGGCAGATTTATTCAAATGATCACGGTTGGTTTGATCTGATGAGTTTACGTAAACAAACTGGCCGTACATGAACATCTCTGCTTCTGACATTCCACTTTCCGACTCAGTGCTCACAGTTCAATGTGCTGAAACATGTCCACACGGCTGAAAGCGATCACATTACCTGCTGGAATGGACTGTTCATGCTCCTGCTGCAGGTCAGGTAATAATCCAACACGTCTGAACGGCCAGCAAAACAGCAGCACACAAAAGATCAGCGAACAACAGAAAGGAACATTCATCTGGTATTGTTTTGGATTCTGCTATCTGAGGCACATTTAGGGCGGTAGATCATGTACAGGGCAGGGGTTTATTTTCTTTCTTTTTTTTTTTTCAGAAGCTGTGCCGTCTGTACCTGAGCTGGTGCCGGTGGTGATCTGGGTGGAGTTGAGGACGAACGTGTTTGGTTCAGAGCAGAAGTCGCTGAGGGCCTGCAGCAGGAAAGATGGGATGACATGAAAGGAATGATGGGACAGATGGATAGACGAGAAGAAATGAAGAAAATGATAGAAGGAACAAAGTTAGTAGAAACATTGGCCAGTTGAAATGTTTAACATATCTAACTGCAGTCCAAAATTTATGGCAAGCTTTGGTTCGGTTATGTTGAATCCTCCTGCCTTTTAACCTATTTTCTATTTATTTTATTTTTGATTTAATCTTTATTTCACCAGGAACATCCCATGGAGATTAAAAATCTCTTTTCCTGTAAAAGTGGCGTTAATAAGTGCTTTCCCTCCTGAACTTATTTTGAGTTGGAGTTCCAGTTATTTGCGAAAGTGTTCGGACTGCTCTAACTTTTAAACATTTTTCACGAAGGGGTTTGCAATTTATTAGCCTACTGTGTGTAAGACCAACTAAGAATCTGCATTTGTTATATCTTTTATTATTTCATTTATCATAATAAATTTATTGTCGTGTTAAGAATTTTGATTTATCGTTCTCATGATAAATTCCAACTAGTAATGTTTTTTAAAAAACTGTCTGGGTTGTTGTTGTTTTTAACCATTTCATCCGCTGTTTGTTCATCAATAAATTTGAAAACAGGATTAAATGCCGTTACTGTGTGAATTGTAGTACTAATCAAACTTTTTTTATGTGACTGGTGTCCTAAAAAAGCGTATTACAAATGGGTATGTTGCTCAAGTTTTGCAGCCTTCACAGTGATATAGTTGCCTAAAAAACTATATCGATAAAAGTCTTATCGTAACTTTTATTGTTTTCACAATAGCAGCACAGAATATTACAATAAAACTTCAAGTCCACATCGCCCCTCAGATCATCACAAAACGGTGAAGTGGAAGGAAAATTTTACATGAGCTGTGGACTCTGCAGCTCCTCCAGAGTTACCATGGGTGTCTTTGTTGCTTCTCTGATTAATGCACTCCCAGACAGCCTGATTAGGCGAATATGATATTTTAATATGATATTATTTAAGGGTATCAAAACAAAGTGGCTTAAATGCAAATGCACGCCACAGTTCTCATGTTTCATCCAATTCACAGTAAAACCACGTTTGTTTGTTTTTTTGGTCTAAATAAAAAAAATCCCCATAAAATACACTGAAGTTTAGCGTAAGAATGTGATAAAATTTGAAAAAGTTCAAGTGCAAGAAGAAAAAAGAGAAAAAAAAAAAGTCGCAGCTTGAGATCGCCCCACCAGAAGAGGGAGTGAGAGCCCCACACAAGCAGGCCGGCTGACAGACTGGGAACCACTGACCCAACACAGCACAGACTGGGCCGCCTCACAGCTGCTCCATTGTTTCCCTGTCAGTAACCAAGGACAGAGTGGCTCTGTGTGGACGCATACGCTTTGGGACATCTCCCACCAGCCCTACATGTCACTGGGAAACTGAATAGAAAATATACCCACATTTTCAACTCTTTTGAAGGATGAAAGCAGCCCCTCCTCCGAGACAATGGCCGCACTTTACAACTAAAAATGGACATTCTTCGGCCGCAGACGTAAACAGGTTCTTTATGCTCCATAAAAGTCAGCCTTTGCTCCCCACATTGTAAATGTACATTACTTTCACACTTGGTCTTATTACCCAATAGGTTAGGCTGCAGCAAAACCTTTGAGCTTATCCCACAGACAGCAAGCTGATTGTTTCTGCTTTCTGGTCCTAAAATGCACTCCCCAGCTCTTCCTGTCCCCTCCTTGCTCTCGCTTAAGGCACTTCTGTTCATCTTTTATCTTTATTTCTCCAAGCCAAATGCCCACAAACTTGCGAGTACACTTGCATGCGAGAGCACGCACTCCGGTGGACAAATGCACTTTGTTAACAAGCGCGCACACGCTCATTGAATCTTTAATCTCTGACCCATTTTCCTGCCGTCTTGGTTCTCTGCCATGACTGCAGCATTCCCTACGATGCTGGGCTTTTCACAGTTTAGCACAATGGAGACAGAAATTAAACACAGGCCTGCCATCAGGGGTCAGGCCTCTTTAATCCATCATCTCTCAACTGCTGCCTTTCGCTGACAGTCCCTGCTATCACTCCTGTTCCTGCCCAGTTTTTCTGGATCCGTACTCACCACCACCGTGGCAGTTTCCAAACCCAGGGAGCCCCAGCTGAGGAAGAGAGCCAGCCACGCCAGCACGGTCATCCTGTGAGGGAGGAGGGGAAGGCAAACGCTGCTCAACCAAAGGGACACTCAGTACATCAGGCCAGAGCGGTTTCAGTCTGGAGATAAAAAACCGAGTGCACTCACAGGATGAGCAGCCAGCGGGCTTGCTTGGCCAGTCCAAGCAGGATGAACAGACACACTATGAGGTCGAGCAGCAGCAGCAACACGTACGACAGCCACCTGAAAGAAACACGGAGATTTTCACATCAGTGACCAAACAAGCAGAACCAATTTTATCCTAAACGCAACGCAGTAAAGAAAGTATCAGTTGAGTTGATTACATTCAACCTTTAAGTGTTAAAACTTGTATCTCAAGACATGAAGTTAAAATTCATCGTCAAGATAAATAAACATGATGGTATTAAATAACATTTATATTTATTTTAAACAACTGGTACAATGTTATTTATCATGGCAGGCAAAAATTTAATATTTTTTACTCTTACTTTGGTATCGTTTGTTTGTTTGTTTGATTTTACTTAACAAAAATTTGATAAATCAAATTTGATCAAATGTGTTTTGATAAAGCAAATATAATTTTGATAAGTTGTCAAAAATGTATCGAAAATGTTGATAATTTTAGAGAAAATGTTATCCAAAGTTTTATAAAATGTATCAAATTTTTCAAATTCAAAATTAATACATTTTGAATTTATCAAATCAAATTGATACATTTTGAATTTGTCAAATAAAAATATCACTAAAAATAAGCAATCATTTTAGTTTTATTGTTTGAAATTAAAATAAACAAAAAATTATCAGAATACCAAAGTAAGACAGTAGAAAATACATAAAGTTTCCACTATTTATACTTGCTATTTATAGTAATGTGACATTGTCATTTTTGCATAAATCGTATTTATATGGGTACTGTTTAAGACAAAAGAATTGAATAATTTTCCACTGAATAAATATTTATCCACAGAAATCTCTTTAAGCTTTGATAAATAACCTCACCTGTAGTCCTCATTGACTATCAGTGTGTTGGCGGCCCAGCCAGGCGTGAAGGGGTTGGGCAACAAGCTGCTGGTGGGCACCACCGTGGGAACCACAGAGGGCGGGACGGGAGTCAGGGGCGTGATGGACGCCCCGCTGACGCCGCTGTCATTTCCCGGCCCCGCCTCTACGCTGGACCGAGCCAGGGAGATGGAGGAGAGGAGGTTTATCACGTTCTCGGACAGCCTCCGGCAGTTCCGCGTCGACACCAGGAACGGCTTGCTGCCGGAAAACATCTCCTCCATGGAGCTGAGAGGGCCAGAGACGGAGAGCTGCAGTCCAGTAATGGTGTCTGAAATCTACGAGGGGAGGAGAGGAAGAGCGTGAGGGCGAGCTGAGTGGGATAAAAACCACAAAACAGCCATAGTGATGCTTATAATTGCACATAAAAGTAGCTGCATAGAGAAGGAGATAGTGCTAATGCACTTATAACCTAAAACATCGCTAATAGATTAGAGAGCAGCTCCCTTTTAGAAAGGGGCGTCTGAGTCAGAGCACCGAAAAGGGACTCTGCACTTTTCTGTAACCAGGAGATTTTAACAATTAAGTCCCTAAAGTCCCCAAAAACTTTTCAGTGAGTCAAACTTAATCAAACCTGTGAGCCGGGTGTTGATCATGGTGAAATAAACGTCTCCTAGCGAGACAGGAATGTGATCTCTACAAGCAGATCTCTATTGATTTAGATTTACAGTTTTTTCTAAGAGTCAGCACATCAACAGAGTTTGTGTCAAGGTTTTTCTCTCATTTAATCTGTCATCTGTCTGAATCCTTCACTGCAGAGATTAATCTGCTATACTACAGCCACAAATGGAAGCCTTTGTTTTTTTAAATCTAATATTTTTCATCTAGTTTCCTGTAAATTAGCTTAGTTACGATTCAAATGGTAAACACTCAATGTTTATATTTGCAGCACTCACTAGATTACAGACGCCGCTTGTGAAAATGTGTAATTAGCCTTGAAATAATACTACTCTTTTATTGCAGGAGACCACTCTCGTGCTAAAAACATTGATTTTTGAAGACTTTCTGAACTTTATCACAAATCTACTCCCTGTCTGTGATGACAACATGAATCTGGGTCCTCATTCAGTCTGGTTTGTCACATTTCCGGTTGTTTTAAACTATTTTGACTGTAAGTATAGGTATATTAAGCTGGGAAAGTGTTTTCTTGCAAAACAAAAACACATTTGTCTCACAAGAATTGCATGATCTACTTGTCTTTCCCATTTTGAGGACTAGCTGGAAGAAGTGGGCCTCTTTATCAACTTGTGCTTTTTTTTAGAGAAAACAGAAAATGATAGATTTCTGGTAAAAAAAAAAGTTCTGACCAATTTTAAATGATCAAATATACATTAATAAATGTTTCAGTTCCACTTTTTCATGGATTTTTAAGGGTGAAAACAGGTGAGGGAGTGTTCATTAAACAAATTACAGATTGGGGATTTCAAAAAAGTGAGATTATGCTGCTGCAATTCCAGAAAAATAAATTTTTAGAACTTAGTGTTCAGTGGTATTTTTCATTCCTGCTCCTGTAGAGTACGTTTTAGAATTAGTCAAACGTTCATTTGTTTTGTGAAAGGACCTTAATTTAGTTAATTTGTACTAAATAACACGGCATTTTTTTCTATTATGGAGCAAATTGCTCAGGGCAGAAATCACAAATGGAGGAAAGATTCACTGCGCACATTTAATAATTAATCACATGATGAAAAGGTCACCTTACTGTTACTCAAACCATATTTAGATAGCTTAGGATGATGCATCTTTTAACTTAATGTCACACATAGTTTATCTGTACCAATGAAAATCCCAAATCCAATCTGTGTTGCTGTAACTCATAAATATTCACCTCTGCTGTCACTTAGGCTGCGTTAACACTGCAACACGAAGTGACGCAATTCCGATTTCTCCAATGTGAACTGCAAACGAACTGAAAGTGTCCCGCATGCGCAGTAGAGGACGCAGTAACGTCACACACGGAGAGCGTGCTCGGTGTTTGCGGAAGTAAACATGGATGGTAAAGGTGGAGCGTAAGCTTTCGATTTTGAAGTTGTCGTCCGACTGGAGCCAGCACAGTAACAACTTAACCCTCATTATTGTCCGCCATGGTTGTCGTTTTTTCTTCCTGCGTGCGCCATATCAGGATGCAGAATAGTGACGTTCGTCGAGAATCAATGACGTTCTGGAAGTGGCCTAGGTCGCATTCGAAAAAAATCCGACCTCTTTTTCAAACCGTCATAAAAAGATCATATAGCTACAGGTCGCATTGAGGCAAAAAATAAAAATAAATAAATAAATAAATAAATATCGGAATTGGGTCACTTCGGGCTGCGGTGTGAACGCAGCCGTATTAGCATCATTATCCTGACCTCATGGAGGAGTGACATTTAGCAGTCTGACTCACAAACCGCTGCCAGACCACAGGACAAATCGATAAGTTTGCATTTGATTCTTTTTCCTCTGTGAGGCTTACCACATGTGAATCTGCCCCTCTCTCCTCCCAACACAAACAAACAAACAAACAAACAAACAAACAAACAACACTCCGCATGACATTTTCCTGGGGCGGGGGGAAGCAGCACTCACCAGCAGATCAATGGAAGCTAGCGTGTAATTGGCTGTGAGAAGAGACGAGGTCAACTGATACATCCCATCGTGAGCCTCGCTGTTGCCATAGAAACCGATGCCTATGGCAACACTGCAAAAAGGGGAGGGAGGAGGGTAAAGAAAAGCATGAGAACATTATTGGAGGGTGACAGGCAGAAAGCAGGATAGAAGAGCAGATAAATGCAATGTTTAATTCAGTGTGTACATTTTAAATGAATGTGACACGGAGGAAGATGTGAAGTGCTTTGGATGAGCGTACCAAGAGTGAAGCAAAAGGGAAAAGAATAAACAGATGACAGCAGCAATAAAACACAAAATCAGGCGCTTGGCTGTTAACGCATAAGCTCCAGGGGAGGGGGGGGGGGGAAATATTCAAAATGTTAAACATAGTGTTTACACATTTCTCCGTTATTCAAATATTCAGATTAAGGCGCGGGCCAGATGTTCATCAAATCCCCTCGAACCCAGGAGAAATGGTATGACCCAATCCCCCACAAAGTATGTGACCCAGATTAGAAAGCAAGCAGGGGAAATGGAGGAATATGTGTTTTTCATTCCAAGCTGCCAAATGTGAACCAAGCCAGCTAGATCCAAGCAAAGGCCAGCAGCTGAGGGCTCATATTAGGCATATTCAACATTATATTTGCTATTCATGCACAGAGAGCTTTCATGTTGAGCATCAGTGAGGATGAGGCCCTAATATTTCATCGCAGTCCATAAGGGGGAGACACGAGCCACTCTATCATCCTGCAGTGTGTAAACGAGGACAACATTATGGAAGCTGAAATCAAATTTGCTGCACATTACCCCCCCTGCAAGACAGCGATGCAGTCTGAACGCATGTAAAAGTACAGGAAGTGGAACGTAATGAGCATTAAAAGCATTAAAGTGCACTTTGATTTCCTTGCACCTCACAGATGGCTGAAGCTTTGGATGTACAGCAGAGCTTCCCCTGAGTGACTCATTCTTCCATTATACAAGAGGCGCGTGTTGGACAGATGTCAAGCAGTGTTTCTGAGCACTGTATGGCAACCACAATGTGCAGACTCGATGAAAGCACAATCAGCGGAGACGTGGGGGGAACAACTGGTGGGTAAAGGACCAGCGGTTTCTGCGCTGGGACACTCCGCACACGTAATGCTGTGGCAGGCTGTGGTTGGGAAATAGGAAAATAACATGACTGTGTGGAAAACTGAAAGCCACATGATGGAAGTGATGATGTGCGACCTGTGATTCACAGTCGGATGTTTGCACTTTTTACTGCTCAGTATAATCTCAACCACCTAAATGCGGCTTAGTGTCATGCTTTTCTTTTTTTTTTTTGACTTCCTCATTTTTTGGCGTGCTGTTTTGCTCTGTCACGCTGATCAAAGAGAATTTAAGAGGAAATTCAGCTTACAATGAGTCTGCGATGACTCATCGACTCAGTATTTTTAGAAATAAGTTGACACTGTTTGAATGAGGCTTAGTGCTAAGGCACTTTGAGGTACTTCCACAATGACTTCACTTTCCCGACAATGTGGCTGCTTCTAACAGTGTTAATGTTTACCTATGCAGTTATGCAGCAATGCTGAAGAACAGCCAGACACTGTGGTAACATTAAAAGCAATTTAAAACCACTCAAGGATTGGCTCTGGATTACTGTGACTTCAGTTCCCCTTTCCTTCTGTTGCAACACATCCTCAATTGGTCATTGTTAGCTTTGGGATTGGCATTAAGAAAGATATGTACTGTTAAAAAAGTCCCCTCGACAAATTTAATGTGTTTTTGCTTCTTTTGTTGCTCAAGTGATGCAATTACACTGCAAAAACACAAAACCTTACCAGGTATTTTTGGTCTAGTTTCTAGAGCAAATACTGTATCTTAGTACATTTGAAATACTAAGATACACTTATAACTAAATTGTAAGTTTGTTTTAAGTAATCAGTTCTTCACTGTTGATGAAGAAGATTATTTAACAAGACATTTTTCCCATGTTGTAAACGAAATAATCTGCCACTGGTACAAGCATCTTTTTGTCAATATTAAGGAACTGTTTACTGAAAACAAGCTCCAATATTTTTCTGAAAAGTCACTTATAAGATAATGTTGTCTTATTTAAAGATATTTGCACTTGAAACTCAAAGTTACTTGGTAAGATTTAGGTGGTTTTTTTTTTAGTGCAAACAACATCTGATTCCACATGGTGATAACCAGAGCTAGCAAAACCACTAATTTTTAATTATATATGCATTTTAAGACAAAAAAAACTGGCTCAGGGTGAAAAACTGATTACATCTGCTGTTAAGTTGGAAATTATCTGTCATTATAATTATTATGTTTTCTTGAGCAGGTTAGCAGAGGTCTACAGGCTATACTAAACCTGTTCACTACATTTTTTGCCTAAAATTGGAAATCATTCTTACATAACGGAAATCATACAGTACATCTTTGAAAAGCAGAAGTAAAGCCTCCTGCACAACCAACAAGTGGTTTCTGAATAATAAGTCAACAATTCTATTCTATTCTATTCTATTCTATTCTATTCTATTCTATACAGCACATACAGTGGTAAAACCAGCTGACCAGACATGCTGGGCATTTGCTTGAGTTGCTAGGTAACAGGGCAGTGTCTGCCAAATGTGACTTAATTTTCAGTAGGTTTTTTGAAACAGATAAAAAAAACATTAACTTATTGTCGAAAAAAGAACTTGGTGTATTTTTTATGTGTCTGGGAATTTATTTGGAAGCAGTTAAAACCCAAATGGAAGCATAAAAACAGGCAAAAAGTGATTTTTTCATATAGGTCCCCTTTGAAAAAAAAAACAACAGATTTCCAAGTTTAATCTTTCTGTTTCATTGTATTTTCCAAAAATATAGCTGGGTTGCATCTAGAATTAAATATTGTATTGTAATTTGTATTCCCTCACTTAATGCATAATGTAAAATGTGTCATTTTGTAAAAAAAACCCCCAAAAAACACTTCAAATGTGTGACTTTTTCTCGCAACAGTTTTTGTACATTTCTGTAGTGCTGATGAAGCCTGGCGCCCGCCTCTCACCAGCACAGTGTAACAGCTGCCACCGCCACCCACGTGACGCAGCAGATGCCCCTCCCCTTCTTCCCGCTGTAACCATGACCCGTGCTGCCGTCTTCATCATCGTCCTCCTCCTCTGAACCCTCGCTCCGGTCCCCGCGGTGACAGCAGCAGTAATGTATGAGGAAGGACAGGACCACCAGGAGGGAGATGACAAGAGCGATGGCCGATAGACTGGACAGAATGAGCAGAGTCTGTGGGTTAAAAAAAGACGAGAGACGAGAGAAGAGGGAGAGGGTGAGAACAGCAGATGAACTGGGATGTGTTGGGGAAAAAAAGTAATTTTAATTCAAATAATTATTATAACGTGCTGGCCGGCTACACTAGCCAGAGACTGAGCACCAAAACGCACCACAAATCAGAAATCACTTCTGTCTGTAGCCATCAGATTAAACAATACCCAACTGAGTGTCTTTAAGTCTCTCATTTATAGACAGTATTTCCACGTGTATTCTTGTTATTATTTTATTTATTTAGACATATTTGACTAACACATGTCCATCCATCCTTGTCCCTTGGTGGCGTCGGGAGGGTTGCTGGTGCCCATCTCCAGCTGGCGTACCGGGTGAGAGGCGGGGTCACCCTGGACAGGTCGCCAGTCTGTCGCAGGGCAACACAGAGACACACAGGACAAACAACCATGCACACACACACTCACACCTAGAGACAATTTAGACCAATTAGAGACCAATCAACCTGACAGTCATGTTTTTGGACTGTGGGAGGAAACCGGAGTACCCGGAGAAAACCCACGCATGCACACTCCATGCATAAAGACCCGGGCCGGGAATTGAACCCAGAACCTTCTTGCTGCAAGGCAACAGCTCTACCAACTGCGCCACTGTGCAGCCCACACTTATGTATATGTTTTATAAATGTTATATTTCTTATGGTTATATTTGTATGAGTAGTCGTATTCTATGCTACGCTACATTATGCTATGCTATTCTATGCTGTTCTATTCTAGTCTGGTGTATTCTAGACTGGTCTACTGTAATAAAGATGATTAATTTGAGAACGTTGAACTCTAGAGCTGATCAACAGGAGTATACTTCAAACACATAATGTAAATACTTTAACAGATTTTTAAAATGCTGCAAACATGAGGTAATTCTTTGTCTTCTATCCTTATTTCAGAGACTTTCAGCTCTAAAACCTTGATGTCTCTCTGCTCTGTGATGGATTTCAACGCCACTAAGCCATATCAGACTCTGCTTTTGACCAGGCTCCATGTCACAAAGTCAACATCACTGAAAGGCATTTTGCTCTGACACATTACCGCGGCATTATCCTTCATCCATCTGCCCGTCTGTCACTCCTCCACCTTACTCCCTCTGTCTCACCTCCTGTTCTCAGACTCTCTTCCCCGCCCCAGCCGTTTCCCTCACGTTCTCCAGCTCTCGTTCTCCTTTCCCCCCACTCTGCCGTCTCTTTCTTTCTTTCTATCCACACCACTGAATCTCTATTAATAATCTGTGACCTACTTAAATACATTCGCTGCCACTCTCTCCGGCTCCCTGCTCTAACTCTGCTCGCCTTTCCGTCTCTGCCCAGTTTTCCGCTCATCAACCTCCACGTATTACTCATCACCACTCTCATCCCGTCTCTCTCTCTCTTTCTCCATTTCTCTGTCTCCAAGCACTTTTGGTCTCTTTTGTCTTTCTGTTCTGCAGAATAATTTCTGCTCTTCCTTCACCAGCCCACCTCCTTTTTTTGTACCACAGAGTAGTCACCAATGGAAGCTTAACCAAAGGGATTGAAATTTTGCTTTTTGCTTCAGAAATGCCTCCATAATCCAAACAAAAGCAACTGTGGAAACATGCAACCTCAAATTGCTTTACATAGCTCCAATTTGCACAGAAACACTGCAATATATCTGCAAAGAAGAGATGGGCAAGAGTTGAGAGCTAATTGCACGGCTCAATGCAATCTTCCCTCCTGTAATTGGGTCCATTAATAAACAAGGACAAGAGGTTTAAATGCCTTTAAATGCTGTTGTGATGGATCTGCAGGTTTTTATGGAACAATTAAGAGTTTTTCTGGACAAACACTCCATCATCACACGAACATGTACTAAACTGTACCTGCATACACAGAAACAGTGGGTTAAAAAGTGGTTGTGGTGAGAGCCCGTTACCTGCTGGTACTCCCAGCTGTCGGGGGCGAAGATGTTGTCCCTCATCTGCATGCTGAGGTCCAGCCGGGGCAGGGCGTGACACATCCTCACCCATATCGAAGGAGAATAGCTGGGCACTGTGATCATGGCGGCCATTTTCCACTGCCAGCGGTCCCCTCCGCCACCCTGCAGGAGGGAAGACACAGAGGTCAGTTGGACCTGGATGTGAGGTAAGAACTAAAAAGAAGGAAAAAAGGGAGTTGCAGGTTTTCTTAAGTGCATCTTGGATGCGATGCTGCAGAAACAATGAGGCGTTCTGATAGGTGATCAACTGGACTGAAAGGTTTTGGGAGGTTTTCACACCTGTTAGTCTGGTAGAATCGGTTCAATTCGGGACCAAAATTGCGACATTTGTTACATTTTTAGCTACCGTGGTTTGATTTCAAGCCGCACCGTGTCAAACAAACCAAAACCTTTGAAAAACCTGTTTACCTCCTCGCCTGTGGTGGCGCTGCATCAAGAACCACAGAAGGAAACGACACAAAAACCTCTGAAGAAGACAAGAGTGCAACTTTCATCTTCATGAAATGTAAACTAAAATGTAGTTGCATCAGATTTTAGCAGTCGTAGGATTTTACTTTTGTCTTTGGTAAAAGACTATAAGCCATTTTTCCCTCTAGAGTTAGACTCTCACATTTGCTTTGGTTGTATTTACCTAGAATGCCATGCACTATAGTCCACTTCCTGCTTTTAAAGTGACCTCTGGTCCACTTGGCATTCACACTGCATTCAAACTGCACCAGAGTTCACTTCAAACAAAACATGACCAAGGTTTGCAGGCAGACCTATTTTCAATTGTGCGTTCACACCTACCCAAACAAATTGGACCTTTTAGACAAATATGCTAAGAGTTAAATTAAAGCGCACTGAACAGAGCTGGTGTGAATGCATCCTTAGATGTTTCTGTTGCTCCAACACTAGAGGTTCTTCTAAAGGTAACGTCAACGGCTTGTTGTTCTGCAGAGACCTGCAATTTATCCATCAAGTGAAATCTTTGAGTGCTACAGCATCAGAACATGTGTGTGTTTTGCAGCATATTTAATCTGTAACTGTATTTCCCAAGTTTTCAATTGAGAAAGACAACTTCTTCATTTTAGAGACTTTTAGTCAAATGATTCCCTAAGTTGAGATGTTTAAAATCGCTGTTTGTGTTGTAATCATGTTAATTTGATATCCAGGGATGATTAAAAACCCTGACAGAAATTATATAGTAACATAATAATTCTTATTTTCTCCCCACTACTGCTCCTTTCAGCTCTATGAATTAAAACTGAACTCCTCCTTTATGGATCATTTTGTCAAACCCTTACTGCAAGTCGAACTGGCGAGATCCCAGGTCATGTTTCAGAGCAGGCAGCTGGAATCACAAAACTAAAAGGGGAGTAACTTACAACTCAATATGCTTTAGATATATGCGCAAAAACACAAAAAAACCCTACTGTGCACCAACCCGGTGCTTCGTGGAGCTGCTTCTGTCTGTGTTTGTATCATATCACTACCACACACTCTTAAAGAAACCTGGTCCCTCTCCCTGCAGTCATTACAGCTTCATTATTACCTTCCAAGGTGGACCAGAGATGAAATATCTTTTTGTGGTTTTCACGTCCTGTGCATTCATATCGCAGTTTTTTTACGTTGACCAGGAAGCAAACAGAACGGACACAGATGAGGTAAGAGCGATCCGAACAGGGCTTGCACTAGAAACCCCAACCGGATCAGTTTTCATTGGTTTTTCCACATCTGCCTTGACTTGTTCTGACTCTGACACCAAGACAAATTCAAAGATCCTCATAGAAGTTAGTAGATAGATTTGCTTTGGACAGAGATGTGAGAGGAACCAAATGTTTGTTTGTTTTTTAGATTGATGACCAGTAACTGGACAGTCTGAATCAGAAAATATCCAATTTTATATTTAAGCGCTATGGCATCGGGCTGACAGAATGGGAGAAGTTGTTGCTGAGCAAAGAGCTGCTTTAGTATCAGTGAGATGCTTTAGAATAAAACAAATCTCCATTATCCATTTGAGTTTTCACATTGTGTAAAGAAACATGCTGGATTTGACACGCATGCTGGTAAGGTTCTGGAAATCTCATTTTCAGTAAGTAAATAAGATACACAGAGATTGTTTTAGTAACGTTAGGTGCACCCAAAGTGTCTATTGTCAATTTAAGATGCTAAACCTGCTCTCTCACACACAATGTGTCACCTTAACTCCTAAACAAATTAGGACCTCATATTTCAGGATAGCTAGAAAATAATGTTTGTAATGCTATTTTTAAATTATTTTTATAGCTCTTAAACAGAAATTGGAATCAGCTATATTCAATATAAACGCAAAATTCCAATTACACCTCCAGTTTAAATCTCCGTTTTTCTAATTTATCCAAATTCAGACTCCTTTTCTTAACTTTGAGATAACTGGTTGATTGTTTATTCGCCTCCGTTTTCATTGAAATCCTTGAGACGGTTCATAAAACCAGTGGCATTTATGAATTTAGTGGTGAGATGATAATAACTGGACATACAAATAAATGATACAGAATGATCCTACAATGTTCTGCATTCATATCATCCCAAAGCTGGTCAACGGGGGCGAAGAGGGAGGTCAGACCCGGTTAATTAAAACACACAGAGGAACCATCATGATAAAGATGGAGGCATCAGGAGGGGCATGAAGGAGGCTGGTAAAACCCCACCACACATTAGGAGTTCATAAGATGAGAATACAGAGAGAACCATTTATAACAACAGTACATAGTTACAGAGCTCTGAACTGTACAGCTCCACATCACTAAGCTGTATTCAAAGTAACAACAAAATAAAACTTTCAGCATGCATGCACAATGTTCCACTTTATTTCTGTTCCCATTGATTCCTCACACAGTGGCGGCTCAGACGAGGCCAGACCTCTGCGAGCTCAATACAGTGCATGGTAAAAGTTTGGATTCTGCCACTTGTCACACTCAACAACGACGCCCACAACAGTGTCACCATTCAGATTTGGGTTGGGTTACGGGCCGAGAACAAGTTAACAGATCGCCCACAGGCCAGACAGGGCCCTGCTCTAAGCCCATTACAGTAAGCCTGTTCACCTTAATGGGTCCAGCAGCCCAACTGTCACAAATCAAATCACTGCCAGCACTCCATTTCTCTTATTAAATCTGTGCCGAACATGTTGGCTCAAATCACATCACATCCATCCACCCATACCTCAGCGGTGTAAACACACGTGAGCGCTCTGGTGTGTAAACACGATGGGTGAATTAATGAGATTATTTCACTTAAAGCTTTGTGAGAGACATTTATTAAACTTTGAGCAGGGAAACAGAAGAGGTGCAATAATATGCCATTAACTCATGTTAAAGTGATATTTTCTATCAATCTTTCAAATTCAGTCATCTCAGTTTGTTTCATCACAGAAGACAAGCTGGTTTTTTCTGGTTGTGCCAACCTACAGCACCTTTAGCTTTACTTGGTGAAAACCAGCTGCTAGCTCTACGCTTCGTTTTGTATAGACGGCGTTTTAGGGTCAGTGTTGATGGACAAAAGGAATAAATTTCCGGCAAAAAAAATTCTGAAATTTTCAGAGTAATCTCAGAAATTTTCTAGAATAAAAACTGGAGATTTTCTGAACTTGTAAAGCAAAAGGTTTTGACACTTGGAAATTTTCTGAGTGTCGAAAATTGAATTTTTATTATTTTTGGATCTCAGAAAACTCCCAAGCTTTTTTCTAGAAAATTTGAGATTATTCTAATTAATCTTTTTTGTTTTTGGCAAATTTTTTGTAGCTAGAAATTTTCAAGCTTTTTCTAGAAAATATAAATCTCAAAATTTCTGAGCTTTTTGTGGACATTTATTCATCCTTTATTATAGGCTTTGGACTTTATTAAAATTGTGCTTTTTTTCCAATAGCTAACATTTGTTCATATGCAATGTGACGTAGCTTACCGAAATTCTCTGCACTGCGAAGAAAGAAGCGTCGATCCGAACGACTCAGCTGTTAATTCAATATTTGGAAGCAGCCTTTTCTTCCCAATAAACTTTATTATTAACAAGTGACTATAAAATAACAGAAGAGTGGCCAACGTGGACTGAACAAATCTGCTATTGCTAAAACTACAGGCAGAGGACAATTCTAAAACGGCGCAGAAAAACTACGTCATCGCTCACAACTCCTCCTTCTGTTCCCGGAATGACCGGGTTAAAGATTTTACCCGAGAAATTCCTTTTAATGGGAGGAAATCCAGACGGATCAGTGAAGTGAGATCATAATCCAGCAACAAAGCAACAACAACCAGTGGAAAGATTACTGGACCTCTTTTATCAGAAGTGTTGACACTTCACCGACCAGACGGCGCTGAAGACGCTGCTGCTTTGTGACTGCGTTCCCGTTTGACTCAATGACGTGGATTTGGAAAATCCTAAACCTTACGCAGGATCTATGATGCTCATCTAAAAGCAAGGACGGAGCGGCGCTGTTCACCTTAATGGCTCTATCTGTTCAATTCAGTTGCTTGTTAAAAAAAATAATAACAATTAAAAAAAATTCAAGTTCCACTAAATTCATGTAGCAGCAACTTGATGATTCATTTATAGCCATCTAGATGCGATGAAGGTTTGCAGAGAATGGAGTGGAATAAAAATTCTATCCAGTGTGGAGCAATTGTTTGGATGTTAGATGAAAATGAAATAACTGCGCTAATCATCTCTGTGTGCACAGCAGCAGATCGGCTACAGCAGCAGAAGACCACAGAGGGAGGAACTCAATCAAAGTATGGCTCCATCCTGCCCTGTTTGACTGGATCGGGCTGCTGGCAGTGTGGGAGGTTGTCTTCACACACTTTGATCCCCTCAGTACCAAGTGAGCTTCACTTAATAGCCACAGCCTCCCTAAGTATTATGTCCATCTCTTTGTGACCACAGAGTACTTCAAGCAGGAAAGCACACTTTGTCAAAAACCTCTGACCACTTTGTCAGAAACCAGATCATCTCAAACTGGTTTCTTGGACTTGACTATAGCCTTCACAAAGCGGAGCAGGTCAGAGAACCCAAAAGCTGTACTCAAGTAAGAGCAACACCACTTCAACAGATTTTTATGAAACATCCAAGAAATTACTCAAGAAAGAGTAGAAAAGTATTTCATTAAACGTTGATAAGCTGAGTAACTGATCAGAATTGATTTAATATATAAAAATGACGTCATCACTCAAAAATATGGAGCTGTGTCCAAATTCTGGTATTTTAAAGACTCAAATAAATACATAAATAATCAGATACATAACGTGACTGAAGGATAATAGATTCAAGCAGCACTTTTTAAAATTATATTTAAAAAAAAGAAGAAAAAAATATATTAAACCTGTCCGCAATGCAATATGCCAGAATGGGGTGAAGTACTACTTCCAGTCCCAAATAGCACAGCACTCTCAACAGATAAACAAAAAAACACACAAAAAAAACAAACAAGAAATCTCACTTTAACTTCAGCTGAAGGAGTGTCTGTATTTGATGCATTTTTTGTTTTATCCTCATGCAGTGAAGTTACTCACAATGGGTAGAGTATCCAGAAATTTTACTCAAGTAAGAGTAGAGACACTTCATAATAATAATGCTCAAAGTAAAATGTACAATTAAAAAGTTACTCAAGTAAATGCAACTAGTTGCTTCCCAACTCTGCTTCACATTCAACAGATCTGGATCCAGTTGGCTACATTGGATTCATGGTTCTGCATTTGTCAAATACAAAGCCACTGTGACGCCGTCATGTCAACATGAACTAAAATCTGATGAGGAATGTTTCCCTCACCTTGCTGAATCTAAGCTGTGAATAATTAACGCAGTCGTACCAAGATGTACCTATTAAAGTGGCCACTGACTGTGCTGGAGTTGTGCTAGAGTCCTTTTCCACTGATAAACCTACAGACCAGTTATTGATGTGATCAAACCCTCCCTAAAACACTTCTGTTCTCACAGTTTCTGACTTTTAAAGACCTGCGTTATCGATCCACTTATCTTACCTCAGACTCCATTTTCATGTTTGTCCTGGAGCCAGTGTAATCCACTTTAAATTGATTGGTTTTTAGACAGAACCAACGAGCATCATTTGAGTAGCTGTCCACAAAGCAGACTCTCCCCAAAACTCTGTCTGCAGCCCAGAAGTGCTGAACAACTCCAGCCTTTTGAGAAGAAAAAAATCTGTGGGATTAAGACATGAACCTTTCGGTTTTAGACGTTTTAAATTTAGTCCTTTTCTTTGTAAATCCAGCGTGCTGGACTCGCAATTCTTGATGGTAATTTAAAGTTGCTCACCTGTTCAGATTCAAGTGAGCCCCAACCAAATGGTACAAATGTTTGGCTCTTGCAGTAACAGGTGTGGCTGTGAAAAAGCAACTCTAATCCATTTGCTTTGGACATTTTCTGCTTTATGACATATTTGGAAGGTTTTTCACACCCTGAATGAAGCCCAGAATGTGAACCTTTACTTCTTGTTTTTTTCCCTCAGTGCTGAAAAGATTATTTCAAATAAAAACAGCAAATATTATCAATTTGATGAGATCTGGAGACTTTTCCTGAATTTCATTCAAGTCTTCATGTCAGTGGTGCTGAATTATCATCCAACCAGTTTTTCTTTTTTTCTTTTTTTACATTTGGTTGTTTGCCTTCCTTTAGTGGAAGTTCATGGCGACATGTCCCAATCTTCTTGGATCTAATTGTGACACTGCATCTCATATACTAAGTAAATATTAAATATGAGCATCTTTGTATCAACACAAACTTTTAGAGACATTCTAAAGAAGACACGGTCTGAAACCTGCCCACGTTTCAGCTAAAATATTTATCCTATCCTGTAACCTCAGCTTGTTTTTATCGTTTCATGACCTCAATAGTGCTGCTAATGTTTGTTAACTGTGAAAGTGGGCTGCTTGATCTTATCTGTTCTTATTGCAAACAAGAATTTGTAATAAATATACCAGTACGTGTGCGGTGCAAAGAAGTCATTAAATGTAATAAATGTAAAATGTAATATAATTCGTTCATTTGAGGTGGAGTTTTGTGTTTATTTTTAGTAGAAGCTTGTTTTTACAACAAAAATCCACATAGAAAAACGAACGACTGAATGCAAAAATGAAAGAAAAATCCCTTCACCTGTTGAGGAAAAAATGCAACGCTGTGCATTTTAATGTAAGAACAAGAAGATGCAACACAAAGTAGATCCTAAAATTAAGATCTTCAGGAAGTTCATAAAACAGTTCTTTAGCCTCCATCTTCTTTTGCACATTAACGTGACTGAAGAGTCGAAGATTTATGACACGTCACGTGAAAGTCAAGGTTGAGATTCTCCTCCAAACCTAAAAAAAAATGGAGGATATTTAACGCGTCGTGGAGCAGGGGGTTCACTCAGCAGCTGTCACAGATAGGAAACCTCAAGGAGACGTGATATCTCTCGCCAGCTTCTTATAATGCCTGTTACTGTTGCATAACTGAAGACAAATAAATGAAGCGAGTCAAAGGGGACAACAATGGGAAACACCAGCAGAGAGATGGAATAAACCCACTGGTTCCAACCTTAGGAGGAGCTTGAAGGGTTTTAAAAAAGGAATACAATCTGTTGTCTTGTTTGTGCTTGAAGCTCACCCACAACTCTTTGCATACTGAGACTCCATTATGTAAAGAAAAAGGGCCATTTTGTGAGGCAGCTAATGGGGACGGGGCTGAAGCTTTGCTTGTCAACTGAACTTAGAATCATCTTTAGTGCATGAAAAATCATTGGCACCTTTCCCCCCCCCCCACCTCCTTCACCAAGACCAACGCTCTGAATCAGACGATATAAATAACGCGCATCTGCAGCCGAAGTGATGCATGTTTCATTCTGCCTCGTGAAATCAGTTTCGATTACATTCCCCAGCAGTTTGTCTTACAGCTTCATTTATGAGACGTCATGTAAAAAGCTTTAAATCCAAAAAGTGAAACCCTTCAAAGTGCCGCTGACCGGAGCCGTAGGGGAAGTGTCCAGCAGGACATGAAGTTGAAAGGGAGAGGGCACAAAATGTGTCCTCCCTAATTGACCAAAATCAAATGACTTTTGGCAAACCTCAATTTGTAGAAAAAAAAAACTGGATGCAATCAAACCATGCCCAGTGTTATCAGCGTAACTGGATCTTCTGTAAATGTCAATTAGTGGCTGCTTCTATTAGATTTATGAACCACCCACAACTGAAAATGATAATGGTCCCAGAAAGACTGATCAATTAGCAAAAAAATAAATAAATAAAACGTGCAACAAAACTGCATTGCTTTTTCTGTGCGAGATGCACATCTCCATCGTCTAATGTTTCATCCCAGTGATTATTAATCCCCGCAGCAACAGCAGCAATTAAGACATGGCGACAAGAGAGGGATCAGTTTCTTACCTCAGTCGGCTGCTGGGAGATTTCTGTCTCCTTCTGTCTTCTCTCTCGTTGCTGGTGTCCGTGAAATATTTACCCACTCAGAGAGCTATCGTGCCTGTCGTCAACGCTGGACGCTCTTGAAAATTGATCATCCTCAAAGAAACGGCTCAGAGACATGCCAACGTGAAGACGGAATGAAAAACGAGGGTGGTAACTGTAACAGCTGCTGAAATATTAAATGGTCAATAACTGTGTGGTTGTCTGGTGACAGTGGAGAGGTGCTTGTGTTGATGGATGGGCGAGGAGCTCTCGGCGAGCAGGGGTTAGCGAACGAGAGAAAGAGAGAGAGAGAGGGAGGGATTAGGATTGAGGAGACACCCCTGAGGGACTCTTTATCGTTGCATTGTAGCCCTTCGTTGCCGAACGCCCAAGCGAGTTCAAAACGCTGCCCTAACACGATGTTGCTCCGAGATAATTAATCTGTTAACGCGGATTAGCGGGGTCTAACCCCTCACTCGCTCCCTTTCCACCGCCAACCCCCACTGAACATCTAAAAGCTCGCCCATCCGACCAACCAATCTCTGCCCAGACCACCAGGGTGAATCCAGTCCAGGTTACCAAGGCGAACTGTAAAAATGTACTGACTGGAAAATGATTGTGGAAGCTTCAGCACACCACTCACACCTTACATGAAAAATTGTGCTTATATGAAAACTGAAGGGGTAAAAGCAGAGGAAGAATCACGAAGAGGCACACAGAGATGAATTTGGGGATGAGGAAGAGGGGGGGGAGGAGGGATGCAGAGAACAGGAAAACCTGAGGAGAATAAAAATGCGGGTTCCCATGGAGGGATGCTGAGAGAAAAGAGGAGGGAGGGTGAGAGAGATGGAGCAACTAACAATGAACAGAAAGGGGCAAAGCAGCGTGCAGTGGATTTGTAGGCGAAGGCAGTTTCCAGTGGAGGCTGCAGGACAGCATCAACACCGATTTAGTGACGGGGGAGGTGGCGGAGGACGTGTAGCGACGTGACTGATGTGATGAGTGCACGCTCAGAGAGATGCCCTCTCAGGGACTGGAGCGAGAAGAGTGCAGGAAAGGCATGGAGGTGAACTGCAGCAACAAAAAGTGTTTGCCTTTCACTGGAGAAAAGGGGGCAGAGGCACGAGAGAGGAGAGGAGAGGGAGGGGGCGTCGGCTTTTCTGTGTCACTGAAAGGGAGTGGGGGAGGGGAGATAATGAAAGCGAAGGGAGCAAACAGTGGAGAAGCAGGGAGCATACTCACACACTCACTCAGCTTATGGATAGTGTATATGTGGGTATGCATCTGGAAGGAAAACGGGGAAGAAAACAAACAGATTAATTATCCTCTGCTTAGGGAGCGAGCATCCGTTACATCAGCGACGAGAGAAAAATCACCACTCACAGCTCTTTGAATCATCCGCTTAAAGTTTAATTGTAAAAGCAAACTAGCGGTCGCAATAATTGGTAGGGAATACAGAGTGATCGCTCTTGTGAAACACAGTACATTCAATATTCATGATCGAATTAATCATGAGAGGCAGCAGAGAACGAGCCCAGTGGCTAACAAACCCTTACAGCTTTACAATATCGAGACGATAAACGTTTCTGCATTTTAATTACCATGTATTTATCACAAGTGTTTAAAAAAACAGTACAAATATTGTGAATGATGACAAAATGTAAAAAAAAAAACAAAAAAACAGGCCAAAGTTCAAACCAGTAGGAGATTAGATCCATCAACTTCAGAAAAAGTCAGATGAAATAAAAAAACAGCTAATTTCAATTTAGACATAATCCAGATTATGTAGATAATTGATTGTCTATTGATTGTTTTCTGGAGTTTTTAGATTTTTTTGATCTAATCAGCTTTAATCAATGCAATTCTGTAAAAATCTGATAGAAAATCTGATAAAAAGTCACAGTCATACAGCTAAAAACGTAACTCTCACCTAATATAAATGAAGTATTATTAGTAAATTCTTCTTTATGCTCGAATGTCTAATCCCAGCAGCTTCATCCTTAAAGTCTGATGGGAATTTCTAGCAACTCAAAACTTTTTATCCTGAGAAAACAAACAGATCTTGTAACAATTTCTGCTCTAATTCAAATGCTTCTGTGAGTTTCTGTAAACAAAAGGCTTACAGAAAGTTCAGATGAGCTGCATCTGCTTCAATAATTTAGCTTTTGTGACTAATTAAACTTAAACTACCAATAAACTTATTTTATTTTTGTGCATTATCAAATGTGCTCATGCAAATTGTAAAAGAAAAATTGACCAAGTTTCATGTTTTGGGGGTAATTTTCATGCCTTGAAACTAGATAAAACAATCTGTGGTTTTATACCATCATTACAGTTTGATTTGGTTTTATTTATTTTTCCAATATGTTGCATTGAAATACATTCAACACAACAGAAATTGGTTCTGTATGGTGAGGACTGAAATTAATGATTACAAAAACACTGATATATAAAATTCCTATGGCAGTCTTTACAAAAGTACTTCTTATGTCCAAGGGACACTGTTGGGTCACTAAATGAAGGGGATCAGAATATATAAAAGTGTGTAAAATTAAGGCAAATATGAAAAATAGTAAAGCATAATCTATGTGAGAGAACTGCATCCCTTTGAATTTATGACTTAATGCTTCGATAAATACCAAAAACCTTGCCTTAGCGTCAGGTTTACTGAAGTAATAAATATAAGAAGTAAACATATCCTGTTGCACCAAGTCATGTGCTGTTTAGTTATTTACAGCACTATTTATAAGCTATATGTAGAATAGTGCAGGTGATGAGAGATACTTCTTCATTATCGAAGAGTTACGGTGCAGATGATATCATAAAAACCGTTCACCTCGGCGCCGCTAACGGTACAAAGGTGTAAGGTGTTGACTGGCTGCCGGCCAAAATTCAACCCCTTCCCCACCTTCAGGTCCCACACGCCGTCAAAAATCCTCTCCGCGTCGTCTACCTTAGCCAGCGTGAGGTGGTACCGCGGGTTGTAGGAGCTCCGGTGCAGCCAGCCCTCCTTCCTGTAGGCCTCCTGCAGGCCGCAGTTCAGCTGGTGGAGGCGCAGCTGAGGCTGGGGGCTCAGGTACAGCACCTTGCCGTTGAAGTGCTTCAGCTTCACCGGGAAGGTCACGGCCACGGGCGGGTTGCGGTCCAGCTGGGCGAACCGGCGGAGGATCTCCGCGGCGGCCGCCACCTCGGCCGGGCCGCGCAGCACCAGGAGGCACAGGGTGACGTGCAGCTTGGAGGCGGCCTGCCAGTGAGGAGCAGAGGAGGGGAGGAGAGCGGTGAGCTCCTCCTGCAGCTGCTGGAAGCAGGACAGGATCGTAGGCGTGTTGGCCCGGAAGGTGATGAAGTGAGTGGGTTTTTTCTTAGGAGGACGCCCACCACATTTCTCTTCTGCCTGCTTTGGTGCTGGATCCTAAGGAGGAACATCAAAGTGGAGATAAATTAAAAACTCTAACTGCGACGGTGTCCGTCAGAGGAAGGGTTTCTGTCCACACCTGTGTGTCTTCATGACCTTCCAAGGTCTCCTCCCAGTCTTCAAAATGCTTCTCCTCTCCATCCTCACCTACATCCTGGTCATTTTCTTGACATGAGGAATTTTTCTCAGTTGATTGGAGTCTAAATAGGAACCAGGAAAGGAAAATAAATACATATGGCAGAATAAAAATGACTTACTTTATTAAAACAAAACAATAACATTGTCAGAAATCTAATGATTCATTCACCTGCTTCAGGAAAGTTAGTGACTATATCAGTTGTCCTCTAAATATTAAAGGTGACCTATTATGCTTCCTTCTGAGCATTTTATCCAAACTGATGTATTTAAAACACACATTTTACTCAAATGTGGGGTTTTTTTGGGGGGGGGGTTCCCTCACACAGGGCATTTTGTCTGCAATGAGTTCAAGATAAAACCTGCAGTAAGAATAAACACCAGACCTATTTGCAGCCTGCTCTTCAACACATAATCCATGAGAATCTTGCTGTTCCTGAGAAGTGTTTCCTGCACAATGTGTGGGGGCAAAGGTGTGATTCATCTCATTCAGCTCCTCTTCCTCCTCATGTCTGTTTTTGGTACGAGCGCAGTCTTCCTCCCGACCACCCACAGCACCTGTCTGCTCCTCTGTTGTTTCACAACCACCGTCTTGTTGCTGCTCTGGATCCTTTACTCTGCTTCCATCTGAAACAAAGGATCATTTTTAGTTTGAGAAATAGTACAGATGTACAGGAGTATTCATGCCACTTGAGCTTTTCCCCATTTTGCTGTGTTACAACTACAAATATACAAAGCAGTGCATAACTGTGTATAATAAAATTCTGTAAATGTTGTACAGAAAAAAAAAAAATCTAAACGGTGTGGTAGGTATTTGTATTCAGAGTGAATACTTTGTAAAACCACCTATACTGCAAGTCTTAAAGTATTTCTAAAGCAGTTTTCCACATATTTCTTTCCAGAATAGTTTGAGCTCAGTCTGATTGAATCTCTGAACAACTTAATCAAGTCTTTCAGTAAATCAGAATACTGACTCCAACAAAGCCTGTTTGTAAGAGCTTTTGAAAATATCAACCTTTGAGCACATATTAAATATCTTTAAATTAAGCTCATATTTCTGCACTGTAATGTAATCTTCTGTTGGTCTGATGTAATATTTTATTATGAAATGTGTTTTCATTCTCTGCAAGAGGAAAATGATGATAATTAATGGAAATGTTTGAAATCATCTGTCTGTGCTTAATGACTTTAATGCATTTCACTTTGGGAATTTAACAACTGAAATGAATCAACTTTACAAAAAAAATTCTCATTTATTAAATATGTCTCCATCCATTTCCATTATCGCCCATTTTCCCCATGAGGCATCAACCAGCTTTCTTGATGAGGAGAATTATCCTCATAGCATAATGGCTCTATTTTCAGACGATTGACTCAAAAGTGTTCTGTGAGATGTTTAAGGCTTGTGACAATAATTTATGAACCAAACCCTCATTTAATGTTCTCCAACAAACATCTGAAGCCTCCACACGTATCCAAGACTTTTCAGATTTTTGCTTGCAAACTAAATTCATAAAACCTTGTGCAAGTTTTCATCATCTTCATAAATGCGTCCGACTTTATGATGATCTTCTGCAAAAGTTCCCAGCAGAAACATTTTAATTTGTGGCTGAGAAAGGACAAAGATCACATTATTTTGTTTTGTGCGGATGGAGGCAGAGAAGGGTCTCACCCTTTATTTCCTCCTCCTTTCCAAACGGGGGAGCCAGAGATTGACCGGTGGAGCCAAAGACCCTGTCAGTTCTGCTGTGGCGGTCCCAGACGCGGTGCCCTCTGTAGGCAAAGTACTGGATCCGGTGTCTCGGCAGAGCCAGCTCTGTGGTGTAGTCGCAGTCACACGGGTTGGTGTCCCAGTTGAAGTCACAGAAAGGGCGCTCCAGCACGCCGAGGAAGCGATCCACATAGCCTACCACAAACTCTGAAGAGTCCACTGATGTGTCCCACAAGATGCGAGAGATAACCTCATCTGCCGTGCGCATGCGGGGCTTTTTGTTCACATCTGCTGGAGAGAATTCAATCGTTTCCATTCAGACAAAGAACAAAGAGAAAGATAAACACATAAAAGTCTCTTCAGATTAATCATGAAACATCCAGATGAATAAATAAGGACTGACCTTTCCCCTCGTTGTCTTTCGGCTTCGCCACTTTGCTCACAGCGCCTTTTTTCTTCTTGTGTTTTTCCATCTTTTCTTCATCCTGTTTGTCATCCATGTCAGGGCACAGAACCGCTGACTCATGCGGTGATGGGTCACTGAAATAAATGAGAGCAATAGAGGATGGGGGGGAAAAGTAAATATGGTCACAAATGATGACAAATTAAAAAGGCAGGAGCCCTACATTAATCTGAAACAGATGTTACTTAGGATGTAAAAGCTTACATGAAATTAAAGAAAAATCTAAAGAAAAGATCCACAATTAATAATAATAAGAAGAATACATAATACATCATGAATTATTTGCATCTAAATGCAGATTAATATCAAAATTTCCCAATCAAATCCAACATAAAAACATGCAAAGTAAACTAAAAGGGCAAATAACACAGGAAAATGCACAGGAACACTGAGTTCTCAGGGATTTTCACCTTAAAAATGAGAACATAATAAAACTGGAAATTGTAAAAATGTTTTTATTTATCTAAAAGGAAAATAAGTTTGTTTGAACAGTCTACTCATTCACAAAATAGAAAACTACATCGAGCCTTTTCTTCTTCTTACTCTGTGCTGGAGGGTAAGAAAAGATGTTATTTCCTTCTTTCTGACCTGCTGGTTACCATTTTAATTAATTACTTTTACCCCTCGACTAAAACATAAGAAGACATCATTTTAGTGCTTTTGTAGCCTTTCTTCTGCTCACTTATATTTTTAGATCAGCTGCTGCAAAACTGGATTCTGACATTAAAAAAAAAAAAAAACGAATCAAGGTTGACATTTTAACCTCAGCATCTCATATTAGATTAGTGTGGTCACCAGGAGCAACATGGTAGTCTGTCATAGTGTGTCAACAGAGAATGAAGATTTTTATCATTATTCTGTCATTTCCAAAAGACTGCCAACATTTCTAAACCCAGTTAAACTTTGCGGTAATACTTTTAGCCTTGTTGTTAAAGATTTGCTCTCTGTTCCTTCCTCACAGCCTGAAAGAACGGCACACATGTTTGGACACGTTTCATGTTAAATTGTTTCTTACATATTTTTCCTTCTTGACTTAAATCACTGCGGACATTGAAAATAGCTGACTCAAAACTCAAGACTCTGACTCCCTCTTTTCTCTGGAACTCCATCAAACCCAGGCTGTGGTTCTTATATGGTGTTTTAAGTGTTGGGAATAATTTATTTGTTTGAGTTCGGTCAGAGGTGATTACGCTGAAAATCATCTGAATCCAGTAACCAGCTGATTGGTCTCTGAATCTCTAACTGAACCTATATAAACAGCAAACCTATATACTATGAACTAGTGAAAAAGTGCAAACAGAGAGTAAGAGACCTCCTTCTTGTTACTTATGAGAGGCAAGTGAATTTGAGCAAACCTGTGTGATAAACGACATCTTCCTCCGAAGTGACACTTTCCCTTCTGGAAAAACTGGCACACTTTTAATCCATGCTTGTTCTGCTCTGAAGACTCTACAAATTAGAACAACAATAAGGAAGACAGAGAGAAGACGTGAGGTAAAATCTGAATGAAAGTCTAAGGAATGTTGTCTTTACTATGTCATCAAAAGAAAGAGAAATCTGCTCAACAACACATGCAGTCATGTCTGGTGTTTCTGTGGCTTCTTACGTAAACACACTGACCGACATTGTTTCTGTATGAACATAATGAAGATGAATGCATGTTGGCGGGTAAACTGTAAGTGCAGACATGTTAAAAACCACCGCTTCTAATCATTAATTATTTGTTAGTCTAATGTTTACAATAAAAAGCACAACTCCGGATATTATATTTTCCCTCCAACACAGTAACACTACAAACCCTGTAACAGGTGGTAATGATTCAATCCAGATGACTGAAAAGTCATCCAAGAGTTCACACCACACTTCCTGTTTTTCTATTTTTGGACAGAACTGAATGTAACTCTCAGCCCAAATACCTAAACTATAGCTGTAATGTCTTTCTTGTGAGAACTGAGATGACGCCAGTTGGCACAAAACCATCTGACCCGAATCCAGGCGCGATAACTTACAGGAAGTGCATTTTTTTTTCCCTGTACTTGTTCCTTAGGAGTTTTACTGGGATTAAAAGTGATAGATGCAGATGTTGAAGCAGACAGTGAAATCTCTCTCCTCCTCTGGGAGTGAGAGTCTTGAGTTTTGAGTCATTTGCTGAAGCCAGGAACTGGTCCAGCAGAACATTCTGTCAGGAAGTCAGAAACTTACACCACACTACTCCATGAATTCAGCTGCCTCTGTCAGTGTGTGAGGGTCAAGAGACACATGATAACATAGCTTACCAGAACTGAAACTGCTCTGGGAGAGAGCGAGAAACACTGAAAGGTTTGTTTCCATAATTGCCTTATGACAATGCTGCAGTAAGTGGAAAGGACACATCTCAATGCAATATTTTAAAGTCGTATTTAAAAATAAGGGTGCACCGATTTATTAGCCAGCTGATTTATCAGTGCCGATTTCCTTAACTTTGGGAGATCGGTGATCAGCCGATACATACTTGATCAGCAAAAGTCTAAAAATCAACCACTGTCCTTTTTTCCTCCAGTGATCAAGGTTTGACTGGTAGACCGGCCCACCAGGTCATGTCTGCACATTTGCAGTCAATAATAATCACCCCACTGTTATCAACTCAGCAACTTTCTTGCAATATTTAGCAACAAAAATCGGCATCGGCAGGTCAGGATTTTAAAAGATTGGTAATCAGCAATCGGCCAGAAAACTGCAAATAGTGGACCCCTAATTTAAAAATATAAAAAAATAATCAATTAAGTTCCATCAAAAAGACTCAAAAACTGCTGATTCTCAAATACCTCTAATATGATTCTGATAGCACAATTTTCTGCATAAAAAGACAACAACTCTGGTAAAACATGCTGTTTCTACGAAGTCAGTTCATGAAGCGAAACGTAAAAGGGGAACTAAAACTATGAATAATAAAAACAATGAACAAAATTTCATGTTCTAATCCTTTGTGACTTAAAATCACAAAGTCCAGTCCTACGCAGTAATAAACTAATTTCTTTCATAAAATATCTCTTATCAATAAGTGTGCAAGCATAAAAAGAAATTGAAATCAGTTTTTTCTAATTAAATCTCCATTAAAAGGGCAATGTGGGACTCAGATTAGGTGAAGTTAAATGAAACATTTTATCTGAAGACTCAAAATTTAATTAAACCTTTTTTCAAAATGAAGCTAAAGAGAGAAGAAAATCTTACTAGATAAGGGGGCAATTCTAGTCCTCAGCAAACGATGTCCTGCGTTATTTAAATGGGTTCTGAGACATACTGCTGATTTTTCTTGCCATTTTATGGTTTTGAAGGACTGGATGCTTATCATCCAGTCATTTAATGCAGGTGTGGAGTCCATAAGTCAGTTTGGTTCAAAGGTGAATCACACTTTTTACTGTTATTTGTACCCTACCTCTATTCATCATAAATTAATCAAAATAGTTGTTCAAATGCGACACTGATAAAATTTGTTTAAAGTACAGGCAACACATTGATTCATCATCAGTTCTTACATTTGTTTTTCCACAAATGTACATGACTGAACGCTCCCGCTTGCAGGTAGGAAGTTAAAATCCTGGCGCTTATATGAGTAATGTTTTATACTTGTTAGGGAAGAACATACTGTACTGAATGTATCTGAATGTAAAAAACAGATTTAGGTTTCTGATCATGTACTGCTGTTATACTAAAATATATATGTATAGTGTATATTAGGGCTCCATGATATTAGGAAACATGAGATAATGTTGGCAAGTCTTTTGATACTGAAATGACATTCAATGAACAAATAAATAAAAAGTGTTTATTTTATGTCTGTGCTTTCGGTTGATTGTTAACGTAGAACATAGTGTATCCAGATACCGAATAAACTAAAAAACAAAACATTATTTCCACCTGAATAGCTGGTTCTGGCTACAGTCTGATGTTTGGCATTTTCTTCTTAAAAACATGACCATTGTACTTTCTCTTTGCTTTCCAAGGTTTCTCCCAGAAAACTCATTAAGCCTGGCGGTTGAGTGCTAGGGCAGTTATTCATCCAGCAGCTCATCATGTTTTTGAGTTAAAAAAAAGTTTTAAAGTTAACAGAAAATTTTAAAATATCACTTGATAATTATGTGTTATTGGAAGATTAACACCTGAACACCAACTATAAAATCTTAAGAAACTTAAAGACTTAAATAAATAAGTAATGCTTAGCCTGGTGGGGGCACAAGTAAAGCCTGGTGGCCCGCCAGGCTTAAAATACACTGGGAAAAACCTGCTTTCTAAATATGATACTTGTTATACAACGTGCAGTGTTAATCTATCTTTGATACTTGTTCCTCAATTATTCATACTTAGTATTTTTTACTAGGGTAATTTATCAGATTGCATATGACTAAACATTAAAGTGGTTTTGCATTTTCATTCTTGTGACATACTTGACACACTTTTTTTTCCTGTTTGTATTTTTCATTGTTGGCGTTTTAAATTCAACAAAATGAGATACCAAGCAGAATACATTGATATACCTCTAAATAAATAATATACATTGATTGTTAGGAAAGAAAAATATTTAATTTTGCTGTGTTTATGCTGATTGACATTAATGTGAACTGTTTTGAATTGGGACTCTTCAAGTAAACATTAGTTACTAAACCATTAAAAAATATGTGTGTTAAGACAACATCTACATTTAGGAGAGGACCTGAAGGCACATCTCATATCTTAGTTTTTCAGAATCTAACCCTTAACATTCTCTCTACTCCACAAAAGCGTGTTTGTGTTATTAAGAAGAACTTTTAACATTAGTTATTGCATGTAAACATGCCATAAACCTTACAAAACGAAAAACAAACACAGGTTTAGAGCCAAGAATGAGGTGCAAAAGGTGAACTGGGGTTCTGCTTTTATAGCTGTGGCTTTTAGAGTAAATAGAACAAATCTATTAAAAACACCATCTGTAAAAGCGATGAGCAGACATGAAGCAATAGAATAACACTGAGACATTTATCTCCCGTACCTTTCCGGGTATCAGTTTCGGCCACAGCAGCAATCAGATCCGGTGAGTCAGTCAGGGAGGTGGACGTCAGGAGGTTCTCACCTCCGACCTTCTGGTTCTCCATAGAGTCCGAGGAAACTTCTGGACCGTCTGACGCCATTTCCAAATCAAAGAGATATCACTGTAGCGTTTCACTGACAGACTGGCGTGACATAAACTGTCTCTGCTACCTGGACACCTGGAAACACAAACACGGAAGTCCGGGTTAGCCATCCGGTACTCCAAGTTAGCAATCCGGCTAATTTAGATTTGCATGGTAGTAAAAAAAAATATATATATACATACAATTTTCTTTTTCTTTGACAAAGAAAAGAAGCCAAATGAAGTTCACCAAAGTGATCGCTCTCTTTAGTACTCTTTGACCCCGTCTGTAATCCTCGAATGGAATTATGGTTAATGCAGTTTTATTGAAAAATATCTGTAGGCGAAGCGAATTTAAATGTACAAATGCAAGCTTAATATTACCAACAAAAGCAAAATAAATAAATAAAAGATTAAGAGCATATTTTTAATTTTAAAAAATAATGTTTTGTCTCAACGTTTATCTAAAAGTTGTGATGTGACGTTTACCGTCGGAGCAGTCAGCAGTGAGTCAGCGCGTGCGACGTGCCTCAACGTCATGTGATTCCTCTGTTTGCTAACATCATGTAAACAGAAACGGGGGAAGTAATGCAAATATCCATTTACTCTCGTCTAATAATGAGTTTTTGCTAAATATGTTTTAGAAGATTAATTTATTTTTTACTTTCACCGTTGCTCGTCTTTATATTTTTAAACACAAGCAGCGGAAGTCCAGTGAAGCAGCTGTGTTTTCGTACCAATCTTTGCGCTGAAGGTAAGACTCTCCGGTTTAGCTTGTTGTTATGACAACGTATTAAGATAAGCGTAGAATTGTAAAGTCACGTACTGGCTAGAAACAAATGCGACCCACAGGATGTAAATTGTACGACATCTAAACTTTTATTCAATAGTTTATCTACATGTATT
The DNA here is from genome assembly GCF_904066995.2 of Poecilia reticulata. NCBI lineage: Eukaryota > Metazoa > Chordata > Actinopteri > Cyprinodontiformes > Poeciliidae > Poecilia > Poecilia reticulata. The sequence goes on from NC_088845.1 coordinate 14,712,163, forward strand.
ACATGTCTCTCAGATGAATGCGCTGGTGGCTCTGTGTCATTTCTGTGAGCTTCATGGCCCCCGAACACTGTTCTGCACCGAGGCGCTACACCCACCATCCCCAGACCCTTCGTCTCAGATGGGGACCCCCGTGCCTGGAGACAGGGATGGTGACCGGGAGGGTGAAGGTCTGACTATGAGGGCCAACAGCTCAGCAACACAGAGAGGAGAGATGTGTGAGGTGAGTGAACTGAAAGCCTGTTGTTTTGAGAATAAAGTCCTGTAGTCTGTTTCAAAGTTACTTATTGCCACCTCTTCTCTCCTCACAGGGTTGTCGATCTCTACCTGCATCTCATCCTGGCTTTGTGAGCATCGATGATGAAACAGGCATTCGCTTCTTGAGCCATCAGCACCCCAGGCAATCCCAGCTTTTCAGTGTGGTCAGACAGGCCTGTGTACGCAGTCTCAGCTGTGAGGTAAATTAACAGTACTCCACAAAGACTTTAAAGTAGAAGTTATCTTGGAAAACATATTCAGAAAAAGTGAACAAATCAGTCCATACATGATGAAATACAGCAGTGGAATTTAATATTTACATTATAGTCTGAGGATCAAACGTAATAAGAGTACTCAAATATTATATTTGTTTCAGACTTCGCCAAAAGAAACAAGCAGTAAGCAATATAAGTAACATAAATTACTCTCACAATATACTTGGAAACATTATGGGTTACCCCACACCTAGTCTGAACAGGGCAAATGTGATATACTGCAAGGTGTTAGACTTTTAAGCACTTAATTTGATTCTCTGTTTTCTTTATATTTCGAACAGTCTCATTTTAAATATGTCTTGTCCTTTGTTTTCAGGTGTGTCCTGGCCGTGAGGGGCCCATTTTTTTTGGCGATGAGCAGCATGGGTTTGTGTTCTCACACACCTTCTTTATCAAAGACAGCCTGGCCCGGGGTTTTCAGCGATGGTACAGTATAGTTTTGGTGGCCATGGACAGGATCTACCTTATCAACTCCTGGCCTTTCCTGCTACGTCACCTCAAGCTCACAATACATAGTCTGCAAAGCACAGCTTTAAAGGTAGATCAATGTTATGGTTGCTGTATGCCTTTAGTATTATTTTTCTAAACATATAGATAAACGATCCTCATTCTGCTCACATATATTTCTCTTTTCCCCATCAGGTGTTTGACACTGAGCAAGGAGGTTGTCCCCAGAGAGCTCTGAGGATGAACAGCGTATTTTCCCCAGCAGTTTTTCCACACCAGAGAAGTGGGAATGCGGCTCGATCGCTAACCTCCCTGACCCAGCACCCCAACCTCTGGGCTAGTCTGCACTGCTCTTTTAGCTGGTGAGTTGAAAAACTTTGCCTCACTGGGATAGACAGTTTCCTTTTGTCATGCTGATCTGTGTTTTCTGTCGCTTTTCCAGGTTGCTGAAAGCTAGCGGCAGTCGTCTAACAGAGAAGCTTCTTGAGGGGGCCCCCACTGAAGACACACTGGTGCTTATAGAGAGACAAACAGGTACGACATTTCCTCTTAAATTTCTTCTAGCCTTTCTGCAGCACAAATATTTGTTACATTCACCTTTATCACGAAGAAAAAAATGTGATATAAGTTATTGCATAATGTGGTAAGGCATTGTTCTTTTAATGATAGGTGCTCTCAGTCAGTGCCACATGTTTGCTCAGTCTTAGTTGGTTTCCCTATTTCTAGTCTGAAAACAGTCCTGTTAAAATCTGACTCACTGGATCGCACAGAACGCCGTCTCTGCAGCCAGAAAACCATGACGACACTCAGATAACTTGTCCTCTCTCAACAGAGCTTGTCCTATTCTGGTCAAGATTTATAAAGTGGTAAAAAGATCTACAGAAAAGTCTCTGAGTCCAGTGCAGCTTTTAGACCAACTGTCTTAATAGTCAATTGTATGCAATTCAGGATCACAAATGGGCAAATGCACAGTGAGACAATCTTCTAAAGGCTGCAAAGATTTGAGACAGAGGCTAAGATCCACCGTCCAGCAAGACAGCAACCCCAAGTGAACATCCAGAGCTGCAGTAAAATGGTTCATAATATATATGTATGTATTAGAATGGCTTAGGCCTAAATCTAGATTTCAGTCTAGATGTGCAAAGTTGCTATAGAAGTAGCCTAAAAGGTGGTTTTGCACAGCAATAATTCAGGGAGCTGAATAAAACTGCTCAACATGCTTTTGAGATCTTTATTTATAAAAAAAAACATTTGAAAATTATTTAGCATTTTGGTGCTCTATGATCTTTTAAAATGTACTTTGTGGTTCTAATAACATAATAATATCATCTGGTTATTACTGTAGTTTCCTTTAAAAGCGTGATAGGTGGCACTCCTGTAATTACCACATCATGACTCTCTGAGTTATTTGTAACTCTGGCAGATGTATTTTTAAAACCTGAATTTGACTTTCTGTTATTGGAGAGCAATGTTTCAGACTGCTGACCAGCAGTATGCAGCAACGAGTATGGAGTGCTGTTTTACTGAAGGAAACTGGAGTTGGTCCTGAACTTTCTCTAGCATCTCAAATTAGGAAGTTAGCAGTCTACTTACTTTGTCTGATTCAAGCTTTGGTAGAGTGGAAAAAATATCAATCCAAACTTCATCGGAAACATTGTAATGTTTTCTTTTCAGTTCAGAGCAGGAGTCACCGCCAGGCACTTCACAATACAAACATTTTAATTAAGTCCAGTCTTACAGACTGATTCAGATGTAATAAATACCTTCCTGCTTGACCCTAGACAACAGTGTCAGGTTCAGTTTATTACAGCAACCTTGAGAAACGGGTTTATTTAAGGCAGTGCTTCCCAACCCTGTTCCTCAAGGCCCACTGTCCTACATGTTTTAGAGGTTTCCCTGCTTTAATGTGCCAAATTCAACTGATTTCAGTTCAGCAAACGCCTGTTAATCAGTCATTGATTGAAATCAGCTGGACTGATGCAAAGAAATACCTAAACCATGCAGGACAGTGTGCCTTGAGGACCAGGGTTGGGAAACACTGATTTAAGGATAACTTTGGATCGTGCTCATTGAAGGTACAAATAAAAGTGGTTTTCAAGCTAGAAATATAACATATAGAGGCAAACACTGACTACTCATTGTGCCGTAAATGTCAATAAAGTAACACTTTGTGCTCCAAAACTTTGATGAACTTGAAGTGTCTGTGAATACAATGTTAATGTTTGTGTAGAATCAGAATTCAGGTACAACCTGCCAAAACACAAAGTCATATCAGATGTTGAAAGTGGAAAAAAAAAAAAGAAATATATTTCTGCATCATGTTTGCATTTTACTGGCTTTTCCGTCCTGCTGCTTCATGGAACACGTGTCTGCATAACCTCAGTCTATTTTAATAAATCTCTGGACCGTAAATGACTCCAATCCCCAAATTCAGCAAAGTTTTATATTGACTTGAGCAATGCTTTCTGAAGATTTGCACACAGAGTTTCTGTGCTGAACCAGTCCCACCCGCCCCCAACCAGCCCACATGTTTACCCCTGAGCCCTGCACTTCTCTGGAAGCTGTTTATAGACCCAATCATATTGCTGTTCTGTTTTCTATTAAACCAATACATTTTCATTTTCTTTCTTTCTGTATTTATTTGTTTGGGATTTGGTCATGTTAGATAAATTCAGTAGTTGTCCTCATCCCAACTCTTTTCAAAGAAGAATATACTTCTCTCACTATGATCTAATCCTAGAAAAATCCTCAAAAATTGAGAAAAAAGGACAATGGTGGGATTGTTACTGTCAGAGCAATTAGTTCATTAAATGACAAAAGTGATCCTTACTCAAAATGGCCTGCCATCGCTTTACAGATGAAAGCTTCCACTGAACTCCTTCCTGGCCACAGATAACAAAACTATTAATTTATTGTTTCTTTTTTATCTTTGCACATAAAATTGCATCATTTACAATGACTTAAAGACTTGAGTGGGGATAAAAGAGAGCTTTTAGGATTCTTGTCCTGGATTTTAACCAGCGGGTTTGAGTTTCTGTTTTGCTATGTGTCAGCTTTCCTTAATTCCCTCAGAACTGAGCTGTTCAGTAAATACTGAATAACTCTGTCAGTTTCACGATTGCTTTTTTGGGTGGAGGGTTGTTGCAGTAACAGGTTGAAAAAAACAAGAGGCCCTATTTATTCCTGTCTCAAAAAACGTTAAGCCTCTGGGAAGCAGGAAGAATTTTCCTTCATAACATGATTCACCGCAGAGAAGAGAGTTATCACTCTGTAGTCTTACAGTGACTGCCAGTTTTTTTGATGAACTGCTCTTTTTATTACAGGAATTTAAGTAACACAGTTCCTGGTCCTGTCCAAATGCAGAAAAAAAAATTCTGCTTTTTACTTTGCAGTTTGAAATGTGCTTGATAGCTTAGTCTGGTAATTTAGAATCGTTTTTAGTAAATGTTGTGTTAAAAAGAGTATAAAGACAACTGAACTTACTTCCTTAGTTTGCTGTTAGATTCAGATCCCCTGTGCTATTAAAAGACCTACAGCACACATATTTCTCTCTGTTATCGTCCTTAGAAAATAAGTTGTAGTGGACAGGTCAGTAGTAAAAAAGATCGGCATCGACCTGGAAATTCTGGTCAGTTTATTTTCAGTTCTGAACTTGACCGGTGGTTCGTATTCTGAGTATGTTTTTGTTCAAGCAAAGCAGTGTCTATTTGATTCCAAATTGGAAGTCAACCTCTGCAGTTGACTTCCAATGCAACGAGTATATAGTACCAATGCATTGGTACTATATATATATATATATATAGTACCAAAAACATATAGCACAAAACATATACCTTCAAGCAATGAAGGTATATGTTTTGTGCTAAATAAATCTTATTAAATTTAAGTCTGAAACTTGAAAAATGTGTTCAAATACAACATTTTCAATGTGTATTTAAAAAATATGCACTAGTTTATTCAAAACCTAGTTTGAGCAAACTAGGTTTTAGTTTGAATAAATCCTAGATTCAAACTAAAAGCAAAGATTCCCTTGATGGGATTCAAGATATAAAAATGTGGAAACCAGTGTGTTCCTAGCAAAGCAAACACATATCTGTAGCTAATCATTTTAATATTTTATTTATAAAATTAACCTTAGGTCTGAATGAAGGCCGACTTCCGCATTCGTATCATAGCAAGAACTTTAATATTGGCTTGTGAAAAGCAAATATCTTTATCAAAAGCAAATATGTTGACAGATTTTCATCCACAGTAAAGTCTGTTTATTTTTATTTAAATATGTGGCCTGTCATTTAATGGAAGTTTCCTCACGACGGTGAGAAAGCCTTTGTGAGATATGTAAATCTGTTGATCGATAGCTGTATCTTGACCACAGGTAGGTTTTGTTGCCATCCATATAGAAAGAGATGGAAAGCCCCCTGAATGACGGAAAGTCCCTCACGGTATTGTGGTCTTAAAGATATGAGTAAAAGTTGCGTGGGTACAACACAAACAACAAACACTGTAGCACACAGTTTGCTCTTAAACTGCACCGTCGGTTCGGCCGATGATTAAAAGTAATTAGGAAACTTTTTGGTGAACAGTGAGGAGGCAAAATAAGAGGAGTCATGAGGAGTCGCGTCCCAACCTGTCCACATGTCCTTTGCAATAATTTCCTGTGAAAATTCCCCAAGTTATTTTAGTTATTAGGTTTTCAAGTTTTCTTTATGTCATTGTTTGTCTTCCAAAGAGCAAGAAGAAGAAATGAGTTGCTGGGAAGGAGCAGAAGGAGGCGTGTCAGAGTCACAGTTGCTCCAACCCGACAGCAAACTGGGTCTGCTGTGTGAAGCTTCAAAATCAGACGATGTCCCTGGTCCAAAATTTAAATCACTGAGACACTTGAGACAGGTAAGCATGTCTAAAAGAAACATAATTCTGCTGTGCATAATCACTGAACACTGAGATTGTATGGCTGGAAATGAAAGTTATAGAGAAACTTTTTGTTTAGTAATATATAAAAGATGTTTGTTTGTCGTGGACTACACTCTGTCTGTGAGCTGCTGTTTGTGTTTTTGTCTGCAGGTCCTCGGGGCAAATGACTTTCGACAGCTATCATGGCATGTGCTCATGGGAAATCAGGTCATATGGAGAAGTGCAGACCCCGGACTCATCCAGTCAGCATTTACTGTGCTAAAGGTAACTCAGCTAGCAAGCCTTATCTTAAAATAGAGTCCAATAAAATGAGAAATAATTGTTGTTATATTTAAAATGCCTCTTTTATTGCATACCTGGAATTTAAGTGAATTCAAATAAGAGGATATTGAGTAAACTGTCATTAGCATCACTGCTAGCTTTACTAATTATGCATATCAACACCACAGAGAATAGAGATCTTTATATTAATCTCTGAGATTTCCCAACAGGCTCTTTGCACGTCGGGAGTCTGTGAAGTTGAGCCAGAAACTTTTAGATCTCCACATTTATAAACCCATCATCTTCCATTACACTCAAAGGTTGAAAGCTCCAAAGGACGTAATAATGTTGCTGTACTTAGGGTTGCATAGCATTAGGAGAAAATGTGAAATGTGATCACTTTAATGGATGCCATGATGCAAGATGACTTCAGATAAATAATTGAAAAGCTTTTTATGCCTTTCTGTTTTGGCTTCAGCTAATGAGAAGCCAGGCCAGCTGCTGTTAATACCAAATCAAATTCATTATTTCCATTTAAACAATAAGATTTTATTGAAAAAGTTGTTTCTGGCTGATGCCTTTTGTATTGGCATTGAGATAAATTACTTTTTATTTCTGTGTTAACCACCATAGCACCTCTTAACCTCTTAAAACTTGTGCTCCATTAAATGACAAGTTTCTCTAAATAAAGTGACAGAGAGACTGTATGCATGATACTTAAATAATTAGCTAACACTTATTGCAATCCAGTCAGTTCTTGGTTATGTCTACATTCCACACTTTGTTGTTGAAATGTCTGTAAATTTGTTATATTTGGTGCATCCCTCGCTTCAAGATGCTCAGACTTCCTGTTACCAGCTGAAAGCCTTGCTCTCTCTCGCTCTCTTGCAGCCTGAATTAGCTATTGACATGAATTAGTTTTTTTTTTACATCATTGTGTTTCTTCTTGCTTCATTTTTCTTTAACTCACTGATGCTAAAAATGACCAACTTTGAGTTTGCTTCACGTCGTAACATTTTCAGCAAAGCCTGATGTGGTCAGCGACTCGGTGGCGCCTTGATGGGCGACGATGGGTTCACTGATCTGAAGTAGACAGGATGTCACTGGCCCAGTTCTGCTCACCAGTTGGTTTCTTTGTGCATCACTTGTTTCTGATCCAGCACAGCTTACCCTGTGAATCTTTGTGCTCCTGTTAGTCTTTGCTGCCAGTGGGCTGCGTGCGCTCCGTCCCATACAGCGCTCAGTACGAAGAGGCCTACAAATGCAACTTCCTGGGTCTCAGCCCAGACGTTCCTATCCCGGCCCACGTCAGCTCCTCGGGTACAAAACGACCCCCTGATCTCAAAGTTACCTGCAGGCCACGATGGGATGAATGTGTGACATCTGCTCTGTTTGTCATGCAGAGTTTTCAGTACTGGTGGACGTCACGTTGAAGGCCTGTCACGGTCCAGCTGCAGGCGAAGATGAAATCTCTGCACTTTATCAGTTCACCATCAGCAGCGCCAATACACAGCCGACAGACAGAGGTGAGGCTGCGCGCCGTAAGCAGGTAGAGGTCAGAATATCTGACTTGCTGTTTTTATTGAACGTCTTGTATTTGTTTGCTTGTAGAACGGACAAAACGCAGCACTTTTATTAATAAAAGTGTTTAATAATATTATGACTGCCTATACAACCATATTCTATAAATATGTAAAAGTAAATTTATTTCAGTATCTACATTCGCTAAGTGAAACACATTATAGTGGTTAATTACATGCAGATTGTTACATTTCTGCTTATAGCTACTGAAAACACAATGTTTAAGGTTAAAATATTACAAATAAGACCAATAAGAAAAACATTTTTAAAACGGACTTAATGAAAAGTATGTTTAACACCTGCGTAAAAGTTGTTTTAATTTGACAAACAAACCTTATCAGAATGCTTTTCTAATTTACTAAAATAAAAAATTTCAGTAAATTCTCGTTTACAGAGATTAAAAACCTTGATTTAAAAAAAATAGACTATTTAAAAAAAAGAGTTTATAAATATACTGCTCTGAGATCTGGAAGGTAAACTTTATTTATTACAATTTAATAAAGTCCTGATATGCAGAAAACAACTTAACTTGATTCTTATATTTCTGCAAGATAAATAACAAAATCCTGCATACATTGAAACAATACTTTTTGTGTGTAACCTGGTAGCTATTAGGCATTGAGTTTGGAAGAAAGATCAGATTTGAGTTTTAGTTTTCAGCAGTCAAGGCCAGTCAAGCACAAAATTTTATTCTTCTTATGTGCTGCATTTCTACTAGAGAGTCTAAAATCTTAATACTAGATATAAAACAATACAGACAATGGTAACATGGGAAAAATAACTTAAAACATTAATTAATCTGTCCGTGAAACTAGCACTTTTTCACAGATATTAGAAAATAATAGAAAATATGGTGTACCTTTCAGTTGAGCCTTAAAATGCATTGTAATACTGTATTTTGGACTCTAATCGGTGTGATATGTGAGGCTACTCATTAATTGTGATTTAAGCCAGAGCAGCGGTTGTTGTGCAAGTTATGAAACTGTTCAGAGCATAAATAAACTTCAAGGATCTGGCTCCACGTCAGAGAGTAATTATCTGGCCACTGACTCTCCCCAGACTCCTCAGCTTGAATTCAGAATTGTTCTGTGAGCAAGTTGTTCAGACGGCACACATCAGAGGCAAACCTGTGTAATCTGGTTTGTTGTGAAACTAAGATTTATTGAATCTTTACTGTTTCTTTTTCCAGGTCCAACATTGCTGAACAAACTGGAGGTGGCCCTGTCTAACGAGAACTTGTCTGTGGATGTTGTGTCTCACTGCCTGCTGTGCCTGAAGGAGGAGTGGATGAAGTGAGCAAAACGACAACACTGCACAAACCCAAAATCTCACCAAGTATTTTTGGTCCAGTTTCTAGTGCAAATGTTTTAGTATACTTGAAATAAGACAGAATTAGCTTACAAGTAACTTTTTAGCAAGTTTAAACTCAGTAATTCCTTAGTATTGATGAAAAAGTACTAGATCCACTGCCATATTATTTCAGTTTTCACCAATATTAAGGAACCATTTACTTAAAACAAGCTCCTAAGTTAGTTTTGTCTTATTTCAATTGTAGAAAGACATTTGCAGTATAAACTTGATTAAAAACAAGAAGATTTTCTGTTTTTGCAGTGTGAGGTCAACATAGATGCGGGAAAGATTTCAGTGTTCTCACCGCAGGTTTTCACTCTTTCAGCAAAGTCAAAGTGCTGTTTAAATTCTCCAAAGTGGACGGCCGGGGCAGGGAGGACACCCAGAAGGTTCTGGCCCTTCTGGGTGCCACGGGGCCCGGCGAGGAAGACAACGTCAGGCTGTTAAAGTACTGGATGACTGGACTGAGCAAAACCTACAAGAGTCATTTAATGACAGCTGTGCGAGGAGGGGAGAGGAGCCCCAGCCAGTGATAAAAAGAAGAGGAGGAGGGACGTGGTGAAGAAAATAAAAGCAACAGCAGTAATATCTAAAGCTAAACGAAGCAGGAGTGAGTCTTTTCATGGGTAGTTTTGTTAACTGTATGGATTCAGTGTGGAATGGAGGAGCACTGTGAATGGATGACAGAAATGATTTTGCTCATCCATTATTGTCTTTTTAAGTAATGAGAAATCTATTGTGTACTCGCCTCAGATGATTATCCTGCTCAGATTAATACATGGAGTAATTTTGGATAAAGCATCAGGGGGGCTTTTTTTTTGTTAAAGGGAATCCTTCTATAGGACCTTCCATCATGTGAAGTTTAACTTATTACCAAAAGTTTTTCCGCTTTGTTCATCAATACAGATGTGTCCTAAAGAAACAAACTCACTCTGATGCACTTTATTCCCAAATTGGCTCCATCTGGTGGTGAAGTGGGGAAGTAAAAGGAGTGAAAGTGCAGAAGGAGTGTTTCTCCTCCAGCTCCCACTCACTTGTTTGACTGGCCATCAGCCAGCAAGTCTCAAGTGGTGTAAGACAAGACTTTTAAGGTTTTCTGCAGCTCAAAGTTGTACAAAATGGTTGCACTAGTAGGGCCGCGGCATCTGCACATTTTTGGCTCCTTAACGAGCCAGTCACACACTGATCCCCTGTGCTTTTTCTGTTTTTTGTTTTTTTTTGTGTGTGTAAATCCAAAGCGTCTCTTGCTTTGCTGAGGTCCGCAGACTTCGGTCAATAAAATCCTGCAACATACGGCTCTGTTTAAACCGGGTAGATTTTTCTTTTTTCCATTGGGTTTTACTTGACCTGAAACTATGTGATGATTGTGCAACCAGGGTTCCTGCACAGTCTGAAAGACTATGGATCCCGGTCTGGATAAGTGTGGAAAAAAAACACAAGAGAAAAAGATTTGGGTTGCCAGACTTAATTTCCTGTCCTGCTGTCAAAATGTTGTGTTCATCCACCCATCCACTTACCAATCCTTTTATTGGCCATAAACCCACAGTCATGTTTTCTGTTAATATCTCAATATTAGCCAGGAACCAGGAAGTCTGGGATTTTGACACGTGTAGAAACCCTGTACAATGAAACAAGTTTGGGCTCATGCTCTGCTCCAAGATGAAATTTAAAAATACTGGATTGACCGGCACTTTTGTTCTCGATGCAGCGGTTGACCAACTCTTCTGGTGTTATGCTTCTCCTCTCATAACTCAAATCTGGATTTCATTTGGTCTCCGACTCTCTGCTAGATCCCAAAAAACATTATTTCCAAATTGCTTGCATATTTTCTCAACATGCAAGTGATGCATGAAGCAGGAAGACGGCACAATGGCTGAATATTTATAACTGTCATTGTAGCACATTGTAAAGGTCGAGAGGTTTCCACTTGATGAGGCCTCTGGGAGTTTTGGACCGGGGCTTTCTTTTGCGTACGGCGGGTTTTGCTGCTGCTTTGTAGTTTCCATTCCCCCTCAGCAGAGCAAGCGGTCCACTTTCCTTTGACCTTCAGTCGGAAAGAAGATAAAGAGACACAACTTCTTTCCTCCTTCCTTTCAGTAGTAATTAACCTCCTTCGTGACACTTCGCTGAAATCCGAAGCAACAGGATGCTGCAGACGACCTGAGGCCTCGCATCAACACGTTACAGACAAGATGTTGACAGCTGTTCACAGTGCTGGACTTCAGTGTCCCATGAGGCGCATCTGTGAATTTAATGGCGTTGACTGTGAAGAGCTGCTCTACATAGAATGACTTGCATGTTCTGGCAGTGGGGTGTTGCAATCCTGCTCGCCAGATTGACAAGGAATGTGATTCTTTGTTTATTTAAAGCAGAAACAAAAGCGGCCCATGTGACGATTAATCAGGGATGATACTGAATCTGAGGGGAGAAAGACGAGCAGATCTGCAGGCGAAGAGGTGCGGGGGAGACTCCAAATGAGAAACATACGCTCCAACTGCATGACTAAGCCTCCTCAGTCCCTGTTTGGAAGGGGGGGAAGGGGGCGAGGGTGTCAGGGAATGTGGGGAGCTGGGGGGGGGGGCAGGGAGCCGGGTCAGTCAATAGTGAGGTAAAACGTGTGGCGTGGGAGGGGCCGGGACTTAAAGGGAACAGGGGCAGGCAATCCAGCGTAGCACTTTCACTTTGAGCGGCGCCTGTGTCTGAGTGGAGAACACAAGGAGTGACCAGAGGGAGAGGAGGGTGGCCCGCGTCTCTGCCGCTTTATCCATTAAGGAACCCAGGAGCTACTGAGATTTAGGAAGATTCAAGGTCTGCAGTACCAAAAAAAAAAGGAGGGGAGACAAAAAAAAAAAAAAAAGCTCTTGAAAACGAAAGAAGGCTGCAGCCACTCTGGGATTTAGAGGGAAAATCCAAAGTGAAAGAGAATGATGGCTTGTGGAGATTAATGGGTCATATTTTGGAAAGTACCAGAGGAAACCAGAAGAAGAGAATGCACTGAGGGATGTGAGCAAGGGGGACTGAACATCGACCGCTGAGAGAGAGGAAAGGCAGAAGCGTGCTCTGTCAGAGACCTCAACAAACCACAGAGGAGGAAACTTTGCCTTTTACAGAGTGACACAGCTGAAGAGTGATTGCTGTCAACAAGAGAAATGGAGAAGTGTCCATTCTTAGAAAGATAAAATGCCAGGTGAGAAATAAGAACACCCTTCAAATGCTTTACTTCAGCTTTTATTTCTACGTGCGCACTTGTAGAACTTGTAGAGCAGACTCTTACTCGTGCTTGTTCAGGCATCACAGCACACTTTCACTGCATGTGTCGCTACAATCTCAGCCACACTAATGTCATGCAGTTGGAGCTGGCGATGCAACCGCAGCTCAGAGTATTTTCGTCTGTTTTCTTCAGAAATGGCTAAATTGACACAGGATATGTTGAAACGTTTCTCTGTAGGTATGCAGCTCGAGAAGATAGAAACCACAGAAAGTTTCCACCTATTATCTGAATGTCATCTGTTCCTTTCATCCTCACTCATGTGTCAAACAGGTCTACTTTTGCTGCTGCTCTTCATCGTCCAATGTGGTGGATGTGACTTTGACCTGAAAGGTGTTGAAAACATAAAGGCAACAATCGATTCTAATCCAAATGGATTTGTAAGTCTTTACTGTTTTTTTATTTTTAAATCAGCAGCTTTTTGTCAGTGAGGATGTGATGTAACGATGTGAAGGAATAGCAAATAGATTCAGAGTAAGCGCATCAGATCAGAGAGGGAAATCAAACTATGTGATGCTTTGCACTTTTTTTTTAGTCACCTTGAAGATTTGTAACAATTACAAAAGATATGCCTCACTTTATCAACTTCAGTACAAAGCTCAATCAGTTCTGATCTTTGTTTTTTTTTTTGTTTTCTTCTCTCTCCTCCAGCGGTCTGTGTTCCCTAAAGATTATCGTGTAGCGCACCACTACACTCGAAGCATGCTGTGCGAAACTGAGCCGGTGAGTTTAGTTATCAGTTAAACGGAGGGAGCAGAGTCTCGCATGTCATAAAACCGCTTTTGTGTGTTTCATGGAAGTCAACCTCCTCTTTTGGGATAATGTTTGACTCCATAACCTGGATAATTATTACCTTTCTCCCACACTCATTTACAGATCTTAAGAAAGAGAGAAAAAAAAACTGAGTTTGTGAACAGATTGCTGAAGCAGGTGCTCTCTAGTGTCACTTGCACTCGGGTGACACTGATGTGGTTCTTGTGGTGATCCGTCATGTGTTGCGCATTGCTAACTCTGAGGTCTCCCTGCAGTGCTGCGTGTTCTCGGCAGCAGTGGTTCTCGTGCAGTCCTGGCATGTGCTCTTCACAAACCTCTGGGATCAGCATCTCAATTACACCTTCATCCTAGAGCTGAAGCAGACACTGGATAGAATTGTTAGAAAGAACAAAAATACAGAGGTAGGATTTTCAGTCTTTATGTGTTAATTTCCTGACATGTTCCATTTAATGAGTTTTGTAAACTATAGAAGGAGTCGTAAAAGTATCGCAGCTTTTACGACTTGCCTTGAGTTGTTTCTCTGATCATTCCGTCATTTCCTCTTCTCAGAGTTTCCGGGAGGAGATGAATCTCAACCAGTACCCAGTGTTGTCCTCCTCCCCAGAAGAACTATTAAATCTAACGTCAGAACTTTTTGCTCGGTGGCTCCAGGTGGGTTGCTCACCTTCAATTGAAACTTGTTTCCCGCCCACGTTGCCCACGCCTTTGGAAAGGAAGGACTACGGTCCGGTGAGGGGCAAACTATTGACCACTCGAGCCATCAGACGCGAGGAAGACCAGCCTGAAAAAATGATAGACAATAAACCTCCATCGTCCTGTGGAAGATCTCGATCCCGGCCTTGTCCTGCAGCTTTCTGGTGCCCCTTGTTATTGTTGTTGTTATTTGGACTCTACTGGTAGCAACATTGGGTTTTTTTATTGCACAATAATGAAACTTTTACCTGGCACTGAATGAGTTATTTTTGAGTTTTGTTGCAGTAAGCTTTGCTAAAATGAAGTGATATGCACAAGCTGTTTAAATTAAATGCCAAAAGTCAGCTAACTTTGCTCTTATTATATCAAATATATATTAAACCTTATAGTCACTCTCTTGGTTGAAAAAAAAAAAAAGCCACAAGCTCCAGCTAATTGTGCTTTCCTTGCTAACAAGAGATCCAAACTGAGCTAGTCGGTGCACATAAGCCATTCTCCGTGGTTGCCTCACTGTTTACAAATGAATGTTGTGAGAGTTTATTCCTGTAAGTAAATGTAAATTAAAGACTTTTAGGTATAGTGGCATTTGGTTTAAATTAGAGTGGTCCAGTAACTTATATTTATTACTACGGTTCTTTTGTTGTGTGTCTTAAGATGGAAGAGTGCATTAGCTCTAGTGAATGACAGGAGGGCAATAGTTTAGCATTTATCAGACAGTAAATGTTGCTGCATGGATCAATGCTCTGTTACTGAAACAGTAAAATGCTTCTTTTCATACCTTTGATTTTTACAGCTTCCGTGTCTTTGAGTTCTTTTCGTTTGCTTAATTCGAACAAAGTAGTCCTTAAAGTTACGTTTTGTTCATGCTAGATCACTCGGATGCTTTGGCGGCCCCTTCAGCGATGAGATGCTTTTGTTTATGCCCCTGGATTCCTTTATCTATTCATGTGAGGTGAACTGTGATGTGGATATGTCGGGTGAAAGCAAGAAAAAAAAAAAAGTAAAGATAAGCTGCAGACGGGGGAGGAATGCATCGTGGCGGCCTGGCTTCTGTCTGAAACCATAAGAGGAATAAAAGTGAAATCTTTATGCTAGCACTTGCCCCTGCTTGCACACACACCCAAACATGTAATGTGTACCATTGTCCTCACCCTTGAAGTGCATTGCATTGCCTTGCTGTCGCCATGGAAGCACCATGTTTTGCGTGCTCATTGTTTACACTGAATTTGTGTCAAGAGTTTGCAAGGAGGAACAAACACATATTTGTACAAATGGGGACGGAAATACTTACGTTTTATTACGTGAACCGCTTCTTTATACCTTTTCCAGTCTGATGCATAAATATTTAAGACGTCTGCCTGTGGAGGGATAAGTCCTGGTTTCCAGTCTGTGACAGGGGTACTAATGTCAGGAGGTTTCATAATTCGCGTAAATAGGCTTAACTGTGATTCACTGAAACCTTGTCTTGGGTGGGTCACCGAATACAGATGACCCCAGTAAAAAAAAGAAAAGAAAGCACACATACGGGGGAGGCTTTTAGGAGAGGTCAGGTTGACCATGCACACAATACAGCCAACAGTCTGGTGTCATGTTTTCGAGAGAAATCTTTGAAAGACAGCTTTTTCCTGGCAGCGGGGAGCCAAGCGCCAAAGAAACCAGCTGAATTCCCGTAAACAGGGTGGGAGAGAGAGAATGAGGGGAGAGGAGGAGGAGGAAGAGGAGGAGAAAGAGGGAGGACGCTCAAACCACGTGGCCGCTTCATAGACCGGAAGTGCCCTTCCAAGATGTCTGCGCCCGATGAGCACGCGTTAAACCGAGGAGAAGAAGGCGAGATGGCAGAGATGGAGGAAGAGGACGAAGGGGTAGAGATGGAAGAGGAAGGAGACGCGGGAAAGAAGGTGTACGTCCCCGGGATCGAGCCGCTTCAGCCCGGAGAGCAGCTGGAGATGGACCGCTCCGCGTACCGCATGTACCACGAGTGCCAAACAGGCGAGTTCGGACCCGGCCTGCTGGACGTGCTGCTCAAGCCAGACTGCAGGAGCTCCATCCAGGTTTAACTTTTTGACTTTTCGTTCAGGTGCTCCGTGCCTGAGCTTCGACGTGATGAAGGACGGAGACGGAGACAGCAGGCAGCAGTTCCCCGTGTCCATGCTGCTGTGCGCGGGCACGCAGGCTGAAACAGCCCTGAAGAACAGGTACCACACACTGCCGCTCACTTTTAGACTACTGGCTTATATCTTCCAGATTATTATTGCACATTTGTGTTACAAACAAAACAAAACAAAAGGGAAATAATTAGTAAAATAAAATACCCGAGTGGCAGGGTTTATTTGTTTTGGTGATTTGTTTTGTAGTTTTAGTTCAGGCTATTGGCAACAAGTTTTATTTTTTTTACACGCAGTAATAAACAATTAATCGCAGTAAATGATCTCGATAATTTCATATCGATGATTAGCATTGTTTTAAGACCAATTTTGTTCACACACATTTCGTAATCCATGTTATTTATTTATAGTTGTGTTCTATTTATAATATTTAAGAAATCTCCTAGTTACAGTGTTCAGTACAAAATGAAAGTTTCTCATTCTTTGAGAGGGCAAACTTGCATTATTATGTCATTACCATTATATTACTTGAAAATGGTCTCAAAACAACAATGTGATTGTTTACCGCAATAATTTTGAGGATAATTTATCATCTAGCAACATTTGTTGTCGGACCTGTTGCAATAATCAATAAATTAATTGCTCATGTAATAAATGAGTTGATTGCTGGAGATGGGCACCAGCACCCCTCTCCACCCCACTAGGGATAAGCCTGTAAGATAGTGGATGGATGGATGTGATTATTTAAAATGAGCTCAATGATATCCAGTCACATGGTTTATCATTTGTCTCTTTTCTCTTTCTACCAAAACCTGGATGATGAAAGTCTTCAGTCTGGTGCTTTGGTTTGTTTGAAGGACAATTTTGCTTGCAGAGACTTAAAAATTAATTTTATTTGTTGTTTCTGTTGTTTTGTTTTGTTTATTTTGGATATTTAAAATGTCTTCCAGTTCCAGGGTTAGATGTTCATTAGAATTTAAAGTTTATCGATCTTTGAGGATGCGTTCTCGCTTTATTATGCCATTGCCATTTAATTGGTTGTAAATATAAAAACAACAATCTTTCTGTTTATGGCAATAACTTCTGGGACAACCACATTTGTTATTGTGGCAGGTTTAGTGAAAAGCCACAATCTTGTTACAATGTTTTCTCACAAGTTAATCCAACACAAAGTAGTTTCTAATGGTGAGGTGGGACGCATTTGGCTGCATTTCTCCTCTCATTTTCACATAATCACCAGTCAAACTGTCTTCCCTCTTACTTGATTGCTTCTGCTTAGTGTTTACTGCAGTTAAGGTGACCGTAGCATTTTAAATTAATGCATCGCAAAGGACTGTAGCTTTGCTTAAATTAAGCTGTGTGTATCCTCACAGAAGCACCAGTTGTTGCTTTCTGTCTAGTGCATCTGCGATGCTATCAACAACTTTTTAAAGCTGTAGTTAGTATTTGTCTCAACACTTTGCTCTCTTTTTTTTTTGTTGTGGAGGAAAAAGTGGGAAGGGAGTGTCTCAAGAGACAACAGAAATGTTACATCTGCTCGCGTTTTCATCCAGCTGATCCGATCCAGCCTTGTTCCTGTGTTGGGACATCGACATGGCAAAGGATTCTCTGTGCTTGTTTAGCTGAGCGGAAAGCAAATGTTTACGTGAAGTTAACAGGACTGGTTGTGGTTTTAGTACGCACATAAAAAATAGATTACGTGTTTGCTTAGACTCCAAGTCAGTTGTTTACTCTTTTCTCAGACAGATTGAAGCTAAATCCATAAAACTGTTGTTTTGTTAAACATGCAGAAATATGCATGTGCAGCTTTCCACCAGATTACTGAAGTTTGATGTATCTGTGTTTGCTTTTTTGTCTTAAGCCTGATTATTGTGAAATTTGTTGCATAAGCTCGTTTCTTTGTTCCTTTGCATTCTTGCGCATTTTGTTACAATCCAACCATAAAAACTTTAATGTGATGGACCACAATGTGAATATAAGACAAATAAAACAGTATGTGTTATATTCAGATTGTACAGTGCCTTTAAAAAGTATCTTACTTTTTTATTGCTTTAATGGCTCAATCATGATCAACAAAATTTGTTTTTTTGACAAAACAAATTATAAATGACATTTATTTTATGTTGCATGTTAATTACTTTTTTTTTACGTTAAAGTATTTTTTTATTGTATTTTTATTTCTTTCCCTCAGGAAAGCCAAATGATGATTGTGATTGATTTTGTAAAACATCCAAGGGGATAAATATTTATTTAAAGGCTCTGAATATGTTCAGGTTTGAAGTTACTGCAGAAATGCATTTTTTCTCTCTTAACCAGTAATTAACCTAAATTATTAGAGGTGTGCCGATCGATCGGCCACCGATCATAATCGGCCACCGATCATAATCGGCCGATTTCCGTGAAAAAGTGTATGATCGGTGATCGCCGATCACGGTCCCTTGTTGCCGATCACACAAACCGATCACCTGCTTCTCATTTCGCAGCCTGCCTGTGCAGCTGGTCTCCTCTTTCCTTCATACTGCGCAAACGCGCAGCAACAAATCCTAAGCGATGTGGAACTATATAACGCACTGAGTGAATGGGGACGTTTGCGTGTTGCGGCGGAAAATTGAAGCAGGTCAAAATGCATCAACACAACGAAGCTAATATGGCATAAAAACAATGCCATACTTGAGGAGTTTGGCTACATCGAGGCTCACTACAGTAAAAAAGACATATGGAGGATCAGATAGCAGGTAAAGCAGCGCACAGCTACAAACACTCACCTATCAGGAAGTTTTCATTCAGTAACTCAGGATTGTTTATTGTAATGGATCCTGTATTTGCCTTTGAATGTTAAGTTTTATACTTGAATTTTTTGGCAATGTTGAGAGATTTTATTTTGGCTCTTTGCATTATTTAGCCTCTTCAGAGCCTTCATATGTTTTCAGTCTGTTAAAGATAGTATTATCAATAGCAGGACAATTTGCACAATGCCTGTTTTTTTCTTGGAAAAAGTTATTAAAAACAAATTTTTGTCTAAATTAAGGTGAATTCATGATTCCTTTTTCCACATAATGTAACCGGTAGTGCTTTTGATTAAAAAAATAATTATGTGATCGGTATCGGTGATCGGCCCTCATGGGTGATCGGAATCGGTATCGGCAGGAAAAAACCTGGTTGGCACATCTCTATAAATTATTGATTCTAACATTTGTCAAGTTATAGTTGTAATCGGGCTGCACAGTGGCGCAGTTGGTAGAGCTGTTGCCTTGCAGCAAGAAAGTGCTGGGTTCGATTCCCGGCCTCGGTCTTTCTGCATGGAGTTTGCATGTTCTCCCTGTGCATGCGTGGGTTTTCTCCGGGTACTCCAGTTTCCTCCCACAGTCCAAAAACATGACTGTCAGGTTTTTTGGCCTCTCCAAATTGCCCCTAGGTGTGAGTGTGTGTGTGTGTGTGTGCATGGTTGTGTGTCTCTGTGTTGCACTGCGACAGACTGGCGACCTGTCCAGGGTGAACCCTGCCTCTCGCCCGGAACGTTAGCTGGAGATAGGCACCAGCAATGCTCCTGACCCCATTAAGGGACAAGGGTGCAAGAAAATGGATGGATGGATGGATAGTTGTAATCACTTCATACCAATTATTCTCCTTTGCCACCTATTATTGGAAGATTTTGTATGTTTTGTGTTTTTCTTATCACAAAAATGAAGTTTCCTCCTGACAAAATAGGAGGGAAATGCCCATAAAGTAAATAATTGTTGAACTTTGTGTGTATATTTGCGTCTAAAGTAACTGAAAAGAAATTTAAAAATAGAAATTTAATATTTATGAATTTTTATTAAACTTTTGAGAAGAAATTAAAGGAAGAGGAAGTGTTATTCTCACTAATCTTTGCATTGCATTTATATATTTACCCCTTTACTCTGAAAACCGGAATAAAATCCAACCTATTGTGTCAAGAAGTCAAATTATTAATAAACTAAACAGTCCTCCTGTGATTATTTTAAGCTCAGTAAGATACTTCTGTTGAACTAAAGCTTTAGTAAATCTCTGAACGGTTCCTCTTGGCTTCGTTTCACATTGTGCAATATTGTTTTTAAGACTCTCCTTTTACATTAATGAATGACTGTCAGTGGTAGAAACAGACATTACACCCAGATAAAAGCAGACTTGTTCATGGTGAGCGGATTTCGGGTTAGCTCTCATGTAAATCCTTTACCTGCCAGTCAGGATTTAACTGAAAATCTGTCAGAACTTGAATATAAATCGAGTCCGTTAGAAGGTGGTGGGTGTTTTTTACTTTCACTCTCAAGCTCCTCTTTGTTCACCTTTCTGGCAAATGTGCTCCTCTCTCTCGCTGCAGACTTCTGGTGATGCGCATGCACAACCTTCATGGAACGGAGAAGGAAAACGAAGAGGAGGAAAGCAGCGATGAGGAAAGCGATGAAGAGGAGGAGGAGGAAGAGGATAAGAAGCCACAGCTGGAGCTGGCCATGATGCCTCACTATGGAGGGATTAACAGAGTTAGAGTAAGTCTGTCATTTTTTATATAGGTAAATCATAATTAGGGCACAGATTTTCTTTAAAGGAGAACTAATTAGCTTTATTTAACAGGTTAGTGTAGGTCTGTACGCTCTACAAAATGTTTGTTGTTTTTTTTTGCACATAATCATTCTTTGATAATGAGATTTTCGTTTGGTCAGTTCTGCCTAATTTGAGCTCCTTTCAGAATGAGCCATTTTAGGGCTCTTGTCACTTTAAATCAAAATTAGCTGTTGCTGGCGATGCCCTCAAATTCAACATTCACCCTCACACGTGAAAATGGCTGCAAAAAATACGGTTATACAACCGTACATCTTTGAAAAGCACAAGTAGAGCCTCCTGCGCAACCAACAAGAATGCAGCAAGTGGTTTCTGGATGGTAAGTCAACAGCAAATCACTTGTCTTTTCCAGCTGCCATTGTACAGCACAGTACAGCGGTAAAACCAGCTGACCAAACATGCTGGTACTCCATTTGGGTTGCTAGGTAACGCCAGTATGACTTGACCATTGGAAGGTTTTTAAAACGGCTCATTTTCCACACAATCAAAAACATAAACTTATTTCGTAAAAACAGAAGGAGGATTTTATTTGTTTGTTGTTGTTTTTACAGTTCTTGAGCTGTTTTTGGAAGCATTTGAAACCCAAATGGGAGCATAAAACATGTAAATTATAACAGGCCCCCTTTAATGGTTGGTTGAATTTATTTTCCAGGTGACCCAGTGTGGCGAGCTCCCATTGGCTGCAGTGTGGTCGGACAAGGGACAGGTAGAGATATTCGACCTTCGACCTCAGCTGGAGGCCATCCACAGCTCTGCTGCCATGGCAACGTTCGTCCAGCAGCAGAAAGAAGCTACACCGCTGTTCAGCTTCTCAGGACACATGAGTGAAGGCTTCGCGATTGATTGGTCCCCTAAAGTCCCAGGTGAGTCAAACTTCCTCCTGCAGACAGAAGGAAGAAAAAAAAAAAAAACAAGAATTTCTGCTGCAGGCCAAAAATAACAAAGACTTCGGCTATAATTGAGCTGGATGTCA
Source organism: Poecilia reticulata (assembly GCF_904066995.2). Taxonomy (NCBI): domain Eukaryota; kingdom Metazoa; phylum Chordata; class Actinopteri; order Cyprinodontiformes; family Poeciliidae; genus Poecilia; species Poecilia reticulata. The sequence continues at coordinate 14,733,637 of NC_088845.1, forward strand.
CGCTGTGGGTCTGATCAGAGGGAAAACTGGTAACCAGATCCAAGCATGACTTCAGGATGTAGAAACTTTAAAATGACAATAATAAAAAAAACAGAAAAAAAGGGCTTTCAGTTGAGTTGGATGTTCACAAAGTTAATTATAGATAATATTTTAAACAGAGGAAATTTAAGGGTGTCTCTAAGTTGAAGATTTAAAAATGTGGCGGGAAATGATCCCATTTGTTCCTTTGGATTTTAATAAAACGGTGCATCTTTTCCAGAGAAACTTGGATTAATATAAGAATTCAAATTCGAAAACGGTATTTAAAAGGAAATAACCTTCTGCATAGATACTAAGTACTGCTGTCGATCAGCCCTACTTGATGATCTTTAAGTACAGGACCTTGCAAAAACATCGACACTTTCTTTTTATATTTTATTTTGTTTTTTTATTGTAATGTGATGCCAGTGGGATTTCTGCAGTTGTCTCTTTCTGGATTCTTACGTCCCTAAAATGAGATTTTAAGGTTTGCTTTGCAGCACGTTGAGCCCTAACCTTCTGTGAGTTTCACCAGCCTAAACGATGGTGTAATAATTTATCAACTTTCTATAAAGGATATATCAAAGTTTAAGTGAAATATACTTTTTTGTTGCTATCCCTTTATATTTGGCCTCTAGTTAATTAAATGCATACTGAACATGATAGGATAAATAAAAAATAATACGCTAAATTACCTGGTTCATTCCAAGTTTTTTTTTTTAGTGCCATTGAAAATCTGAGAACCTAAACGGATTTCATTAAAGAATCAAAGTGAAACACTGTATTAAAGTGAAATTTCAGGATCATATTTTTCATTTTGATCACCAAATGTGCAGCAGAATGAAGGGAAATTAATCTTAAAGCCCAATACTTTTATCTAGTCCATCAAAGCTTTAAAAAAAACATAAAGACTAGACTTTTAATAGATTCTCCCGCGTTTTCCTCACCAGGTCGCCTCGTCAGCGGCGACTGCAGGAAGAACATCCACGTGTGGGAGCCTCGCGAGGGTGGAGCCTCGTGGCAGATCGACCAGAGACCGTTCAGCTCCCACAGCCAGTCGGTGGAGGATCTGCAGTGGTCTCCCACCGAAGCCACAGTATGTGCAATTATCAAGACACTGCGGGTCACATTCACAGGGCTTCCTCTGTTCCTCCTCCTCCTCTCAGATGAAAGGAGTTGAAGGCTCTGAGTTGGCGATGAGTGCATGAATGCTTTGATTAGACATGCATTAATGACGTCACGCTGAGCTCACCTGCTCTGTGCTCTGCAGGTTCTTGGCTGTGGGAAACGCAAAAAAACAAACAAAACACAGGGCGTGTCGAGTGAAATCACTGAGTGGATGAAAGTATGTTTATTGTAAAGGAACACCTGGCTCACTGCAATTATGTCGCAACACGAGGTTGCGGCTAAAATCGAAACAGTCCCCATCTTGTTTGAGGTTTGGGAGTGAGCAGCTTGCAAATTGAGGCTGGCTTGAGCCTTTTGCCAAAAAGAAGAAGAAGAAAAAAAGAAAGAACACAGTTGCTTTGTTTCAGACCTGGTTTATGTTGGTTGTGATTCACTGCTGACGTTTAAACAGTTGAAACGTTTTGTTGTTGTTTCTTTTCTTCTTTTAGGTTTTTGCGTCTTGCTCTGTTGACCAGTCCATCCGTATCTGGGATATCCGCGCCCCGCCAAACTCGATGCTCTCAGCCAATGAGGCTCATTCGTCAGACATCAATGTAATCAGCTGGAACAGGAGCGAGCCGTTCCTGCTGTCAGGAGGCGACGACGGACTCCTGAAGGTCTGGGACCTGCGACAGTTTAAGGTGGGAACCAGCACCAGCTTATCCAGAAAGACCTCGATAAACTACAATAACTTATAGAACTGAATCAAATCAAAACCAAATCAAATTTTATTTGCATAGCAACTTTCAGCAACAAGGCGTTTCAAAGTGCTTTACATCTTAAAAACACAAAATTACAAAGTCAACATTTTGCACATGAGATTATAGATAAATGAGTCATGATTAAGTTTCAAAAGCAACTCTAAACAGCTGGATTTTTAGTCTTGATTTACAGAAACTCGGTGTTTCAGCTGTTTAGCAGTTTTCAGAAAGTTTGTTCCAGATTTGTGGTGCATAGAAGCTGAATGATGCTGCTCCTCGTTTGGTTCTGGTTCTGGGGATGCAGAGCAGAACCAGAAGACCTGAGAGGTCTGTAAGGTTGATACAACCTACACAATTTATTTCTGTAATTAAATTTGATAAGTAAAACTTGTTTATTTCAGAGTGACTTTAGGTACAGATTAATGTATTTCATTTCTTTACATTTTGATGATTATGATTTACAGCTGGTTAAATTCAAATTTCTAAGACAATTAGAATTTCACACAAGACCAATAAAAAAGTATTTTTTACAGAAAAGTTGACTGAAAACTATCTATGTTTGCTGGTCAATAAATTACAGTGATATATATCATGGCCACTAAAACAGGTGTTGGTACAGAAAAACACATTTTTCTGGAGGATAAATTGTCTTAGAAATTATTGCGATAAACGGTAATGGTGATCATTGACCATTTTCAAGTAATATATAATATAATATAGTTAATAAAACTATAGTAATATAGTTTTTCCTCTTAATGAACCATGACTTTGTACAAAACACTTAGAAGACTTCATAAATATCCAAAATAAAACGCATCTAAAAACAATAAGTAAAATAGAAATAAAAGCCAATGCAACAACCAAAACCATAAATACGGTAGATTGTGAAGTCTCTGTAAACAAAATTATTGAGCTCATTTTAATTGATCATGCGATTAATTGCTTATTGCATCAGGCTTAATGTGGGCAGGTTCCAAGTCCTGCTGAAAACTGACGTCAGCGCCGCCACAAAGCTCATCTGCAGAGGGGAGCATGAGGAGCTCTAAAGTGACCTGGTGGACGGCGACGCTGACTTTTGTTGGAGTTCATTCACTTTGTTTCTGTGCTCCACCAGGTCCGTTAACCATTTCCAGGACCCGACCAGAACCCCTGAGTGTAAATTAGCTTTAGAAATGATGAGATTTGGTTATACATAAAAGCAGTCTTTAATGCTGAAAAATGATCAAATGTCACAAGCCATGTATGTCATGCGGATGGATCAGATAGTTACATTCACCGTCCAGCGCTGAGCCACACTTAGCTCACCTTAAACCAAGTGAGGCAAAGATTGTAGCGCGAGTTTAGCTTTTTATTCTTCTCTGCAGTCCGTACCCTCCCTAACAGGTAGTCTAATCAGTTTCAGTCTGTTTACGTGTGACTGCCGGCAGTCACACGTAAACATGGTTATGTAAGCTGCAGCGTGTAAGCAGATAAAAAAGATAGAGGAAAAGATGGAAACACTTTAAACTTGATACATCTCAGTGGAGCAACACCAGCAGCTCTCCAGTTCACCGCTTACTGTGGAAACTTCAAACTGGACTTTGGGCTGTGTGGATTTTGTGCTTCTCCACTGATTCCCCAGACTCTGGGACTGAGATTTCCAAAGGAAATTCAAACGCAACATTTATCTGATAACTGGCTCCTGAATGGATTTGCTACATAATCTCATCCAGGCTGCAGTAATTTTTGTTGCTTTTCCACCTTTTGCGCTACACTTTTTCCTTAAACTAAGGTTTCTATTAATAAGCAGCTTCTTCAGCAAATAACTTTGGTATTAGTGACTCCCTGCAAGACAAGCACCTTGTAGGCCATTTCATGCCCATTAAATGTGTTAAATTTCCTTTTTGGTGAGTTTTGCTGATTGCAATTTTCAAATTTTGAAAGAAACTAAAAATTGAATCGAGTTTTTTCTCTAGCCGTGAGCCGTGATCAGTAAAACGGACAGAAACCAGGAATCTGCAACAACCTCCTGTTTTTTAACTGGATTACTGAAGCAAATAAACTTTCCAATTACTCCTGTATACATCAGACAATTCCCACTGAGACTTGAGTGAATTTCTGTCATTGCAACATGAAAACCAATGTTTATAGGTTTGTATGTTGCATCAGATTGTCTGCAGCCTTGTTATTTATCCAGCTTCAGCTCAACGCAGACCTTTGTTCCATTTCATGGTTGTTACACAACTTTCCGACAATAATTAAGATGATTATTACCGCCCTCCTTTTAATCCGTGTGGAAACGTGTTGAGCTGCAGTTCCCGGAGTCAAACAAAACCATTAATGCTTCCACAAAAACAAAGTTAACATGCATATGGCCACTATGATAGAACGTAGTGGTGCACCAATCCATCGGCACCAATTTCCTTAATTAAGGGTGATTGGCGATTGGCCAATACTTGCATGTAAAGACTATCTTTTCCAACAATCTTGAGTCTAAAAATCAACCACTGTCCTCTTCTGCTCTGCAGTGAGAGGTTCGACTGACGGACCTGACCACCAGGTCACACTGTTACCAAATCAGCAACTTTCTTGCTATATTTCAGGCAAAAAAAACAAATTGGAATCGGCTAAATTCAGAATCGGCAGGTCAGACTTTTTAAAGATCGGTAATAAAATGGCCGTCCCACATTAACCGGCGTCTTTAACCTGCAGGCGGGTTGTCCGGTGGCCAGCTTCAAGCAGCACTGCGGCCCCATCACGTCGGTGGAGTGGAGCCCCGTGGACTCGAGCGTGTTCGCCGCCTCCGGGGCGGACGACGTCGTCAGCCAGTGGGACCTCTCCGTGGAGTCATGCGACGTGGGCGCCAGGGTGGAGGGGGTGAAGGATCTGCCCCCGCAGCTGCTGTTCCTGCACCAGGGTCAGTCGGAGATCAAGGAGATTCACTGGCACCCCCAGCTGCCCGGCGTGATGATCTCCACGGCCCTGTCAGGGTTTAACGTCTTCAGGACTATATCTGTGTAGGCCGTGGATGTGTGTGTGTGTGTGTGTGTGTGTGTGTGTGTGTGTGTGTGTGTGTGTGTGTGTGTGTGTGTGTGTGTGTGTGTGTGTGTGTGTGTTTTGCATTTAGTCGTAAATATGTGAATGGAGCTTGTAATAATGTAAATAACCTGGTTATATAAGTAATAACTATATTTCTGACATTTACTGGCAGAGAAAAGCGTATCATTAATTTTCTATATGCTCTACAGATGTGCAAACTGTTTTAGACATTTCTTCTTGCTCACCAACAATAAACAGTTTAAATTCTGATCTGCTTTGTTTCTACTCTTAAAGAAAAATTAACTTCATGCTAAAACTTATTCATAGTGTACTTAGATCAGAAGAAATGAGTCAGTTTGCCTCGTCGGTGATTGGCGTAATCTAGCACAGTAAAATATTTTATTGGGATTTTAGTGGCTAGACCAACACACAGTAGTGTGTTTGTTTAATCTTTTTGGGTTTTTGTAATACTTAAATATTCGTATTCAGTCAATACTTTGCAGAACCAGGTTTTGCTGTAATTACAGCTGCTCTGATTGGTTGCTTTTCACATCTAGTGACTGAATCCTTTGCTAATTCTTTGCAAACTACCTCATTCGCAGTAAGATTGTGGAGCTGAATGATTGGCATAGATTTTCAAACCATTTCATACAGTATGATTTCATCTTCCACTGCCATTATTCTACATGAAGATGAATTTCCCCCCAGTTTCAAGTCTGTAGCAGTTTTCTCTGGGCATACGTCAGTTTTACCTCCATATAGAAATTCATAATCTCTGATCAGATGAAGAAATCTATGCCCATGTCATAATTCTGCCACCACCATGTTTTACGGTGAGTTCGGGGTCATGTGTACTGTTGGTTTTTCTCTAAACGTACGGTTTATTGTTCTTATCTGATCACTTTCTTCCACATGTTTGCTCAGAATCTTTTCTTTCTTCTTTCTCTTAGTAATGTCTTTCTAGTTTCCACTTTTCCACAGAGGTCAGATTTGCATGGTGCACAATTAATGGTTGTCCCGTAACCACGGAGATCAGCTACCTTTACAAATCCAGGGAGCCATTTCTGTCCTCGCTTTTAATAACATTTGTATAGAGCCACTAAATCAGCATGGCCTTGAAGTTCACATTTGAAGCTCGTCTTGTTTTATGGTCAAATTAAATAACTGTTTTATTTGCAGGAGTTCAAAGAAAAACCTTGAAGCAGAAATACTTTTTCTGCACTGTGGAAAACGGAGAATATAAAAGGATTTTGACTGATTAAAAAAAGACAGAAGGAAAATAAATTATTGCACTATGTGTTATTTTGTTGTAGAAACTTTATGCAGATATATTTAGAAAATTGGTAAGAAAAAAACAAAAACCTCGGCTGCAGACTTGTGTTAACATATTCTCCAACCGGAGCTGTGGATCTCTGCAGCTCATCCACGATTTCCAGAAGTGTCTTGTTTTTATTTTTCTAACCTAACTCTGCTTTAAACGTCTTCACGACGTTCTGCCTGACCCGTCTGCTGTGTTTGTTCTCTTAAAAAACCTCTGAGCTCTTCACAGAACGGCTGGATTTGTGTTGAGATTAAACTGGACACAGGTGGAGTGCTGAACAACTTCTGATGTGGTTAGATGCACTGGATTTTATTCAGGGGTATTGTAATAAACTCAAATACACGCTAAACATTACAGATTTTTATTAATTTAGAAAATCATGCATCATTTTCCTTCCATTTCACTCGCGCACGACTTTTGTTGATCAACAGCTCAATGAAATATGCTGAATGTGACAAAATGAGGAACAACTGAGTGAATAATTTAAGGTGCTGCACTAAAATAAGAACACAAGAATCATTTAAGAGAAGAAAATTGTTTTGTGGCGCAATGTGATGACCGTCATCACATTGCACTACAAATAAAGTTACATAACTGTTCATTTTTAATTGGAGGTAACACTTTACAAGGCCTTTCCTTTCTTTGTGGCAGGAAACCTGGTATGTAGCCACCCCAGTCAAAGTGCCTAATTAAAATAGCAGACTCCTAATAAAGTGTAGAGGAGTTTGAGAAAGCATCTCAAACCCTCATATTACCCAAGCCTTGCATCAGAGAGGCAGTCAAAGCTGGTGCCAATAATAACTTTATTTTTACTGTAATGTTTTATTAAACCACAGGGTGACATTTCACAGGTTTTTTTAAACCAGCATTTTCAGCAGAAAGGTAAAATGGTATCTCCCTTTTACAGCATTTTTGCAACGAGCATTTAAGCCGAGAAAATTACGCAAGCAAAAAGTACAAAAATACAGTTTGTCCTGATTTATGAGTGACCTTTAAATCCCATGATTGTCTTCCTCTAACTAGAAAAAAAGATACCATTGCTACAGCCTGAAGGACAGCTTGGGGAGTTAAAAATAAAACCATCTCAGATGTGGTTTTGGTCAGAACCAGAAAACCTCACATTGCCAGATATGGAATGTGACAAATTCACAGTAACTCATTATCAACAACGCCTCTGTGGGCTGCAATGCTAAAGGCAAGGAGGCTGTTCTAAACATGCGATGCAGGACAAATAAGGATATAGCACAGTATGGAGTACAATAAGGCAAAGGATACAAGTCCCTTTAAGGCACATATAGGTAAAGGCCCGTGAACACAGCGCCGACTGCGTACAGACTATAAATTGGATATAAGAGTAGATTTAATCATAACAACCTGATCCATTTATCCTGAATCAAACTTTCCACAGAGCTTCAGTCTGGCAGCAAAGTTTCCAGCTGAATGAAGCGGATCAAAGTGCTACAAACTCTCCGCTGTTTGAGTGAGCAGATGATACAAAGTCTTGTTACCTTTGTTTAAACCGTATTTTCCAGTTGAGCAACATGTTAACTTGTGCGCCTTCGTTGGTTTATTTTAGCTTTACATTCAGATTGTTTCTGCTTCCCATTCAGCTGTAAAGTGGTAAATTAAGGAATGTGTTGTAAATACAGTATAAACCGGATCTTTTTACAGACGCTGGACAAAGACAAACTTTTTTTCCTTCATTATCTGACATTAAATCAGACTAGACGTTTTTTTTCCGCTTCAGATTCAGACATTTGCATACATTTCTTCAGTATTTGGTTTCTTTAAACAAGCAGTTTGCTGGAGTTTGGGCCCATTCTTCCTCACTGAACTGGTGTAACTGAGGCTTGCACCTTTTCAGCTCATCCCACTAATTATACAATCATGGCTTTGTGATGACCACTCCTGTGCATTAACTTTCTTTTCTTTCAGCCTGTTTTTTTTAATTAGGCGGTTATTGTTCATTTGAAACACCTATTTGTTCCCAAGCATTGACCTTTTGGTTGATGTCTTGAGATGCTGCCTAAATGTTTCCACATGTCGTTCATTTCTCATGATGATGACATCTATTTTATAGATTAGTCCCTCCTCCAGTAAACACTCGTACATCATACTGTCACCTCCTCAATTCAGGCTTGCAAGCTTCCACCTTCTTCTGTAATACGTTACGATGCTCATTCGGGCCAAGCGTTTAAATTTTAGTTTCATCAGACCACAGGACATTTTTACAAAGATTAGTTTCTTTATCCCTCAGGGCTTTGGCAAACTATAATTTAGCTCTTTAAATGGGAACTGTTACGCAAGGTTCACATTTTGTACTTCTATTTTGGTCTCGACTGTTTCTAAAAAGAGCCTAAGCACTTAAAAAAAACGCCCAGTAAAACGTTAATGTTCCCTGATGTCTAAAAAATTTGCTGTTTCAAAATCTTCTCAATGTAACGTCACAAATCAGTGGCTACAGACCCTCAGCAACCCCAGTGAAGCAAAGTCCGTTACCTAGCAACCCCTGCCAAAACCAGCCTATTGCCTAGCAACTCAAGTTGAGTTCCAACACCTTTGGTCAGCTGGGTTTACAGCTATATGCGCTGTACAATGGCTGCTGGAAAAGACAAGTGTTTTGTTGTCGACTTACCATCCAGAAACCGCTTGTTGCATTCTCATTGGTTATACAGGAGGCTCCACTTCTGCTTTTCAAAGTTGCACTATTGAATAGTTGCGCATCCGTTTTCCGCCATTTTCACGTATGTGTAAACATTGATTTTTGGGGGGTGTGGCCAGCAGATTTAAAGCGACAAGAGGCCCTAAAACAGCTCATTCTGCTCAAAATAGACAGAACTAATGAGACTAAAATCTCATTATCTAAGAATAATTTTGTGCAAAAAATGTAATAAACATGTTTTGTATAGCGCATTCATACCCTAAGCTGATCCAGGGACCGTTTTCACTGTGAATTATAATACTAATTTGAACAGCTTCGGTCAAAATCTCCACATGGCTGTTCATAAAAGCCATTATTATCAACCAAAGTTATTAAAACTGGAACGAAATGGTTTGATTTAATGTCAGACGGTGAGAAAAGAGGTTATGTTTCTTGTCATGGTGTATGTAAATATCTGGCTTCGACTGTATTTTCAAACTGTTCACATGGAATGTGAATACCTGTCCCCTATAGACCGATTTCATCATCGGACTCATCTTCAAACGAGTAGCCCCGTCCTTCCTCCTCCTCATCCTCCTCTGAATCAGTCTCTGAGTGGACGCCCTCTGACCTCCTCCTGTCCAGCTCGGTGACCCCGTTCGACTCTGAGCTGTGCGATGAAGAAGGACTGGGAGGCAAATCTGCGTTGTGGTTGCTCAACTCGGGTTCTCCCGCCGGACTCTTCCTCCTCCCGCTGTCGTCTCTCGCCGGGCTGTGGCATCCCAGCTGATCATCATCATCCTCGTCGTCGTGGAGGTCATAGGTTTGACCCTCCTCCTCTTCAGATGGCTGGCGGATGATCTCCTCTCGTTTGTCACTGAACCTCACCTTGGGTTTCAGCCCCCTGGACTTCAATCCGTTCTCGTCTGGTATCCTGCCGTCTTCATCCAAGCCGTTCCCGTTCACGGACATCTCCACATTCCCCCTGATTGCCTTCGTTTCCACCACTGATGTGTCACTCTTTGGGCTGAGCACGGCCTCCCCGTTGGAGCACAGCGACAAACTGTCCATCACCCCTAAAACGTCCCCAAGAATAGACGGACCCAGATCCAGATCCAGGTCCAGGTCCATGGTCAAGGAAGACACGGACTCCGAGTGCTGGAGCTGTGGGCTCTGTGGAGCATCCTCCCAAAGGTGGCCGTGGTTCACCGCCACCTCCGGGTCAGCAACCGGCAAGATCCCGGAACCACTCAGCTCGGAAGTGGTCGGACTGGGACCAGCGGTGGACAAGAAGGAGGTGTCTCCAAAGGCGTCGCCTCCCCTGCCGATGTGCATGGTGTGGCGAAAGTCCCCCAGGGGGGCGGAGATCATGGTGGGGTCCAGGCGGTGGGCCCGGGATGGTTTGTGGAGTGGCATGGCTTATGAGGGGAAAACTATGGGTGGAGAAGGAAAAAATAAGGGGAAAGAAGACCGAGCTAAATGAGACATAACACACAGACACTTCCTGATAAGACGCGGCTGAGTTGTGTAATGCAGTATGGGAAACCTATGAGCCTTTTGGCAGTGGTCCGGCTGTGAAGGCCATGCTGAGACTTGCACTTGAAGCACACTGTGCAGCGTTAGCACATACTTTTCTCTGCCCTCAGGGCTGCTTGAAGACAAAAACAAGACTGTAACCTTCTCTACAAAATAGAAGACATCTAAACGTTTTACAGTCATGAAAAAACGGAGGTAAACCCCTAAAATAGCTTAAAAATTAGTTAAAACTGCAGATGTGAACTTGAACTTATATCTTTCTTATAATTAATAACCTAAAAATAACTGACGGACTCTGTAGTGTAAAGCGGGAGTGGGACTGAGTGAGTTAATATATCAGTAGAGGGGGCTTCAAGGCCCAGCCCTCTGCCGCTTTTTAAGTTTCCTAACACTTAAAAACATCTAAAAATTACATAAACCGATTCTAAAGCACGAAGAATGGGTCTTAAATGTATTAAGAGAAACGTTTGAATCAACACAAAACTCCGCTTATCGACTGAGTTAACCAAGATTTACTGAGAGCGATTTAAAAAAAAACTTACTTCAAATTGTTTGTTTTTCTTTTTTCTTGGCTCCCGCTGCAGTGTCCACCTTTTTCATTTGTCTTTTCGCTTTCCTCTCCTCCTTCTCAACTTTTCCCTCGCTCTTTTCTCGCCGTCGTATGCCTGTGTGAGTTTTTCTTTTTCTTTTTTTTCCTCCTCCTTTCCAAAGGGATGGGCATGGACTGAGGAAGTGACGCGACAGGTTTTTTTTTTTTATCTCTCTCTTACTGGTAAGAGAGAAGAGCCGCAGCTGGTTTAAACCGGGTTTTCCGGATAGTTTGAAGGCACTCAAACGTATCACAGCGCTGTTAAATCAGTGCGTAATGACTTTATTTAGGTCAGAGTCTGTTTTTTAACGTAATCAAATATATATTTATCCCTTTAGGATCCCTTGGTGTTTTGTTTTTTGCACTTTATTATTTTTAAAACGTTGAGGTACATTCGTAAAATGTACACAATTTGATCAGGTTGAGTATTTTTGTGCTAATTTTTTTCCATCAAATGTATTTTAAATTGAACAGAGCATTTGGTGCACCCTTCATTTTCTTGCATTGCTTTTAATACCCTGCCACTGCAATTTGATTTTTGTTTTTCTTTGGGGGTTTTTTCCATTCTCAGCGTTTCCCTTATTTTGTTTTCCACTATGTCAAATTTGTTTTTACATGTTTTGAAGTCTACAAATTTGTATGCATTGGACGGGAAGAAAATGTACTTTTTGGATTTTTAGCAACTTTGCAGAAACAAGATGGATCAAATTGAATGTTTTTGACCCTAATAAAAAAAATTTGTTTCAGGCCAGAGTTAGGCTTCTTTCACTACATCATCACCTTTGGTGAGGTCAAAAGACATTTATTATATAAAAAAAAAACAAAAGACAAAGTATATTTAGACATTTTTCCATGATGATCTCTAAAATAGCAGTTTTGTTTGTCCTGCGGAAACACATGGTGGACTAAACAAAGAGACCTCTGGGGTAAAACATTAGAACATTGCATTGTCCCTTAACATAGAAGGTGATTTTCCTGATTCCCCTTCATTTAATGAAAAGTGGCCTAGATATAAAAATAAACTTGAAAGAACAATAAAGTTGTAAAATCATCAGTTATGTATGTATTGTTATTATTCATTGTTAATAACACCCAAAACCACATTGTCACTTTTTGTTGTTTTTTTTATGTTAAAACCACAAACTCAGATGCATTTATTAACATTTTTGTAATAGAACATAGAAAAGTAGTGCAAAAGAGACACGAGTTTCAAGAAATAAAACTTTGAAAAGTGCTCTGTGTTATTACATTCAGACTTCATTACTCTGA